>NC_088689.1:120466500-120773000 GCF_028017835.1 Emys orbicularis
GGTTTTCATTTGCCTCTCCACTGTCTGATGCTTGAGCCAGACTGGCATTAGCCAGAATAGTCACCACACTGTGTTATCTGCAGGGTTAACGATCTCCTCCAAAAGCGGGCCCCACAGACAAACTGCACGGAACTCCCTCCACAAGGATGAAGGGCTGAGTTCAGGTTGGTCCTTGTTCTCTCTGAACTGCCTTGTGTCTCCCTTTCTCCTTACCCTTTCCTGTCGTAGTATATTTTGCTCCTGCTGGCAGCAGTGGTAATTGCTTCATGTGGACACCTTAGAAATTTGAACCTGTTGTTGTAGGGTGTCTCGATAGCCCAGAGCAGAGGCTTAGACCCCTACAGCATAGCTTGCAAATAGTGATAGTTCAGTGGGACCATCCTTGTTCTTAAAAGTTCCTCATGTGCACACATGCTTGCAGGACTAAAGATAAGACTTAGCTTTCCTATATGTGTATAGTGCCTATGTGCAATCATCTAGCCAAAATCTCAAAATATACAAGAAAAAAAAACAATGGTGATACAGCTGGTCAAGCTTAAGATTCACCTATTATGAATAACTCTACTGATTGGAGACAGATTCCTTGAGGTAGATCCTCAGGTGGTATAAATGGTGGTAGCTGGTGCGCCACAGGATCTATGACAATTCATAGCAGCTGAGACTGTGCCCCAATGAATCTTTCCCCAATCAGTGGAGTTTCTCACCGTGGAAGAATCTTTAAGCTTGACCTCAGTATCAACTTCATTTTCTTCAAAGTACCAACAAGGCATTAGCTCAAAGCTTACCCAGTTTCTGTAAAAATGCCCAATACCTAGAGTTTTGACATAAAAGGCATCAAAACTTTGAGAGTTTGAGGCAAGCTAAGAACTTTAAGTGCACAGATCCTCCGAGAAACTTTCAAAGAAATTTGGCATTAGAAGCATCGAGCAAGCAACTCATCTTCTCAGTGGAGAGTCAAAAGCATGGCGAGCGATTTAGTCCATTGACCTATTTTGAATAGCAGCCCCTTACTTTTCATTCACAAGCTATCCTCCAACAAAACAGTCAGATATTACAGTGATGAGCGCAGTATGGGAACCCATGCAGAACAGATAGGATTTCCTTGGCAGGTATAAACAGTCTTCCTGTCTCAGCTCATTCAAAGGAGACCGTTCCCTAGAGACTCAAAGAGGCTTCCAACACTAAACACCCCCCCGTGCCAAGATCACTGTGTGAAAAGCAACCTGGTTCCAGTAAACTGGGGAGAGAGGTAGGGGAGTTAAGTTGGAATAATTTTTAAATTGCCAACCCATTGTTATGAGAAATTGTACATAAATATTAATTCCAGGGCTAAGCACTTGTATTTCATATTCCAGCTTGGAGCAAGTTTTTATTGCTGAGTTGTAAATGCCTGAAATTAACACCTTTTCCTGAAAATGCTGACAGATCATTCATTGTAACGGTGCTAGCAGGCACAAAACACAGCTATAACTCTAATACTCGTCTATTTAAACAAAGAGGCAAAGCAAAAATAGAGCTCAGGGAGCTAATATCAACCAGCCAACCTCACAGCAGCCTGGCCACTTTAGAGCCCTACAAACATCTCAAGAGAGATCAGCTCAGCTGCCAGAAGAGAAGGGCAAAGAGATCTCCAGCTGCCACTGCTTGAAAAATATCTGCCACAGCTTGGCATTGCCACCTTTGTGTCTGGTCATAGATGCTGACCCTGCTGCTGGGAGAACGTTAAGGCCAGAATTCAGCTGGATGCCCCCAAGGAACAGAAAATCTTTCAAGAACAATCTCACCTTGATTGTTTTTATTCTTCACGGACACTGATTATGATACTTTAAAAGTGATCATTTCCTTTCCTTACTGCTTTTTTGCACCAGGAAGGCAGCAGAATTTGGACACTATTCAAGATGAACAGAAGCACCCAGGGGCTTAAACTCAGTGTGTTGGAAGTTGGAAGGTTTCCATTCTTTTTAGAACTCTTCCATTTCCACACACACACACACCCATACAGTCCCACACGTCAGAACTGGTTATTGTTTTTCCCCCATTTCAATCCTTTTGTGAATTTTTTTTTTAAATAAAAAAATCAAATCTTGATGGGAATAAAACAAAAAATTTGGACAAAAGTTTTCACAGAATTTTTTTTTAAGTCAGTAAAAATTAGAAAATGTTAGTCAATTTATTTGCACAGTTTTCTGACCAGCTGTATCTCAGGCACACACGTTATACATCTCCAGCTGTAGCATTTTTCAGCTGCCATTGGGAGCTGCTCCCCAGCACAATTTGAATTTTTCACACTGAAACAAACCTGGTAACGGGTTTCGTTGTCAACCACAAACCGTGCAGACATTTGCTCATTATCCCTCCATCCCACGTCCAACAGGATCGGGCTGCCTCCTGACCTTCACTCTCGCTGAGATAGGGCTCTGATGACCTGCATCCCAACCCAACCAGGGAGATGGGGAATGAGCCCACCTTCCCTCTCCTGCAGCCACAAAGAATTTCTTGAGGAGAGCTGGTTGCTTGACTCCTCCTCCTGAGTGAAATCCTGACATGCCCCTCCCCTCTATTGACATCAATGGCAAAGCTCCCATCAACATTAACAGGGCCAGGATTTTCCTCTTTGTTTCCAAGTTAGCAATGACAACATCATTCACATCCTGGGTCTGATGCTACACGAGATTCTTTGTCCATCTACCGGGACACTATGATGACATATTTCCATTCTGCTGGTACTTTACCTGATGCCCACACTTTTAAGAACTGTCGATACAGCATGTCCATTCCATAACTTTTGGATAGCCTTTTATACTTCCTCAACTGACAGAGGATCTGTGTTTGCCCCGGGTCTGCAGCTGTGCAGTTTGCCAGGTCATGTAGCTCTGGACAGTTGTCAGCAGGTATGTGGTTCAGCTCACTTTCATATTGAGTTTTCCATCTGTCTAGGACCTCAGTCCATTGATGAGCAGGGAGAGCTGTCTGGTTGTGTGATGGGGAGGTTAGAAAGCTGTTTATAGCTGCCAGGCCAGGCACGCGGTGGCTTTGTAGGAAGGATGCCGATTGTTGTAATTTAGGCCAGGGAATTGATGCATCACAATCACATTTTGCTGTGTCCTGGAAAACCCCTTTCAGCAGTTTATGCTCTTGGACATATGCCTGCCTGTGTGCTTCTGCCTTTTTTGCTGACGTATTAAGGGTCTCTTCAGAAAGAGACGGTTTCTTGCGCAACCATCTGAAGCTGAAAGTTCCAGTGGCACCATGTAATACAACGTTACGTAGACCACCCTAGGTGATCTCCACGTCATCAGAGAAGGTTCTGAGGTTATGTCAATGATCCTCAATGGCCTGTGTGCATTTCACAGCTTCAGCAGAATCCTTTGAAAGATGCTAGATATTATACTGCTGGTGGACGTCTGGCTTGTGAGGAGCTGGAAGCTGATATGAGAGCTGAGCAATGACACGTTTATGGTTTTAGTTTGCTGGTGCTTCTGTATCACCGAAGACCCAGTGAGATTTCACTATGGAACAATTTCTGATGAGGATGTGGTCAATTTCTTTTGCACCACATCCACTGTTTGAAATCCAGGTTCAGCAATGATTATTATAGTTCCTAAGCCAGGAGACCATAACAGACAATCCCTCAGTGGCACAGAATGTCAAAAGCCGAGTGGTGTTGTCATTTGGGAAACTCAAACCAAAGGGATCTCTTAGAGTTTCATACCCAGTTTGATTGCATCCATTCATAGCATTGAAAGCTCCAAGTGCCAGCAGTGTGTCATGTGATGGAGTTGACTGGATTTTTGCTGCTATCTGGTGGTAGAATGTGTCCTTTTCTGCAGGTGCTAGATCTTCTGTCAGAGCATAGGCCACAACAACAACTTTTAAGTGTCCACCACAATGTTGGAGGCAAGCATAGAGTAAGCGTGGAGAGATGGGGTTAAGGTCTATGCTAGAGGTTGTTTAACAACAAGTGCCACACCTGGAGTTTGGTGTAGACTACCGGAGTAGAGGGAGGTTGCTCCTTCCATGGTAACTTGATTGCTTTGTGGCAGATGAGCCTCTGTGATGTCAGCAATTATGATCTTCTTAGCGATGAGTTCTCTGACAAGAGCTGTCTCATGCCCAGTGCCATTCAGCATTATGATGCTCCATGTTCCATGCCTCTAAGGTCTGGTTTGGACTTGCAGGAAGTTGGGCTCATTGGGGCTATGCCTTCCCTAAGCAGGGTTTGGGTCACACCCCTCCTATGCATGCAGAATACGTCTCTCCTCCTGGAGTCAGTAACAGCAGGGGCTTTAACCCTGCTGCAGTTGTCACAGTCTGTCCTGGCCGATTGCCCCTTCATTTCACTCTGCCTTGTTGTGACTGGGGAGACAGAGGAGATTTATTTCGGTGGACACCATCCCCCTTCCCAAAGGCTCTTCTGACAGATGTCATTGGTTCCTGAGGGCGCAGATGAGCATCATGAAGATTTAACTCTTCTTCTGCCCTATGCCATCCAAGCCTCTACAGTTGTAGCTCATACACCTTCACCATCATTGGGAAACTTGGCTCTCATCCACTGGGTCTGTCATAGGCCTTTGTTCATTGTCCTGAGCAGGGGGCCTTCTCAGGTACTATTGACCAGTGCCAGTTAGGCCCAAGGCTCATGTGGGCCGGGACAACCACATCATGAAGTAGAGCAGCTTACACCACTATGCCCTGCTACCTTGAGCTGAGACAGGAAGACTGTTTATACCTGCCAAGGAAACTGTATATAGGTTTCTATACTGCTCTCATTGCTGTAGCATCTGACTATTGTGAGAGGATAGTTTGTTAATAGAAAGTAAAGGAACGCTACTCAAAATAAGTCAATGGACTAAATCCCTAGCCATGCTCTTTACTCTCCAGTGAGAAGTTCAGTTGCTGGGCTAATGCTTCTAATGCAATTGCTTTCTTTGAAAGTTTCTCAAAGGCTCTGTGTACTTAAGGTGCTTAGTTTGCATCAAGCTCACAAAGTTAATGCTGTTTTGATGCCTTTTATGTCAAAGCTCTAGGTAGACAGAGGAGCTCCTTATATTCTGTATGGGCCATGCCAGAAGTTTAAAGTCCTGCTCAATCCTCCTTGATTTCTATAGATTAATCACATCTCCAAACAGTTGGCCATATTGCACAGTGTGTACTGCAATACCTAGTATATACAGCATAGTTCATTAGGGATAGCATTCCAGCCTTAAAGTCTCAATTTCCCGGTTTTCTGAGAGTTTCCGTTTGTCCTTTTTTGCGGTTTAACTAGCAAAGTCCTGTGTAAAATATCTAAACCAAGTATATTAATTAACCAGAGTAAATAGATTTTTAACCATATACTTCCAGATTTTATTTTTAGGGCTCTTTTGATTCTTTCCACTTCTGAAAGTAAGAAAAAACTCTCTCAAACTGCAATGAAATATATAATCCATCCTTTGCGTAAATCTGCCCAATTCACAGCAGGTACACCACCTGCTTTGCTTTCACACATGCAGCCTGGGCTCAGCAGGAAATAGTCTATTGCAGTCAGGATTTCAATACCATCACAAGAGAAAAAGCTACAACTCAATTTTACCATAAAGAGAAGAATTATAAACAAAATATATTGGCAGTTACATTTGTGGACATTAAGATCATATTTTGTGTGCATGCACCTGGACACCTGAATACACAGACTGGGGTACAGGGGCTTTGCCTTGCAGAATTGGGTATTGTACATTGAAACTAGGGGAAACAGAATTAGATACTCTTTGGAACCTTTCTGCATGACATTAAAGAACCCCAGTCAACCAACCAGACTAAGCCCAGCATTGAACTTTAATTAGCCTATTCCACCTTCAGAGTAAAATCATACAGCTTAGATGCTTGGATGAATTAGTCATCTGTGCAATTCAGTGACTCTCTCAGCCCGGCCTGGAAATCTAGTCAGCGTCTCATAAAGCAGAATACCACCTCTGTTCCATTAAACCCTTCTCTGCCCTCCTGCAGCACTCACTAGCTTGCAGTTAACTGTACACAACACTGCCTCAGTGCCCGATGCTTTGATAACATCCTGATGAAAAACAATGTAATCACAAAAATGACAAAAGTAATCCACAAGGATCTGGAAAGCCATTACTTATACAGGAGAGGCTTGGCAAATATTGACCTTCCCTTGTACTCTTTACTAACCCAATAGCTGATAATCAGGCACTGTAGTTATTAACAAAGACAGTCCTATGAGCCTGATATGGTCAAATGATTTAGCACCTGCAGGTAAAACTTTTATACTGAGACTTAATTTACTACTCACTAGTGGCCCTTTTTTTTAATCAGTCAGAACGGGCTAGATTAGATCTTGCATGTAAATTTTATGTTTTGTCATCTAGTAGATTTATGATTTTAGTTGTACCTAGTGCATTCAATGAGGTAAAGCCATGTAATAGTCAGACAAGTCATTTTACATTGCATGAAACTGTAAATCATTACATAGTATTATACCCAGAAAAGCAGTAGAAATATGAGGGTATTTCAACCAAAATATAGTTCTGGCTTGTTAAACTTTAAAATGGAAGAAAGAGAGGACTATAACAGGATAGCTAATCCATTTGGAGCCTTACTAACAGTGAGTTCCTCTGTCATAAAAACAAGATCTTCTATTGTTAACCCAAAACAGTTATGTCTGACAAATTCAATTCCGGGATGGGAGGGAAAGTATTTTACACAGTCCACAGGTTACAGTCCTTTTTAGAATCACTTTCCATCACTTGACATTTTACATTTGTCCTGGGGTTGAGATTTTCAAAGTAGCCCAGGGGATTTAGACACAAAGATCCAGGGAGCAGAAAGTGGTTGAGTGCATCCCCAGTCTACTTTCTTCTCACCATGAAGGCCCACGCACACCTGGAGATCTAACCTCTGTAACCTAACTAAGGGCCTGATCCAAAGCCCACTAAAGTCAATGGGAGCTAGGTCAGACTCTAAAGCCTGAACCTAAGAGGCACTGAGAACCTGCAATCCCCATGGGTTTCAACAGGCACTGATGATGCTCAGAGGAGCAGGCAACAACTAAATACTAAAAAATAGCTGTGCAAGACATTACTTTAAACACAGCACCCCCAATCACTGTATCCACTGTTCTATTAATCATTCTTAATCCTTTTACAATTATGCAAGTGTCCATGTATCCAACAGCACCGGGTTTCGTTTGCAACAAGTGCTCAACGGTTGCTTCAGTACAGCGACCGTTGGGAGGGAGAAGAGAATGAGCCCATTTATAAAGTGCCTTTAAGAGGTCAGAGCAGTGCTAGATTCGGGGGTTGGTATCTGATCAGAAAAACTAATTTTAAGGCATCTCTGGACTCCTAGACATGCTCTAACCTAATTTTCAAAGGACTTTTCAATCGGCAGTGCAGGTTCTCAAACCAAATGAGATTACCTGTTAAAGCACACGTGGGGAGAGATCAATTAGATTAGAGAGAATGATTTAACTCGATGCCTCCTTTAAGGTTCAGCTATAATAAGGCAGAATTTTGTTTTCACATGTAGTTGCCACAGTGCATCTGCCACCTTCCCATCTGCCTCTCCCCAGATATAACCTTCAGATGGAGATTAAAAATATCGATGCGAGGAAAGTATAGACCACCTAGGCTGATATTTATTTATTTATTTATTTTTATTTCCTTTCTTTTTGGTTTCTTTTTTCCCTCTACACCCAAATCAGAAAAGATTAAAAATAGGCTTAGAAATATTTTTTTTCCATTTTGTGCTGAGATCTTAAAACATTTAACTTGTTTAAGTTGCTGGGAAATGAGGAGTAATTTAAAGAAAATATCATATATCATATATCCTGCAAAGTTTGGCTTCTGGGCCAATTCTCATAGAATCATAGGACTGGAAGGGACCTCGAGAGGTCTTCTAGTCCAGTCCTCTGCACTCAAGGCAGGAGTAAGTATTATAGACCATCCCTGACAGGTGTTTGTCTAACTTGCTCTTAAAAATCTACAATGATGGAGATTCTACAATCTCTCTAGGCAATTTATTCCAGAGCTTAACCACCCTGACAGTTAGGAAGTTTTTCCTAATGTCCAACCTAAATCTCCCTTGCTGCAATTTAAGCCCATTGCTTCTTGTCCTATCCTCAGAGGTTAAGGAGAACAATTTTTCTCTCTCCTCCTTGTAACAACCTTTTATGTACTTGAAAACTGTTATTATGTCCTCCCTCAGTCTTCTCTTCTCCAGACTAAACAAACCCAGTTGTTTCAATCTTCCCTCATAGTCCCTAGGTCATGTTTTCTAGACCTTTAATCATTTTTGTTGCTCTTCTCTGGATTTTCTCCAATTTGTCCACATCTTTCCTGAAATGTGGCACCCAGAACCGGATATAATACTCCAGTTGAGGCCTAATCAGCACGGAGTAGAGCAGAAGAATGACTTCTTGTGTCTTGCTTACAACACTCCTGTTAAATACATTCCCCTTTTTATAGATTGGCACTATATTTGCCCTTTTCCAGTCCTCTGGAATCTCTCCCGTCTTCCACAATTTTTCAAAGATAATTGTTAATGGCTCAGATACCTCTTCAGTCAGTTCCTTGAGTATTCTAGGATGTATTTCACCAGGCCCTGGTGACTTAAATATCTTCAACTTGTTTAAGTAATTATTAACTTGTTCCTTCCCTATTTAAGCCTCTGATCCTACCTCATTTTCACTGGCATTCATTGATGTCCAACTGCTACTAAACTTTTTGGTGCAAACTGAAACAAAAGTCATTTAGCACTTCTGCCATTTCCACATTTTCTGTTATTGTTTTCCCCCTTCATTGAGTAATGGGACTATCCTGTTCTTGGTTTTCCTTTTACTTCTAATGCATTTGTAGAATGTTTTCTTGTTATCCTTTATGCCTCTAGCTAGTTTAATCTCGTTTTGTGCCTTGGTCTTTCTAATTTTGTCCATACATACTTGTGTTATTTGTTTATATTCATCCTTTGTAATTTGATCTAATTTTCACTTTTTGTAGGACTCTTTTATGAGTTTCAGATCATTGAAGATCTCCTGGTTAAGCCAGGGTGGTCTCTTGCCATACTTCCTATCTTTCCTATGCAGTGGGATAGTTTGCTCTTTTGCCCTTAATAATATTTCTTTGAAAAACTGCCAATTCTCTTGAACAGTTTTTCCCTTTAGATTTGCTTCCCATTGGATCGTACCTACCAACTCCCTGAGTTCGTTGAAGTCTGCTTTCTTGAAATCCATTATCTTTATTGTGCTGTTTTCCCTCCTACCATTCCTTAGAATCATTTCATGATCACTTTCACCCAAGCTGCCTTCCACTTTCAAGTTCTCAACCAGTTCTTCCCTATTTGTCAAAATCAAATCTAGAACAGCCTCTCCCCTATTGGCTTTCTCCACCTTCTGAAATAAAAAATTTTCTCCAATACATTCTGTATTGACCTAGTTACTGGTGTGAACTTATGGAAATCAATGGGGTTGCATGGGGTGTGAGCTGGTGCAGAATTTGGCCCAGTGTAGACATGCAGTATACTGTCTCATCGGGGCCAGTTTCATATCACCAAACATGCAGCTGTTGGGAGGCCCTGGGGAAGCAATCCTCCTAGTTCCATTATCACTCCCCCCCACCCCCTGCCCGGGATGGACTGAAGAGCTAGCATGACATTTACTGTTATTATTTGTAGCACTATCCCCATAGCACCTAGGAACCCCAGTCATTGACCAGGACCCCATTGTGCGAGGTGCTGTACAAACAGAACAAAAAGACAGTCCCTGTCCCAAAGCCTTTACAGTCTAAGTTTAAGATAAGTGACAACAGATGGACATGGACAGATGTGGAGGAAAACAATGAGACAATACTGGTCAGCATAATAGGCAGTGGTATCAGCACACCAGCAGCCCAGCCATTGTCAAGATTTTTGTAGGCCTCATAGCAAAGAAGAATTTGTAGGGTGGATAATGAGGTGGTTTTGTGGATGTTTACAGGGAGCTCCTCCCAAGCATGAAGAGCAGCATGGGAGACAGCCCAAAGGGGCTTGTTGGAAAATTTATCAAAAGGGCGACGGAGGCTGGCATCGCAGGCCAATCAGAGTCAATGTTTCAATAGCAAATGAGAGATGATTGGTGGGGTGGGGGTAGGTCATGAAGGGTATTGAAAGTGAGAGCTCTAGTGTGGAGGACAAGCTATTTGATGCTGACTGAGAGTACGTGGGGATAATTTGAATCCCCCCGGTGAATACAATGCTCTCCCTAATATTAGAGCTACACAGACATAAGCTCACTCCAAATTCCCCCATCCTCTCAGTTGACAGGAAACCGCCATCTACTATTCATGGCGTGTATCCCTGGGGCAGGCACTTAAAAGGAACTGACTACTGCAAATGATGATCCATGCACAGATATGGTGGATATAACACTAAAGCACCAGGCTATATTAACCTTCATTTCCATTCCAGCTATAATCGCTATTTGAATTCATAATAAACTGTTTGGAAAGCTTCATACCGCTGAATCACATCTCCCCTCAGATTATATCTCCTTTTTAATGAGGAAATATAATTAAGTCTTTATTGTTTGGGGGTTTTTAGTTTTGTAAGAACCCGAGTAATATCCTGACTGTGGGATCAAAGCATACAATGTACCAGTTTTAAAATAAAGAGATGGACTAGCCGCATTCTAAAGGTGATTAGTCACTAATGCCCCAATCCTGTAACTGAAAGCATGGACAGGCTGCTGTGTCCAGGCAGAACCCCCTGGACTACCACTCCATCAGCTGCAGGATTGGAAGCTAAAGTTTCAGCATACTTATTTTAAAGCATGATTGTGAAGCTCTAAAAAAATGTAACATTTACTGGCATGTGAAATTACCTTAAGATGTTACGGAGGTATTTGTATCTAACCATGCTGCCCTGTGTTTGCTGTGATCTCTGAAGCCCAGAATTTAGACAAACTAGCTAGCAGCTTTTCTACAGAAGGGTCAATGAAAAGATTAAAGCATGACATTTCTTTTTTTTCCCCTTTTTTGTGTTACAGTGCCAACATTTTTCCTTATAAGGGATGACACATGTGACAACTGACAGTTTTAATGGGATGGACAGGTGTCTGATTACATATAATATCATCATTATTTACTAAGCCACATCTGAGCTTCCTACAGATTAGGAGGTAAAGAAAACAAATCAGATATAAAGCAGATTGCAATTCAGCAAGACAGAGCTTTGTTTAAAGATAAAGCTTGATTCTACATTTCATCAAAATAACCTAGATTGCGATCAGTAAGGCAATCTAGCATGCAATACATCCTATTAATCATGCATCAAATAAGCTTTGGAAATCTTCTGTTCAAATCATTATTTGGGGGTGAAATTTTAAAAGAAAGAGATTTGATCAAAATAAAAAATGTGTATCTTAAAATGAGTTATTTAACACATTTTGGGGTAAGTATATGGTCTCTGTGACCTAGATTTTTCATGCATAAGAAGCTCAAGATATAACTTCTTTAAAAAAAGAAAAAACAAGCAGATGTAACACAGAGAGATTTTGCATCTAATGGCTGAATGTAAGAGAGCGCTGGAGGTAACGAATACATGATGAAGGAAACAACCTCCTTTCCAATGGAACCATGGGAAATTTAAGTTAAAAAATTCTAAGAAAATCCCCCTTATCTTTGAGATTTTATAGAAATTATGGCATTGGAAACCTTGTTCTTAGTACGGACCAATCACACATTTTTTAAATTGTTCCTGGAGCGTGGAGGTCGTGGCTTACTACAGTGCTCTCTGTTTAACTTGATTTTCAAAGAGTGATGCTCTCCTTATGGGAAGATGCATTTTTTAGTACCATAAATGCCCCCAAACCCTGCAGAGAGAACTGCATAGGCAGACCCCTGTGCTCATGTGCAGCTTCTGTGACTTTCATTAGGCTCCAGACAGGCGCTGGATCCATACACATGGCTTCTTTTGCAGGATTGGGAGCTAAATGTCATCCAGTAACCCATCCCCCACACACCTGGGAAAGCCTATGCCATGTGTTCAGTTCTTGACCAAATTCAAGACTAGTTTTGTGAAGCAGCTGTCCCCTGTAAGAATGGTGTATCTATTTGAGATTTTGGTATACAAAGTACCCCAGAAAGTAAAATTTATCCACAATAATCTATCGTTCTTTCTTCTCACACACACTGCCATCAGCAGCCCACTTTGCTTTTACTGTGACTCGTTGTTAATTTTGTTTCAATAGGTTAATGAGTCATTAATAGCTCTCATTCACTTATTTAAAAAAAAAATATTTGGAGCCTTCAAACTGTGCACAGAACCAATGTTGGTAACCTTGTATTTCTCTTGGGTGGGTTTTTCAAAAGTGCCTGCGTTAGGTGCATGAAACTAATTAAAAAGCAGTGGGACTTGGGCTCCCAACTCACTTAAATGCTTTTGAAAATCCCACCCATTGCTGCCACTCCGGTTTCTCCTCTAGCTCCTCTGTTGTGCTCTACACTCACCTTTCACATCTCATCTTTATCTAGACCAGGGGTAGGCAGCCTATGGCACGGGTGCCGAAGGCGGCATACAAGCTGATTTTCAGTGGCACTCACACTGCCCGGGTCCTGGCCACCGGTCCTGGGGGCTCTGCATTTTAATTTAATTTTAAATGAAGCTTCTTAAACATTTTAAAAACCTTATTTACTTTACATACAACAATAGTGTATTTATATATTATAGACCTATAGAAAGAGACCTTCTAAAAACATTAAAATGTTTTAATGGCACGTGAAACCTTAAATTAGAGTGAATAAATGAAGACTCGGCACACCACTTCTGAAAGGTTGCCGACCCCTGATCTAGACCCCAACCCTGCAGAGAGAACTGGGGGGTTCCTTTTGCAGAATTGGGGCCTTAAATTATAAACTCGTTGAGGAAAGCAAGGTCTGTCTTCTATTTTTTGTCCATACAGCACCCAGCAAATGTGGGTCCCAACCCTGACTGGGACTTCTGTAAGTCAATAATAATAAATACCATATTAGACATAGTCCAAACTATATTTTACCATCAGCAATTTGTAGCAAAATACCCAGGGTACAAGTAACCTTCAGCTTGGAGAGAATCCAGTGTTCTAGGCTAGATTTTATTCTAACTAGCTTTTTAAACCACTTCATTATTTTTAAAGTGAATGTAGTGATTGAAGTTAGCCCTGAAAGGTGGCGTCCCCTATGTGTCCACATAAGGGTTACAATATAGGAAGTGCCCATGGAAGCTTCATCATTCTACCCCACCCACGTGCTTCAGCGCTGACCTGGAGGGGCCACATCTAAAGCATGAGAAGGTAGCTTAGTTTATTTTCATTGAGCCTTGGTCTATCGGCTGAGATTTCCAGCCAGGGAGCCAGTTGCTATATTGCGGTCTATAACGCAGGCTTTGTCTATTAGGAACTGAACTGAAGTCACCAACTCATTTCATAAGAAGCATGGAACAGCCTTATGGAATTCTGGGCATGACCCAGCAGGACCAGATTTAAAGTGAAGTGAAAAGTTCTGAGTTCCTTTGCCAATGGCCAGAGACACCCAGTCTCCCTTTCATAAATAGCTTTTGCATTATTAACTTTACAATGGTGGGACTACCCCTCCACATGTTCCAGATATTAGGAAACCAAAGAGGTAATCTATACGAATGAACGGTAAGATATTGAACTAGATTCCCTGAAGCAGAAGTCTCCAGCAGGGAGGTAATATTTTAGAAGGATGGAATTGATTTCCAACCCATACGTCTCAGCATCCTACATTCATGAGAGCTGATATTTGATGAAAAAAGCCAACACAAAAGGTAATATGAAATAGCAAAGGCTATAAATTACACAGTAGGTTAACAATGGATAATTTATACACAATGGTTAATGAAAAACTGTATGAAAGTTGGTCTTATTTCAGTCTCTTTCCACTATACAACATATAATTTTTTTCTTTATGGTTATCAGGTACAATTTTATGGTTTGATCCTGCAGACCTTAGCCAGGTGAATAGCTCTTATTCACTCAAGTAGTCCCAAGCTTGCTGAGACCTCAGGCTATCTAACAGGACAGTACATTTCTTGCAAGTGAGTTTTAACTGCTCATAGCAGCAGTCCTGAGGTGCATGGCAGAGAGTTAGAAAAAACTGGAATGGTTTGTTTTTGCCGTTTCAAGCAATTGCCCATTTCTGAAAGCTTTTCCTTCTGCTCATTTTCTGTGCTTCTTCTGGGGTTTGTACCTTTCTCCCCTAAACATACGTAGCCAAAAGTACCTGATGAATAGCCCAAAAGCACAATTTGAAAAATTCAAAGGAAATTGAGCCCTAATCTGAAAGTTTTCATGATCTGAGCAGGACGGATCTTTTTATGCTATACAGAGCCAGCCAGAGAAGAACATCTCCACAAGATTATTCTACATTCTCTCTTCACATTTTAACAACCTAATTCTGTTCACAATTTTTCCAGTGTTAATCTGGATAAATTCCAGTCATTTCAATTTAATCTCCCTTATTCAGAATTTACACCAGCATAACTGAGGGCAGAATTTGGCCTGTTTTCATAGGTTTGGTTTGTCAAAGCAGTCAAAATGTTTTTTCTTTTAAAAAAGTCTAAATATGGCTACATTCATAATAGAATATTTCTGTCTCATTTCAGTTAATATCAAGAACTAATAAACCCACTTGAAAACAAGTACCAAGACATTGACTCTATCTTGCCCAGAAAGACTTCCAGCTTACCTCAAAAAGCGACATAATAACAATGCCAAGTTCTGTCAGATTAAAATATGAGACAAATTAACCCTCATTAAGGAAACGCACCTGCAACACAGCCTACCAACTGTGAAAAAGCAACTGTCCACAAGTCTGTCTCCATATTGTCTTCACCCCTCATTAAACAAGCCCACTAGATTTTGCTAAGCAGTCACTG
The DNA here is from genome assembly GCF_028017835.1 of Emys orbicularis. NCBI lineage: Eukaryota > Metazoa > Chordata > Testudines > Emydidae > Emys > Emys orbicularis. The sequence continues at coordinate 120,481,405 of NC_088689.1, forward strand.
GCTGTTACATGTTCAGCAAGAGACATTTCTTTGTAATCATGATGACTTTTAAAAGTTGTTTGGAGAGAAAAATACAGGTTTCCCCAATTAAAAACTTCTTAATATTATTTTTCTCCCTGAAGAAAAATGTAACCGTCAATGTAAGAGAATATGTTTTGCTACAACAAATACATCTTTGGGGAAATATTCTGTTTTTTTTTTTAAGTTGTAAAAAATGGATTTTGGGATTTCTCATGCCTCTTGAGGAACCGCGCTATTAAAGCAACATTACAAAACATTGACTGATACTGTAGCTGTTGCCTGCCATTTAGGAGTTTGTTAATTTTTTAAAGGTTTTTACAAAATCTAATCCTAATAAAAGCATGTTTATGTTTCTTTTTAAAATTACATTGGAAACTGTTTTTGATTGGATTTAAACATCCCCCTGCAGGGTTTACAACCCATATATTGCAGACACTGCTAGTTCTTGAGAGCTAAAAAGTGCAGCTGAATAGATAGAAACAGAAGTGAAATTGACCAGTCTATTGTCATTACCCAAACTGAGTAAAAGACAAAAAGGAAACATTAATGTTGAAAAGTGAATTAGCTCATTTAAATGTTTACAGCTTTAATAATCCAGTGGTATTAAATCACCTATGACACTAATAAAAGGAAATTTGTTTTTAAAAATGTAATTCGATTTTTAATCTGTCCTTTTACACTCTCAGAGACACATATTTTGCATTCATTGTCCATAAAATTGGGGATCAGGCCCAAAATATGTACAGTAGAACCTCCGATTTACGAACGCCAGAGTTATGAACTGACCAGTCAACCACACACCTCATTAGGAACTAGAAGTATGCAATCAGGCAGTAGCAGAGACCCAACAAAAGCAAACAGTACAGTGCTGTGTTAAACGTAAACTACTACAAAAATAAAGGAAAATTTAAAAAAAGATTTGACAAGATAAGGAAACTTTCTGTGCTTGTTTCATTTAAATTACAATGGTTAAAACAGCATTTTTCTTCTGCATAGTAAAGTTTCAAAGCTGTATTAAGTCAATGTTCAGTTGTAAACGTGAAAGAACTGTAACGTTTTGTTCAGAGTTACGAACATTTCAGAGTTATGAACAACCTCCATTCCTGAGGTGTTCATAACTCTGAGGTTCTACTATAGATGTTTCTCACCCCTGAAGAAAATAAGTGGAGTTTCCCCAACTTAAAAAGAAATAAGTTCACAAGAAACAGCTGACTTAGAAGTGAGCTGATTATTTAAATACCCATCTAGTAGCTGAAAACACATGAGGTGGGTATTTGGTACAATCGGAAACTAACACAAAGAACAGTCTATTGTTTTCGGCAGCATTGCCATAGAATAAAGGGCTTCTTCATGGCTACTTTACAAAGGAGCCTTTAACCCGAGATCTAAGCCTCCAATCCTAGGGTCATATGCTTGACTTTAAGCATGTAAGTAGTTCCATTGACTCCGGAGGGAGCATGGTTAGGCTGATGCTTTTCAGCCAACCTACACGTTCTTTGCTTCTGCATTACATAAAACCAAGGCAAAGTGTACAAAGGTAATCAGCTGCTCCTCAGGGCCAGCCCAGCCACTGATTTGCTTTGCTCCTGAATCTTTCAACCCAATTATTTTTGTGCACTTCACACCAAAATCATTGAAGATCAAATTACAGTGAAAATGTTGAGTTCATCTGCAATAGGATTTGCAGATCAAGTCACTGGGCTAGCAGGCCTGTGCATGTAAACTGCATTTTTACACAAAAATGTAATTATTTGTGTGCTCAAATGGTTATGTGCACTAAAATTACACGCAGAAAATTAGAGGCTGGTTCTGAAATTCAGGGCTAAATACAGAAGTCCCATGGAATATAAGAGTAGATGAAAAGAGCAGCAAGTAGAAGTAAAAGGGTCCTTATCTGCGGTGTAACCATTTCTCTCCACCTCAATCTCTCCTCCTTCAACAACTCCTCAAGTCAAGCAACTGGCAGGTGTCAATGTTCTACAGATGGACAGCTATACATATCTGGCTCCCAGGTGTTCTATGCGGTCTCTGCCAGCTACCCAGCCAGAAGACAGATTTCTTTTTTTGAAAGAGAGAGAGAGAAAGAAAAAAAAGAACGAGTGGTGGGTGGCTGATGTTCTACAGTCACTTTCATATGAAGAGAGTTGTCCAATGACACAAATTCTTTACAACAGGCCCATTGCTAGAGCTAGACCCAGAGCCATAACACTTACTGTGTCCCCAGATTTGAGCCATGCACCTTATGTTTCCATTGTCTTTTCCCCATCTAGGCTTTAGGTTACTGGGCTGAAACGGAGGTGGAAGTAGTTATGTAACCTTTACATTCTTGTTTTCTCTATATCACAGAACTTGGCTGTAATCGTCAAATAAAAATGACCCTGGGTCATAAAGTTCAGAACATCTCCAGAATTTGGGGCATGATCAGATCCACGGTTTGAGACTGGGTTGGTTTCTATCCTCTACATATAGGAAAGAAAAATACATACCTTTTGCAGGTAAAACTTACATCTAGGAACATTTTGAACATTTCACTGCACCAAGCCCAACCCACCTCACCATCCCCGAGACTTCAATTTCACACAAATTATCTCCCCCCCCCCCCCATGAAATGGCACTGCCAAGCTTACTGCCAATGCAACTCCGCAATTGCAGAATTTATCCTCAACAATGTCACCTGTAACGCAGAAGGGAAACTCACCGGAAAGACTGGCCACTGCAACTCCCCTAAGATCCGCTCTGAACTGACTCAGTAAGCAGTTTGCTGTGTTGAATAAGAGGAACAAATGTGTGCCATGCCTAGTTAGGGGTCCTGTGCTGTGCTGCAGTGGCCCAATCCTGTGAAGTGCAGAGCACCCACAGATCCCCTGGGCTTTAGCAGGCATTGCAGGTTATCACCATCTTACAGGATGAGGCTTTACAAGAGTAGTCCAGTGCTATCCATCAGCTTGAACGGAACCACCAGGACAACTGAACAGCACACCGGCTGTCTCTCTCTCTACCACCTACAGCAGTTAAAAGCAGAGATGGACTAAACTGTTTGGCATAAGACCCCTTTGAACCAGTTCTCATTTTTGACCCAAATATTTTTTGCCTTTTTGAAATGCCCCCAATGATGCTGGATTTTGTAACCTTTGCACATTAAGGTTTCCAAAAAGATTCCACAGTAAAGTGCCAAAATACTACTGCAAAAACTGCTCTTGTATGTCTACCCAGGTCTGACAAGTTCATAAGAAAACCTGTTCTCAGGAGATTTCCATCCAATTTTGCCAACTTTAGAGTCGAAAAGGGCCCAAAACAACAAAGCTGAAATATGAACACAGGTAAGTCCTGGGTGTTTTGTATCCAGGGCTGCAGTTTGACCTAGAAAAACAATAGAGTCCATCCATTAAACCTGTATCTGGATTCAAAGCCAAATATCAAATTATTGGTGCATATTAACGCAGGGGTTTTGGTCTGACCCATTATTTTTTCAGAGCCAGATCATATCGAATTTGGAGATATTCAGATCAAGCATTTTGGTTCAGGCCCATCTGTAGAGTTGTCCAATGATATCAATATTTCACAACAGGGTCATTGCTAGAGCAACAGCCATAACCTTTAGTGTCCTTCCCCAGTCTGAGCACATCTGGGTCAAACAATTCAAACAGATATCCAAAAAACGGATGCTCATCTGAAATCAACTTTGAACCATTTGCAATTCACCAACCCTCAAGTCTAAAGATCAGCACAACTCCTGGAAGAAAACCTTCCTCCTCCTTTCCCCCCCCCTTCCTACAAAAAGTATCCAGCTGCTACACTTTCACTATCTATTGCAATGCATTTACTCAAAGCAAAGTTAATTTGGGGAGGGAGTGGAGTGGGGAGGGGAGACAGGAGGTGGGTATAACAGCCGTCCTGTAGTTCAGTAAAAGATTCCAAACACTCTCGATCCCTTTACCTATGAATCAAATTAGCTGCTGCTAAGAAGGGAGGTTTACCATATATGCAACATGAAAGCACCAGTCTGACTCCAGGCACACGTGCACACCCCATTTCTGACAAACATAAAGATCCCCGCACACTTCGCTATTAACAGGGAGCTAATGCCTTGCAAACCTCATTTGGTTTCCTGGTGTATGTGTTCTTTTTAAACTCAGTGTAATTAAACTCAAGGATTTAATATTCATGGCTCATTGTGGTGTGATCATTTCTCGTTGATTTTCAACTTATTCAACAAACCCTGCTCCCTCAAAGTTCATCAGTCATTTGAATGGTTATATTATATATTATTCAGAACAGATAAAGGAAAATCCTCATGCAATTGCCCGTCAAGAAGTGATATATATTCTGCACTCTAAATATATTGACCACATGTATCTTATATAGTACAATCAGAAAGAAAATGTATCAGAACTGTAAAATATATATGACTATATATGATATATCTCCATTGGAGCCAAATGTTTATTGCTTTCCATTCAGATACATATATCCTTTTTTAAAGTGTTATATATTTAAAACTATACAAAAATATCATTAATAGATTCAAAGGCCAGACAGGGCCATTCTGATTATGTAGCCTGGCTTCCAGCATAACACAGACCAGAGAATTTCATCTAGTAATTCCTGCTTCAAGCCTGTAACTTCTGGCGTTGTTCAAGTACATATATATTTTTAGGAAGACATCCAGTCTTGATTTAAAGACTTTAAGGGGTATGTCTACACTGCAACGTAAGCCAAGAGTTAGTAGAATTCAAGTTAGCAGATCTTGGGTTTGTTAATATAGGGCTTTAGCATCTACACTCATTCCAGGTTAGGAATTGTTAAACCCTGAGGCCAGTGTCTACACTGTATTATGCGAGCATGAGTCCAGCCACCCATATCCCAGACTTCTTAGCGCCCTCCCAAAATGTGGCCGTTGTTCATGGTGTGGAAAAACTTGACTGTCCATCAAATTTGACTGTCCAGAGAACAATGAAAGTTGGCCAGTGGGATTGTAGGATACTTTTGGTGGACTTCCAGAGCATGAATCAAGTGGGGCTGTGTCTACTCTGCAAAGCAATAGGGCTCAGACTCAGACTCAGACCCTCCACCCCTGTGAGGTCCTGGGATGCTGGATCTGAGTCCTGGGTTAGTGCGGTGTGTGTAGATGGAAGGGGGAGTTCAGACTTAAGTCTGAGGTCAAACCGTGGGCTTACATTGCAGTGTAGACATCCTCCAAGTGATGACCACATCACCTGGTAAGTTGTTCCAAAGTGTGATTACCCTTACTGTAAAAAAAGAAAAAAGTTTGGTCCATGTGTTCAGTGCATTTCAGAAATATACCAGTATAGACGGAGAAGACACCATATGCTTCCCAATGGAAATATATCCTTTTATTATGAGGCAAACATGGATTTTAATAGTTATTAAAAAACAGCATTTTTCCATGCTTGTTTGCAATTTAATATTCTTCACTGTCCTGGACAGCCTATTCAAGGCCTGTAAACATAATCTAATGTGCTTTGCAAAATCACTGTGGAACAAACTCCCACAGGCAGTAAGGACCATAATAAACCTCACCACCTTCTGCTCCAACTGCAAGGTGCACTTCTCAATCTACCTTTTCTGATATATAAACAAAGAGCAGAGTGTAAATTAAAAAAAAACCTACCATAACAAAACACTATTCTGCACACACAATTCTCCCCCAAGGAAAGGATGAGAGAAAGAATGAATTACACAGGACAGATGCTAATTAGGTGGCTTAATGCCAGAAGCAGCTCAGATACTAGGCCGATGAGAATGGTATAAGAACATATAGAGCAGTGGTTCCCAAACTTGTTCGCCGCTTGTGCAGGGAAAGCCCCTGGCAGGCCAGGCCGGTTTGTGTCCCTGCCGCGTCCGCAGGTTCGGCCCATCGCAGCTCCCAGTGGCCGCGGTTCGCTGCTCCAGGCCAATGGGAGCTGCTGGAAGCGGTGCAGGCCCGAACCGCGGCCACTGGGAGCTGCGATCGTCCGAACCTGTGGACGCGGCAGGTACACAAACCGGTCCGGCCCGCCAGGGGTTTTCCCTGCACAAGCGGCGGAACAAGTTTGGGAACCACTGATATAGAGAATAGAAAGATCATTGCTGAACTTTGGGAAGTGTGGATTTGGATACCTGTTGGTAGTTGCATCATGCATGAAAGTCTCTCCAATGGCCTGTATTCACATTAAGCACATATACTGCTGCAGGAACAAAGCAGGGCATATCTGTCATTACTCTTTATGGTGAATGGGTATCCTCCTAAGTGGGAAGTGCATTAACTGATGTGGTTCAACAAAACAAGCCACCTGAAAAAAAAATCTCCCATGTCACATGAGCTACCTTCAGCCTTTCAGGAAGACAAATAAATAATTCAGCCCAGGCAAACTAAACCATGGCTTGTTGGTTGAAGTGTAGGAACCTGGGTCCTTCTGAGCTTCCTGCAGCTTATCCCTCTCTGCCCGTTTAAAAGTCCGCTTAAAGTCAAAACAGAGACTCAGGCCTTGTTAGGAGGTCAGCTGCCCCATTTTAGCTTGACACAAAGGAAGATGCTCCTAACGTCCTTCAGTCTTGACACCCAATTTGCAGCACCAATCACCTGTTAGTCCACCCTGGACAGGGAGTATCTCCTATCACAATATAGTATACCTGCTTCTAGAATTACATTACCACTACACCACTGATGTTGCAGGTGATTTTCAATGTTCATATCTGTCTCTTCAACGGAGCCTCTGCACTCAGGGGCAGCTCCAGGCACCAGCACAGCAAGCGCGTGCCTGGGGCAGCAAGCCACGGGGGGTGGCCTGCCGGTCGCTGTGGAGGCAGCAGTCAGGGAGCCTTCGGCGGCGTGCCTGCGGGAGGTCCACCAGTCCCGCGGCTTTGGCAGCAATTTGGCGGTGGGTACGCCGAAGGCGCGGGACCAGCAGACCTCCCGCAGGCATGCTGCCGAATCCGCGTTACCAGCGGACCTCCCGCAGGCGCGCCGCCGAAAGCCGCCTGACTGCCGTGCTTGGGGCGGCAAAATACATAGAGCTGCCCCTGTCTGCACTGTTATCAGGATAGTAAATACATTGTCGAATTTTTAACAGGGAGGGTAATTAACCACTAGAAAACTTACCTAGGGATGTAGGGGATGTTCCATCACTTGCAAGCTTCAAACCAAGACTGGATGTTTTTCTAAAAGATAGGCTGTCACTCAAACAGAAATTATGGGTTTGATACAGAAATTATTACGTGAGGGTTTTTGGCTTGTGTTACCGAGGAGGTCAAAATAGATCATCACAGTGCTCCCTTCTGGTCTTATAATCTATGGATGTTGTATGCTATCAAGACTTCCCCAATATATCCCAGGAATCAGAGAAGCTGAAGATTATCCAAGTGATCTGGGGTCAGATTACTGCAGTTAAATCTTGATTTCTTTTTTTAACTTTCCCATGCCAATCAGTGCGACATTAATAGTGGAGACCACACACACAAGACCAGCTGTCTTGGCCAAAACTAACGTGCCGTAGAGGCTGCCAAAGAGCAAAGGGATGTGGGAGAGAGAGTCAAGACAGAACAAAGCAGATGATGCTGAAAATGTAAGCAGGGTAAAACTCACAGATCCCCAAACCCATTATCCACAAAGAGTGATATAAAAGTTTTAGAGCAGTTCTGCAATAATCAGTTCAATGGCCAACAAATAACGTTATAAGTCAGCACAAAAGCAAACCACAGCTAATGGAGGATGAGTACTGGGGAATCATGTCTGAATGAGCATTGATTGTTCAAAGAAGTTTGATTTCCATCCAAGATCCTGAGCAGAGCTGTATAGGCAGTAAAACATCCACTGCAGCTAAGTACCTGCTGATGGGCATAATTAGACACATTTCACTGAGATTCACTCTCCTCATGTTGCCTTTACAAATGCCGTGCTGGCTATCTCATCTTAATAACTCTACTCTCTCTGTTTGGTGGCACCTTTGGCAGGGCTCCCAGCAAAAAGTGGGAAATAACTTGGAAAATTATTAACAAAACATAAAAACACAGAGTTTGCCTCACTCTCACGACTGCCATGGCGACCTCTCTGCATGTGTGCAGAATCTGATTGTTTCCATTCTGCTACTAGAAAATCCTGACAGATTTACAAATGTCTTTTTTGCCTTTGTGGGAACCTGGGTGTCTGATTTACCCTTTAGCCTTGTTTATTTTGGGAATATGTCAGTTTCTTTCTAACCATTTTCATCTTCCCAGAGTCCTGTGCAACTCTTTGGACCACTCTGTGAAATACTGCATTTCTGAAAAGTATTTGGGCACCACTGGATTGATACTAGCAGTGTGACAGTTGTAAGGAAATTCATGCTTCACTGTATGCCCAGCCAGAATCAATATAATGGGAAAACTCATTCATATGCCATTTGAATCGCTCCCTCCCCTGTTGAGGTTACAAAGCCATGGTTGACTGCATGTCAGGAATGGAAGGGGCTGCTGCTGCTAGTCCTGGAAAGATGCTACCAGGCGGATCATTGCCCCCATCTCCCGCCAGACGTTTTAGGCGGTTGGGACAACGGCTCAGCCCTGACCACTCATGAGCCAAGACCATTGATCCATGCACCTTCAAACCTCTTGGGATTAAAAAAAAAAAAAACTGGATCCGACGTCGCAGTGCAAAGTTATCTCAAGTGCTAGGAGGGTGCAGCCACTTTTGGGTTATAAACACTGCAGGGAATATTGCATCCAAACAAAACCTGTTAGCGGTGGCATCTTAAGAAGTCACAAAAAAATCTTAACATTGGATTTATGTTTTTAAGCACGTTCTTTGGAACTTAAATGACTTGACAAAGTTCCTCTTAAAAGGATGCAATGCTTGTCTTTATTTCTTTATTGCCCCATTCAACTGTGCACGGTATTAACGATCTGCTAAATGATTTATACAACATAATGGTTAAGCACTTGGAGAGCCTGATATAACTGTTCTGTGTTCTGACCTTTTAGGACAAATTCAGAGATCGGGTAGCAAGTACCTTCTTCACCCTCTCACTCGTGTATTACCATGTTGATTCCCTCTAAACTCACACTCTTACCTCCATCATGAACATCACTTTGGAATTTGGCCCACTAAGTCCAATGTCCAAATCTAAGGGAGTGTATGTTGGTTTAACTCATGTGGAGCCTGATCCAACACCCACTGAAGTCAATGGGAATTTACCAGAATAGAATGTCAAAGAAAAGCAGAATAACCATGTTAGATGTAAACTGATGCAAATAAGGTCCCACTTAAATCATTGTCCATGTCCTCAAATTTCCTTCTGCTTACTGACACTCCATACGGAGATTGAGGGGAGTTTAACCGAACGGATGGAATTCTTAATTACACCTCACCTCTGTATTTGGCCCACTGGCTCCACAAGGAGAAAAATCTATATTTATTCTCTTTTTCAGAGATCTTGGTCTGTCTCTCCTCTCCTTGGCCATTTTAATCTGTTTTAGGACCAGAAAACTGAAAACTTTGCAGCATTTCATTTCCTTGCCGTGGGAAAGAACAAAGTGCCCAAGACTAAGTATATATTCTTGGAGGATTTCTTGTTTATATTGGCCAACACTGGCAAGCATTCCTGTGAATTATGAAGTGGGGAATGTGGGTCATTTAACTCAGGAGAAGAACTAAACCATCTTGAGATTGCTTTGATGGGCGGTGAAACAAAGGACCTAGTGCAATTTCACACCTGAACTGCTGCTAGATGTCACATTGCAACAGTGTTAGCACACACTCACACACAGGAGATTAGCACCTACATGAATTCTTTGCTGCCTCATGCAAAATATTCCATGCATGGATCCATGAAAGCTCAGTAGGTTGATGTAGTTTCCATAGCAGACCCTATTCCATCAAGCCAACAGCCAGTCAGCCTGTCCCAGGAAACCACCCTGGCCTCTCTACCCCAGCCATCTGCTAAGTCTGGACAGCACCCTCTTAGAGAGACTAGCCACCCATGTTCTACTGAAGACTCCTATCTTAATTTTTGGGCATGGACTATCAAATATGAACACTGTTCCTCAAACCTGTGTCTTAGAGCGGGAGATGTATTTCCCCCTCCCTGCTGCCACAGTGTTACATGACCCCTGCTTTTGGGTGGGTTCAAGGTTCTAATTAAAGCTTCCACACCGCCCTCCTTGCTGTGTCATTGTTCAAGAGGGCAGCCAGATCGTGAATCACTCTTGTCTTTATCTACACAAAAGCTACACCCTGAGTAAGCTTCACTTCGCCGCCACCCTGCAAAATGCCAGGATGAGGATGACCCTTCCTAATGACAAGCTTGTAGCTCATTCAAATCCCTGGAACCTTGGCATTTGTAGTGGCAGTCACAGCAAAGATGCCTTACATCTGGCGTGGTCTTTTTCAAGACGTGGGCACTTCATCCACAGGGAACTGGAACAAGACCACCTCATGCCCAACATGCCAACGCTGTCCCTTTTTTGTTCCTGTTAATCCGTTTTCCCTTCCCTGACTTTGTAAAATGCCCCGAGCCCTCCCACCTTTACCTCATTCTCAATAAAGGAATCTAGGCATCCCAAGAACGTACCTAAATTCCTTGCTTTAATCACCTGCCCTAATACCACATTTCATGTTTACTGCTATTTCCATAAAGTTATTCTGACCTCAGTTTTGCTAACACTCTTTCCACACTCCCCCATCTGTCCCAAACTCTCAGCACAAATGTTTTGTAGATTTTACAACTGTCCCTAAAAAAAAAAAAAATCAATATTAGCCTGTAAACTTTCCATATGCTATGCATAATTATTGATCTCTGTCACTTCCTATACTCCTGAACTCTTTGGGGAATGGTGTTGCAAACACTTCACATCACTTAATCAATTGCCGCATTTCACTCCTTCCAAGTGAAACACATCGGGTAATCTTTCCTCAATCACTGATTGAAACCTCACACATACCCCACATGCATTCAGACACAGCTGAGCAACTTAGCACTGTCTAAGCCATGAATTAACCAAAACAGGATACCGACCGTGGTCAGCGTGAATGTCATACCCACAAGCTGCACTGCAGTTGCTTGAATTTGAACCCCTTTCAAGTGCTCCATGTGTTTTGAAATCTGACTTGCCACACCCAGACCCACCCCAATTTTTTTTTTAATCTTGTCAAAATTCTTGGTAGATGAGGTATTTTTTAAGCAAACAATTCACTTCCCTTTCCTTTTCCCATCAATCCTGACTTCTTTTTCACTCCTAACCATTCTGTCAAACATTTCATGCACAATCTCCTCCAGGCACACACACCTAATGGTGATTTCCAGGGCTCTTTTAGTGACGTGATTTCAGCACCCTCTTCCACTCAGCATTTGCTAGAGATGAGCGCAGACCAGAACTATGGGGGATGTTTGGACCTGCACCCAAATTCTGACAGTCATGAATAGAAGCTCTCTAGATAATGGGCCGGAACAGAAACCTTTAGATTTACAGACATCACTACTGATACTCGTTTTATTCCGTCTCCTCCCACACAGCGGATACCTGATTCGCTAAAGCCTCCTTTGAATTCTTCACTCTCAACTTTCAAACTTTTTGCTAGTTTGAAGTTATTCATTCTCTCTCCTTATTGCCCAAAGAATCTAGTCAAATTGTCTACACAACAGGCACTCAACATCTAACTAGAAAAGGAAGTTTGCCATCTTTGAGCGATCCATTTGCATTAATTTTTGGCATCCCTAGAAAGATTAGTGACTTGCAGTCCAACTTATATAAATCCCCACAGACAGAATCTGGGGAACAGAAAAATAATCACTAATTTTCTGGGGTTTCTACTGATTTTCACATTTTCTTATGAACTATGAATATAGTTTATTCACAAAAATTTGCAGTTTCAGCCTTTTTGTGTTTGTTTTCACAGAATTTGTGAACTGTTTCAGCCAGGAAAAAAAAATGGGAAGAAAAATCGAAAATAGTCAAAAAGTTTTGTTTTGACTTTTTAAAAATAGAATGTTACAACTTTTCATTTTGAAATTGCCTTTTTTTTAAAAGAAATGTACTTAGATTTAACTTAAAAATCAAAAAAAGAAAATGGGTAAAAATACCCCAAAATTAAATGTTTAATTTCAGATTAAACAAAACTTTTCAACCCAAAATTAATTTTTTTTCAGTCACTGAAATGAAAACTTAATTATTCACCCAGCTCTACATAGGAGTCTAAGCCTCAGTGAAATTCAATGGAACTTACGTGCTTTTGAAAATTTTGTCCAAAGGACATTTGGAAACTTGGATCTGGATCTTGTTTCCAATTTTTAACATGCTCCCAAAACACAGATGAATTCCTAGAATAAACTTGTTCTGGCCATCTCTAAAATTAAGCTAAAATGTATCCAAAATTCATGGATTTAGACAAAATAAGAAAGGAAAAGGTGAAAGGTTCAATCCAACAGACCCTATATTGCAATTAAATTTCCTATCTTTCCAGGGAATTCCTTTGGCTTTGGGGCTGTTATTCTTTGCTAATCACAGCAGCATTCACCGTAAAGATGAGCATAGTGCTAAATGCTTTTAGCAAATTCCATGCTACAATTTGCAGGAATAATTGCACAAGAGCAAATTGGTAACAAAAAGCAAATTAAATAAAATGTGCTAATAAGAAATCTTTTAGAGAGTTATGATCTCCCTGGCATTAAATAATATCAGAAAGAGCTACCATTAAGTTGGATGCACATAGGAGGAACACCCTACAGCTGACTCGTCATATGTAATTATGCTTTCATCAGCCCACTGCTGGTAACAGAATGCATACCTTGCTGAGCCTATATATGAATGCAATACAAAGCAACACAAAGACGAAATGCTGCTGAACCTCATATTCCCCCAGAGTGTAATGAGAACATTATTTCTTACCATAGACTCAGTACACATCTCCTTTTCCCACTTTTCCAGTTTTGATATATCCCCATTATCAGATGTCTAATGGAGCCTTAGTAAAATGTAGGCTTCTAAGGAGTCACATTTCAGCACCTTATTCTTAACACTAAGACTCAATTCTTCCAGCTGGATCTCTCTAATTAAAGATGGTTTTCCTTTACCCCTTGCCATAGTCAAAGGTATTTTAGCATTATTGCAGAATAATGCACTCCTTGTCCTTTATTTAACCACATGAATGGATTAATCATACTGATTGAAAGAGTGGAAGTGGATGTAAAAAAACCAATGACTAACGAAGGACACGGTCTGGAAAATGGAAGATTACCACCCACTGGATCACATCTTGGCAGATGCTTGGCAGAGCACAGCTGCATGGTGAGGGATTCATGTCTGGGTTTAGCGATGGTAGCTTTCTTTGTTCCTTCTTGCGACACCCAGGCCCCCAAGTCTTTCCATGGTTTTTGAGGACTGCATGTGTACAAACTTTCAAACCCATCTTCTCCATGTCATTATTTATTTTTATTACCATAGTACCAAGGAGCCGCAGTCAAGGACAAGGACCCCACCCTGCAAGGCTCTGTATTAACACAGAACAAAATCACGGCTCCTGCCCAAAGAGCTTACAATCTAAGTACACCTCTACCCTGATATAACGTGACCCAATATAACATGAATTCGGATATAATGTGGTAAAGCAGTGCTCCGGGGGGGCGGGACTGCACACTCTGGCGGATCAAAGCAAGTTAGATATAACGCGGTTTCACCTATAACGCGGTAAGATTTTTTGGCTCCCAAGGACAGCGTTATATCAGGGTAGAGGTGTATCTCTTCCAGTTCCTCCCATGTGGTGCAGTGTTATTACTTGGGGCTGAAAGCCTGCAATAACCAGCTAATCCTCAATGCTCTTATTTATTAAGCTACATGGGTGTGGGGCTTTGCTTTAGCATGTAGACAAATCACTTCTGAAGAGGCAAAACAGAGTTCCTTCTTTGAGCCTGGGAATTTGCTAGTCTACAAAGAAGCTTGGTGGTTGAAAACTGTGGGGGGGATATCAGTGAAATTCAGCAGAAATATTTCCTTCCTGGTTTTCATCAATATATTTTCAAAATTTTCACATTTGGTCTTCTATTGCTGAAACACCATTGTAGCAAAAAGTCAATAGCATAGGAGGATGTGACTAGAATTCTGATCCCATAATACTTTTTTTTTTTAGTTGCTTTTTGCATTTTCTTAGGTACTACACCTAAGGTTTGAGCCATGTGGACTTTGAGGGATTCAAGAATACGAGTCTTCTTTCCCTTCAAGAATTCAAACTGGAACAGGTTCAGAGAAGAGCTACTAGGATGATCAGGGGAATGAGAGGAGACTGTAAGAGCTTGGCTTGTTTAACCCTAGCAAACAGAAATCTGACCGGGGATTCGATTGCTCTCTAAATACATCGGGGGAGGGATAATCACCAAAGAGGATGACAAGCTATTAAAGCTAATGGACGGTGTTGGTACAAGAACAAATAGGTATAAACTAGCAATGAACAAAGTCAGGCTGGAAATTAGAAGAGGAGTAAGGTTCTAGAACCATCAGAGAAGTAAGGTTCTGGAACAGCCTCTAAATAGGAGTTATGGAGACAAACAATTTTGAAAGAGAGTCGGACACATTTATGAGCAGTGATTCTATGATGAGGTTGCTTCTTGTGGTGGGGGACAGGACTCAGCTGCCCTTGAGGTCCCTTCTGATTCATGTCTGATGCTCCTAAATCTCATGCTTGAGTCAGTCATCTGCAGAGGTCAGGAAGGACTATTTCTCTCCCTCCTCAAATGTATTCTGGGTGTTTTGTTTATTTTGAGGGGGGGGTTGTGTCTCTCTTTCCTCTGAAGCCTCAGAAATGGGCACAGTTAGAGAAGGGACACTAGACAGGTTGACCGATGTTCTGGGGTGGCACCGAGCATTGTTTTTCTCAAGTGCTTGGCTGGGTGGTTCTTGCTCACATGTTTGGAGTCTGACTGACTGCAGAGCCTCACTCCCTGCCCCCGGATCTCCCACTGAGCCGCCTGCATCCAGATTGCCCCACACAGAACCCTCTCAACTCCACACTTGGATCCTGCCTTGCTGAGCCTGCCCGCCCACACCTGGTGCACCTGGCATGGAGGGGCAGGGCCTTACGGTGTTTCTGGGGCAGGCCTGGTCCTTGCACTGTGTCAGGATTGGGTGCAGCCTCACTGCTGAGTCCATGTCCCAGAGGAGAGCTGCACAGTCATCTCCCACCTCTCTGCAGAACAGTGGCCTGTGCCCCCCAATGCCATGCTGGCGCCTCCACATTTATTTGACAAATAAAATTTGCAGAATTTTAAAATATTGTGCATAGATTTTATTTTATTTTTGGGTGCAGAATTTTTAATTTTTTGGCACAGAATGCCCTCAGGAGTGGGAAAAGGAAATTTTATCAAGATGTTAGATGACTGTGGTGGCAAAAACTGTTTAATCTAAGTTAAAGTGAGGTACAATGTTTTGGGCCTCTCTCAATGGACAAAGTTAATCCTGGTTAGACGCATTCCTTCTTAGTACATGAATGTTCTCTCTTCATAGGAGTTAAGGTACTGGGTTCCCTGTGCTTCCTGGAAAGTAGTTACATGGATTAGATGTTTCAAGCCCAGCTAAACTCTATATTTATCTGAAACTCTACAGACTTATAAAAGAAACAATACAGATGTCACTGACAGACAGCAGGCTGAACATTGCAAACTCTTTGAGCAGTGGCATGATCAGAACTGTCAGCCTAATGAATACCCAGAAGGGCATGTACATTATTCCACAGCTTCCAAATGGTTAAAATAATTTAAATGGCTATTTTGTGGCACACTTTGCATTATTATGGCTCCCATTGGAGGCAGTGTATTATTTGCTCTGGTAATTCACAATGCAAGTGGTGGTGATTATGTGATTAAATAAGTGAGACCATCAAGCATACAATTCAGTTCACTCATGCTTACAGAAGCCATATTAATTTTTTTCATATAATTTAATGTTCCTACAAATCAGCATCCTCTTCAGCCAATTTTTAAAACAACCTGTTTTTATTGGTTTATTTTTCAACTCCACATACACATGTTAGTGGCATAAGGGGTGGAGAGGAGATTTCCAGGATAGCGATTGTGTCATACTTTATGATTGTAAAGTCCATACAGATTTACAGCACTATATAAGCAATTTTAACAACAGAATACCTCTAGAATACATGAACTAGGAATATGTATCAACAAATACTTAAAGGCAAAGATCACTGTATATGTCTTAGTTTTGGTACATCATGGAAATGCTGGTTGAATTACCCTGGTAATTAACTAGCTCTTAGTGGAAATCATTGAGCTTCCATTTGAACTTTGACTCTGTTCCCCAAAGTTGGCACTTAAAGCACCAAACATGTTCTTAAGTTTATCTCTATTTGGTAAAGCACTTAAGTATTAAGCAAACTTTGAGCATCTCTTATTCCCACTGAAGTGCTCAGCATGTGTTGACGTGCTTTGCTGAGTCAGGGCCTTAATGAATAGTTAAAATCTGGTACCAATTTAATTTCAAATGATGATTTCCCATCCCTGTCCTCGCTCCTAAACTTTTCAAAACAACTTTAATTTTCTGTACCTTTTCCACATTGTCACCAACGAACAGCACTTTCTCCTTAGCATTTGTAAGGAGAATATCTAGGCCTCAATGCAATGTCCTTCAAAGCCAATGGAAAGACCCTCAGGGACTTGAATGCGCATTGCAATATGCCTAACAATTAGCCTGAGTTGCAGGATTCTTGAACACTGCAAATTTTTCCAGGTTTAGCTTGGTCAATTACTGAAAAAAAGGGGCCATTAAAAATTTGGATCTAGTGCCAGTTTCTTATTTTGAAACACTCCCCTCTAAATCGGGGGACTGTGGATTGGAGTCAATTATTAGGTAAGGATGATCCAATTAGGGAATAAAGTGACTAAAACTGTAACTGAGGCATTAAAATACATGTGCAAAATGAACTGTATTACACAGGGGATTAGATGAGTTGAAGTCCTCTCACTCCTTACCGCCCCGGCTCTATTACATTAAGCAACACAGTAAATTATGTAAACGAACATGATCTCTTGCAAAACAGAGGAGCTCTTTTGGAAATTTTTACCAGCACTGAATCATCCAAAGCAACCAGTTTTTGTAGCATAGTCTTGGAAAGTGTTACAGCACCAGCTACGAGGGAATCTGTTCTGATCTATTGGGCCAAAATTCTACTTTTGAAATCGCATCTATACACA
Organism: Emys orbicularis; assembly: GCF_028017835.1. Classification (NCBI taxonomy): domain Eukaryota; kingdom Metazoa; phylum Chordata; order Testudines; family Emydidae; genus Emys; species Emys orbicularis. Next base: position 120,498,594 of record NC_088689.1, read on the forward strand.
TATACCACATTACCTCATGGAACTGACATCTGGGGAGATGATGCAGATCATCCTGCTATATAAGAGCTTTTAGCTTCTGCCAGCAGATCATTAGGGAACTGATTGGAGGCTGTCTGCCCATCTGCCTAGCTGAAGATTGGGTATAGCCAACACCGTTGCTATGAGGGAGAGGCAGAGTCAGTGGTTTAAATCAGGGAGGGGGGATTGGAAATGGTCCAAAAGATGAATGAAAAGTATCCTGTCAGAATAGCTGCATTTATAGTCTATTTATTGTCGGCATCAAGAGTTTGGAGAATGGTCCCTTGAGCTACTCTTTTTTGGTGGCAGTGAAGAAACTGCCCATGGCTTGGATGTCTGGAGATCCTCCACTTAAAAGAAAAAAAAGTCAGTCAATTTGTTATAACTCCAAGTCAGAAATCCACAGAGAAAGACCCACTTTGCTGAAGACTCTCATAGGGAGGACTGAAAGTGGAAATATAAAATACTCTGGCATATATGGCTGAAACAAAAGTCAATACTTGTGAGCAGCAAAAAACCTCTGCAGCATGGGTTTTTATAAACTATTGACAGAAAAATTGCTATTGAGGCAAACATTATTGAGCTTTTACAACACCAAAGTAATATTTTCTGTCTTCTGGGTAACGTTAAAAAAAATGAAACAAAATATACTACTTTTTTTTTTGTACTCTAGCTTTACAGGTTCATTAGGAGCCCAGAATCGTGCCACGATGCACATACACACAGCACAATCAAATTAATGGAAATGTTCCCACCCAGATTTTATTTGAAAAAATATATGGGAGTTACAGGAAATACCTTACAAAAAACAGCTGACAACTTTAAGAAGGCAAGAAAAATAAATAAAACTGAGCAGGAATATGCATGTAGGCCCAGTGAAGTCAATAGGAGTTTTGCCATTGGCTTCAATAAAACCAAGATTTTGCCTGTCATTTGTTTTTACACAGTGTTTTTAAGTACCTCTCCAAACAAACCAGAGATAATCTAGCTGCTGCCTATATAAAGACTCAATCTTTGAGCAGGAAGAAGCTCCACAGCAGCTACCAATAACATGGGGTGGTGGTAGAGATTATTGATCTGGGTACAATGCGCTGAATTTAGAAAACATGGTTCGTTTGATCATAGGTACATTTCATTCCTGAAACAAAAAACCAAAAGAAAGCCAGAGTGAAGGTATCCTTTTGGATGTAACAAGCCAGTCAATTTCAATTGCAGTCAGCCACCAACACAGACAACATCAATCTCAGCACAACTGTTTATGTTGATAACCAAGCAGGCCTTGCTATGCACCAAGCTCATTCTCAGAAAAAATCCCTCTTTGGAAATTCAAGGGATGATGGTACTGATTGAACAGATAGGTAACCAGAGAACAAGGAATCAGATCAAATATGAAGGTCCCATGTTGAAGCAGCAGCTGAAGAAGGGTTATGGTTCTGGAAGGAAGTCTGTACGTATTATTGCTAACCTCTTGAATTACTACACTATTACTTATTTGTATTTTAGACATCCTCAGAGGCCCCAACTTACATTTTAGCCCCATGGTGCCACACATTGTACACACACATGGTGAGAGACAGTCTCTGTCCCAAAAAACTTACAATCTAAACAGACAAATCGTGAGAGGGGAAAAGTGAGGTAGACAGCTGAAGTGACTTGCACAAGGGAGGTCAATGACAAAACTGGGAACAGAACACAGGTCTTTTGACTGTAACCTCTACATTCATTAATATTCAATGGTTGGCGCTTTCACCAAAGCTCACAAGATTGCAAGATGTCAATTGATAACACCTCCAACATTTGTTCACAGAACTCCATCACCCCATCTTGATGCAACAAGATGTATTGCCAAAGCTTCAGACATATTTAGTAAGGACCAAAGAGGTGCTGAATGAGCACAGGGGAAGAATTTTATCTTGGATAAATATGTTTCACCTGATATTTTTCTTATCCAAAAGTCAGCTCTTTCAGAACTATAACTGTGCAGCTAGGTAAGAAACAACAACAACAAAAACACTTGATTTTTCCAATGCTCATTTTCATCTGAAATTGCCAAATTTCATCCATATCTGAATTTGATATTCAGATTCATGCCAACATTTTGTATCCTTTCACTTATCCCCAGCTTCTAGTAAAACTTTGCTAGGAAATATCCTAAGATGGTCAACTCCTTTTCCATTTACACACATTACATTTACCATATGGGATGTGTTATATAGGGTTACCATATCTATTAAATAAAAAAGAGGACCCTCCACGGGCCCTGGCCCCGCCCATTTCCCCACCCCCCAGCCCCGCCCCAACTCCGCCCCTTCCCCACCCTAACTCCGCCCCCTCCTCCCTCCCACTCCCAGCCACGGGGAAAGGGCTGCCCGAGCGCTACCAGCTTCGCGGTTTGCCGGGCAGCCCCCAGACCCTGCGCCCCCGTCCGGCGCTTGCCCAGCGCAGCTGGAGCCCGGGAGGGGAAGCGCCCAGCCGGGGGCGCAGGGTCTGGAGGCTGCCCGGCAAACCGTGAAGCTGGTAGCGCTTGGGCTTCGGGAAGCCCCCTTGCCTCCGGACCCTGCGCCCCCAGCCGGGCACTTCCCCTCCCGGGCTCCGGCGGCGCAGGGTCCGGAGGCATGGGGGCTGCCCGAAGCCGGTAGCACTCGGGCAGCCCGGCTCTGTTTAAGAGCCGGGCTGCCCGAGCGCTACCGGCTTCGGGCAGCCCCCATGCCCGGCTCTTAAACAGAGCCGAAGAGTCAGGGGAGGAGCAGAGCCTCCAGCCGCGGCGGCTCTGCTCCTCCCCGACTCTTCGGCTCTGTTTAAGAGCCGAGCTGCCCGAGCACTACCGGCTTCGGGCAGCCCCCGTGCCTCCGGACCCTGCGCCGCCGGAGCCCGGGCGGGGAAGTGCCCGCCTGGAGGCTGGGGTCCGGAGGCAAGGGGGCTGCCTGAAGCCCATAGCGCTCGGGCAGCTCGGCTCTTAAACAGAGCCGAAGAGTCAGGGGAGGAGCAGAGCCGCCATTTTCCCGGACATGTTCGGCTTTTTGGCAATTCCCCCCGGACGGGGGTTTGAGTGCCGAAAAGCCGGACATGTCCGGGAAAAAGAGGACATATGGTAACCCTAGTGTTATATTCCAACAGGCAGATGATATGCCCATTGACTCTGTTTCTGTCTCCTGGCACATAAGGAAAGTGTGAGTAATGTCATATGTCCCAAAGGAAAAGACTCAATGACAGTATAAACACACCCCGTGGTCTACAACGGAGAAGGATGTTCTTTGGCTTGTCAGCCTCTCTCCCCCCAGTGGCTGAACAATGACAGTATGTATAACCACATCCACTTTGACAGTCTCTATAAACCTGCTTCCGTTCTCTGTTACCACTCGCATCTGCTTTCATGATGAAATGGAATTCATCCTGATGGAATTCATCCTAGGATAGTTAAGGAACTAGATGATGCTATCTCAAATCATTAGCAATTATCTATGAGAACTCATGGAGGATTGGTGAGGTTCCAGAGGATTAGAGAAGGGCAAAAATAATATCTTTCTTTAAAAAGGTGAACAAAGAGGACCCAGGAAATTACAGACCAGTCACCCTAACTTCAATACCTGGAAAGGCACTGGAACAAATTATTAAACAATTAATTTGTAAGCATCTAGAGCAGGGATCGGCAACCTTTGGCACGCGGTCTGCTAGGGTAAGCACCCTGGTGGGCCGGGCCGGTTTGTTTACCTGCCGCGTCCGCAGGTTCGGCCGATCACGCTCCCACTGACCACGGTTCGCCGCTCCAGACCAATGGGGGCGGAGGGAAGCGGCGGCCAGCACATCCCTCGGCCCGCGCCGTTTCCCGCAGCCCCCATTGGCCTGGAGCGGCGAACCGCGGCCAGTGGGAGCGTGATCGGCTGAACTTGCGGACGCGGCTGGTAAACAAACCGGCCCGGCCCACCAGGGTGCTTACCCTAGCGGACCGCGTGCCAAAGGTTGCCGATCCCTGATCTAGAGGATAACAGGATTATAAGGAATATAAAAACAAATCATGCCAAGCCATCACCTACTTCTTTGATAGATTACTAGCCTAGTGGATGGGGGAGTAGACGGATATATCTTAATTTTAGTAAGGCTTTTGACACAGTCCCACATGACATTCTCAAAAGCAAACTAGGAAAATGTGGTCTATATGAAATTACTATAAGGTGGGTGCAAAACTGGTTGAAAGACCAAACTCAAAGGGTAGGTATCAATGGTTTGCTGTCAAACCAGCAGGCATATCTAGTGAGGTCCCACAGGGGTCAAATCCTGGGTCCAGTACTATTCAGTAATTTCATTAATGATTTGGATGATGGAGTGGAGAGTAGGCTTATAAAATGTGCTGATGACACCACACTGAGAGGGGTTGCTAGCACTTTGGAGGACAGGATTAGAATTCAAAACAACCTCGACAAATTGGAGAATTGGTCTTGAAATCAACAATTCAATAAAGACAAGTGCAAAGCACTACACTTAGGAAGGAAAAATCAAATGCACAAATACAAAACGGGGAATAACTAGCTAAGCAGTAATACTGTTGAAAAAGATCTGGGGTTTTTTTATGGATCACAAATTGAATATGAGTCAACAGTGGGACATAGTTGCAAAAAAGGGTAATATCATTACGTGGTGTGTATATAAGACACAGGAGGTAACTGTGCCACTCCACTCCACACTGGTGAGGCCTCAGCTGGAATACTGTGTCCATTTCTAAGCACCACAGTTTAGGAAATATGTGGATAAATTGGAAAAAGTCTAGAAGAGAGCAACAAAAAATGATAAAAGGTTTAGAAAATCTACCTACGAGGAAAGGTTAAAAAAACTGGGCATGTTTAATCTTAAGAAAAGAAGATTGAGGGGGGACCTGATAAGACGTCTTCAAATGTTCATAGATTCCAAGGCCAGAAGGGATCATTATGGCATCTAGTCTGATCTCCTGTATGGCACAGGCCATAGACCAAAATAATTCCTACAGCAGATCTTTTAGAAAAACATCCCATCTTGACTTAAAATTTGTCAATGATGGAGAATCCACCACAACCCCTGGTAAATTGTTCCAATGGTTAATTATTCTGACTGTCAAAAATTAATGCCTCAGTTCCATTCTGAATTTGTGTACCTTCAACTTCCAGCCACTGGATCGTGGTATACCTTTCTCTGTTAGACTGAAGAGCCCATTTTTAAATATTTGTTCCCCATGTAGATATTTACAGATTAATCAGTCACCTCTTAACCTTCTCGTTGTTAAGCTAAATAGATCGAACTCTTTGAGACTATCACTATAAGTCATGTTTTGTATTCCTTTAATCATTCTAGTGGCTCTTCTCTGAATCCTCTCCAATTTATTAACATCCTTCTCAAATTGTGGGCACCAGAACTGGACACAGTATTCCAGTGGTCACACCAGTCCCAAATACAGAGGTAAAATAATCTCTCAACGCCTACCCAAAAGTGCCCTATTTATGCATCCCAGGAGCTCATTAGCTCTTTTGGCCACAGTGTCACATGTTTAGCTGATTATCCTCCTGACCCCCAAATCTTTTTTAGAGTCATTGCTTCCCAGGATATAGTGCCCCATCCAGTAAGTATGGCCAACATTCTTTGTTCCCATTCATTTACATTTAGCTGTATTAAAACACATATTGTTTGCTTGCCCCCAGTTTACCAAGCAATCCAGATTGTTGTGAATCAATGACCTGTCCTCTTCATTATTTACCAAATATGTTAAGGGCTGTTATAAAGGGGACAGTGATGAATTGTTCTCCATGTCCACTGAAGGTAGGACAAGAAGTAATGGGTTTCATCTGTAGCAAGGGAGATTCAGGTTAAATAGAAAAAAATTTCCAGTTATAAGGGAAGATAAGCTCTGGAATTGGCTTCCAAGGGAGGTTCTGGAATCCCAATCACTGGAGGATTTTAAGAGGTTAGACAAACACCAATCAGGAATGATCTAGGTTTACTTGGTCCTGCCTCAGTGCAGGAGCTGGACTTGATTCCACCACTACATGTCTGAGATGTTACCATGCGTCTTCCCTGTCACTTTCCATTATGTTTATCAAGAGAATCCTCACTCTCCTCCTACCGGATTTTACAGATTGGCTGTTCTCCCTCGACTGTGAGGTTGTTATAGTTTTATTACTCATCCTGAGGTCAAGTTGACACACACACACACACACACACATGATCATTACATCTGACAGATTCTAGATGCACCTCACATGGTGCCACAGGATCGTCTGAAAAAAAATCTATAATAATTATTGCAGACCCTTGCTCCTGGCCACTGGCATTCTCTGTGTTACTATCTCAACCTCAAATGCCTGGTTTGCAGTTGTTTCTCATTTCTTTGGGGGAAATCCAAGCTATCAGAACTCTGACTTTTCCATTTCACTAGACTTGACAGATTTTTTTTTTTTAAGATTTGATGAAAGAACAGTCACAGGAAGAAAGGTGTGTGTGTGGGGGGGGGTATTTTAGAGGGAAAAGCCTCCAAGGACCAGATTTTTTCAAAAAACTTAGTACCTATATTCAAGTCCCATTTCAAACAGGACTACATTAAGAGAACTAGGTACCTTTTAGTTTGTGCCAGCAGGGTCTACACAGGGCAGTTAGAGCTCTCTACAATTCACAGCCCCGAAGTCCGGACTGTGGAGTCATGTACACAAGCACTAATGAAGTTATTTTTTTGAAAATAATTCTTGCCCTGTTTCTTGATGTCTACTGCAGAATAAATTTAAAAAAAAAACCATGCAATAGCCTAGAATTCATATTTTGCAGGAGCCAAAGAACACAAACTTCAAATGATTTGAATTCTCCTTCAGGTCCTAATCCTTCATAGTTCATAGAAGTTCATAGAATATCAGGGTTAGAAGGGACCTCAGGAGGTCATCTAGTCCAACACCCTGCTCAAAGCAGGACCAATCCCCAGACAGATTTTTGCCCCAGATCCTTAAATGGCCCCCTCAAGGATTGAACTCACAACTCTGGGTTTAGCAGGCCAATGCTCAAACCACTGAGACGTAAATTAACATACTGTGAATAGCACTATTGAAATCAACGGGAAAAGCTCACGGTGCATAAAGTTACGCATGTGCAAGTGTCTTTGCAAGACTGGGGCCTTACTCTAGACTTTTTTAATTTTCAGGTGGGTTCTAAATTTAGAATCAACATTTTGGAGTGAGCTGTAAATCTGGCAAAATGGGTTTGACCATCCCTTATTATTTCAGAAGGATCACAGAGTAGTCAGTGAAGCAGCAGTGGCAGATGGAACGAACTGTGACAGGACAATAGAAGGTGAACTGCCAGCCTCCTCAGGGAATTCTAGCTGCAGACGGGCACATGTGCAGCGGTAGATTCTGAGTATTATTTGCATCACGGCATGAATCTTCCTCCTAGTAACGGATCTTTGTAGAACTGATACTTGGCATCATATTCCAAAGCCCAGAGTATTTTTTCACCAAGAGCCATAAATCTCCGGCAGGGGAGGGAAAATATTAAATAATGTATCTTCAATGGGACTTTAAACTTTGCCAGCGGCAAACGCTGCAAAGTGGATGTTAAAAATCAGTTAGTAAAACTGCGGTGGTCAAAGAGGGGTTTGCCCTGGTGACAGCCCAAGCAATGATATTCTGTGGTACTCAACAGCAGATACTCTAATAAAGCCAAGGAGAAATTTGCTGTATGTTTTAATGAGTTCTATAGGGGTAACAACAATAAATACTTGCCACTGTCTGTATTTCCACTTCTACAGTATCAACTCTTACTGCAGAATTCCATTTGCTGCCCATGGAACTGATTTAACTATTTCATTACATCCCCTTGAAACACACACAACAGACCAAGCTTTTTTTTTTTTTTTTGTCAACTCCCTCCCCCGCAGTCTTCTCTCACATACCATCCCTATTTTATGCCTGTTTATCAAGAGCCAGTTTAACACTCTGAGTGGATGCCAGCACCAAATGCCATAAAGATGGCTTGAGCAGAGCAGCTCAGACAGAATTTAGTGTGCTTGCTCTTTTGTGGGTTATTTCTGCTTCACAATGAGTTCTCTGGCACACACCATGTCCAACAAATTGAGGAAAGCTAAGGGCCATGGATATAGCAGAATGCATATCCTTAATATTCTTCATACTCTGTGCTTGCATATGTAACTTATGCAGCTGGAAGAGAAAGATCTCCTCTGTTCAACCAAATATAAATGCCACCTAGCTGGTCCAGTGGCCAAGGGACAATCTATAATGGCTCATTTGAAAAGAAAAAAAAAAAGGCATCACTATGTATCATCAGCATGAAGACAGGGTGGATCCTTGCAGCAACCAAAATGGGAGATCTCTGCATGAAAATTTAAAAAAATCCCTACCACCTTCTGAGTCCTCCTCTCCATGAATGAACACAGCAACTCAAGATCAGCTGCACCTAATTCCACCTGAGATTACAGCCTCATTAGTAACATCTTATACAGTCAATCAAGCTGAAGCTGAGGAAGGAGTTACCATCAAGGACATTTCTTTATTGCCTGTTACCAGGTCATCACAAACTATATTATTGAAGGCTCATCACAAACAGCATTAGGAGACAGTGTCATACTAAACTGTTACTGATCTTATAAATACAGCATGGGTCTTTATTTCCAATCCTAAAAAAGAATATAACAAAAATAGTTTTAATGCTTGATTCATTGGTTTTGTTGCACCATTTTGCTCATTAACTTTAATATTTCTGGCATAACTGTAACAAAGTACTTAGGAGCAGCCAGAGCAGATCAGACCTAAGGTCAATCTAGTCCAGTATCCTGTCTCTGCTACTGGATGCTTCAATGAAAGGTGAAGTAGGTGGGTAGTGGATAACGAGCCCTCTAGGGAAGTTTCCTCCTCATCTCTTAGAAATAGGGTTTGTCTTATGCCTTGAAGCAGGTGAGCTGATATCCCTTCCCAAACTGTTTATTTAATATTTACTATTGCAACTCCTGATTATACTGTCTGTATAACTGTCCAAAGTGTTTTTAAAAAATCCTGCTAAACTCTTGTTTAATTAGTAGAAAATCTCTTTGCTGTTAAGTGTATAGGGGCTAAGTTTTACAACAGCTATTACAACAGACCTAAGAGTTATCCCCAACTATGCTGTGCTTGAAAATATTTCTAGGTTTGAATCACTTTATGTAGCCAGAAATAGCAGAGCAAATTGTAAGCGCCTTCCTCAGACAAAACTCTTGACAGAGAGGATTTCACCAGGAGTGAATGGCTAAATGAATGTTAAGGTGCAGTACCTGGCATTTATTAATAAGATGGGACATACGACACAATTTTTTTCTTAACTTAACTGATCAGACATTTGATCAGAGCATTTATCAGTTTCTATTCACCTATACTTCAATTATATAAATATTAATCACAACATTTATGGATCCCTGTAAACTAAATTTCATTTTGGAGATCTGACATTTTTAATAAAAAAATATGATTTAATTTTATTCTTTACAAAATCCTCAACAACAAACACAAGTCTGAAATCCTATATTGGTTCTACAGCAGCAGCAGAACAGACAAGTGGTTAAGAAAAACTTAACAAAATGAATCACAGGTGGGGGAACCCACCTACAAAGTTTTAAATTTCAACCAAACAAGGATTTAATTCACTTCTTTTGGGGGGGGGGAGGGCAGGGCAGAGTGAAGGGGGAATGAATCTAGTCAGATTTTTAATTTAAGAAAGCTGCAAAAACATCCCTAACAAGCAGAAGTAATGGCCATCACAGACACAAAAGACAAGTTTGTAAATAGCATTATAATAGTTTCTTTTGGAAATCATCATTTCAGGTTTCTAATATTAATCATTTATATCTTTGACTAAATTACCTGCAATTCCCCTGCCCCAGACAATCCCAAGGAGTACAAGGGCTGGGGAGGGGGCTCCCTTCCCTCCTTATTTCTTTTTTACTACGAGTAAGAGCAGAAAAGGGAAGAGGGGGGTGACCACTCCATCCCAGTTTATGACATTGCTTCCCCTACTCTATTTATTAGGTTTTGCTTGTTTAACCCTTACCGGCTCCACTCTGCATCAGGCGCACTGTTTGGCTTGTGTAGAAAAACCAACATGGAGGACAAGCCATTTATAGAAGAAGCCCCTCCCTCAAACAAACTTATGCTGATTGAACCAGTGAGGAGGGGCTAGAGATCTGTGGGTATGTCTACACTTGGAGCCAGGAGTGCCATTCCCAGCCCCGGTAGACACACTCTTGCTTGCTCTCACCAAGTCAGCACACTAAAAGTAGTAGAGTAGCCATGGCAACATGAGCACTGAGGGCAGTGGTACAGGCTAACTGCCCTGAGTACAAATCCTCTGGACCCATTGGGTACATACTCGGGACAGTTAGCCTGTGCTGTTACTGCTGTCTCTGCTACACTGCTACTTTTATTGCGCTAACTTGATGTGAGCAAGTGTAATTGTGTCTAATTTAGCTGTGAATCACACCCTTAGCTCCAGGTGTTGATGTGGCTTAATGAACAACGCTAGGCTAGAAGTCAGTCAGCATGGATTAGCAGAGAGGGTTTTATTTGTGGGATAGAGGATAGTTTATCTGGGCTGGTCAAAACCATTTTCCAATAGCAGTTTGTTTTATGGACTCGACACAGTTTATCTTATGGTTCAGTCAACTGATTATTTGTATTCACTTTCCACCCTTATACTTATTTGTATTCACTCTCCACCCTTATATGGCCACCATTATCATGGTATCTGAGTACTTCACCGTCTTTAAGGTATCTATCCTCACAGCATCCCTGTACGGCAGGGCAGCGCAATTACCCCCATTTTACATAGAGGGAACTGAGGCATAGACAGGCTAAATGACTTACTCCAGGTCACATAGGAAGTCTAGGAAGAGCCATAAATGGAACCAGGTTCTCCAACTAGGGACTAAACCATTGCACTTTTCTTCCTGCAGGTTTCCTACCCTTCCATGCACCAGCTGTGTTCTTTCAGTGGCCAGTATGGTGCTACCATGTGTGCGTACCAGCTCAGGGTTTGTTAACTTCAGCCCATTCTCCTGCCTGGCTTGGCTGTAACAGAGCACAGTGGCAAACTTTATTAAACATGGCCTTAAAAAAACATGTCAGCATCAACATGAGATTTAAACACAACGCTGCACTTTTATAACAATATTGATGTTAGCCAGTGTCTTGGCTATTAGTAACCTGATAGGGTTCCTTTTAATAGCCTGGCATTATTTAGATTGTAAATTGTCCAAATTCTCTTTGGAGAATGGGCCATCTTTTTGCTCAGAGTTTGTACATGGGGTCATGGTCTGTGACTGGAAATTCTAAGTGCTACTGCAATAGGAATAACACATTCACAATAGCACAGAAAGCTAGTGGACACAAATGATCATCCTTAATGTCAGTCAATCAAGATCTACTGTGCATGCAAACACTTTCACACATATACATGACTTCAAGTGCATGTACATGTACTACAAGTACCTGACTTCAGGGGAACTTCTCACAGGTGTAAAGATAGGCACTTGCAGGATCAAGTTTTTCATGATAGATGTTGTTATCTTTAAGAAGAAACCTTAATAGAATTTGGATCTATTTTTGTGTGTATATGTAAAAAAAAAAAATCAGATCTGCTAGGTATATGTGGGAAGGGTTGTGCAGTAACCACTTAGAGAAAGATAATTTAGTTATTAAAAAAATCACCACCATCCCTGTTTTCAGAAAACCATATCTATCGATTTTTTTGAGGATATTCTCAGTGAAAATTCCTGTGGCAGCTTCGGTTTCACTGCGTTGCACAATGTCAGTCACATCTTGTTATGTTACAGCAGTGACAATTTGCAGTGTGACTGACATAACCAGAGCACGAGGCATGCATCAACATGTGAAAATGTAAAAGGATACATTTGTACACTCTTTCACAAGCAGATGTATGTTTATGATATACCGTAAATGTAATCTTCACTACTGGCCCTGCAATGATGATATTCATGGTATATGCAGATGCACCAATCCTTGCAAACATTTACAGACATGCGTAACTTATGATCAGGATCAGTCCCATTGATTCTATAGTAAAGTTAAGTACTTGCATATGTTTTTGCGGGATCTGGGTCTTAGATGTAAGCTGTTGAGGCAAGGACCATCTCTTTGATTCAATGAATAGGGGAACAGTGTCTATCCCAGTGATGTCTTTATTCTTGATTGGGGCTTTGTGTTCTTTTGACTCTAATCAAGACAAAAACTGGCAGTTTTGGTTGAGTTGCATAGGTTTTTTTGGTTCATTTAAACCTGCAAAGCAAAGTGCTCAGGGTCTAACCTCATATTTGGGGTTGGGAAGGAATTTTCCCCAAGATCAGACTGGCAGAGACTGTAGGGGATTTTTGCCTTCCTTGGATGCATGAGGCTCGAATCACTTTTAGGTTTAAACTAGGGTAAATGGTGGATTGTCTGTAACTTGAAGTCTTTAAATCATGATTTGATGACTTCAGTAACTCAACCACAGGCTAGGGGTCTATTACAGGAATAGGTGGTTGAGGTTCTGTGGCCTGCAGTGTGCAGGTCAGACTAGATGATCATGATGGTCCCTTCTGACCTTAAAGTCTATGTGTCTATAAAAGTCCAGGTGCAAGCTCACATGGACTGAAACTGGAAAAAAGGTTCCTGCAAACCTCCCAAGGAACTGAACTCACAGAGTTTCACAAAGTCCAATTAACCACATTGGAATAGAAAATGAAGAGCTGCAAGTACTGCCTGGCTGGAGATGTTCCTATGAAAATGCCCTCTAAGCACCAGGGACATCTTAAATGAGCAGGATATTGCAAATCCTGCTCTGAAACAGCTGCCATTTCTTATGTGATTATTCACTTGGGAACTCATGTCCCTGCACAAAGCCCAAGTAAATAGATGTTGCGTGAGTGAGCCATGCAGGCAAGTCCTGGAGCATTCACAACAATGGATGGTAGTAAGTAAGCTCAGTCCAATACAGACACTCCCATGCAGGGGTCATGCCCATGGATGCTCTGGCCATGCCATAACAGCTTCCCCTGCCTGCCCACCTTCCCCCACTTCCAGATGTGCTGCCACAGAGTAGAGTATGTCTACAATACACAAGAGGCTGAGTCCCCACACATGAGCTGCCCAGTCCTGGCTCCTATACACTGCAGAACGAGGATGGTTTGCTCAATTTTGGCCATGCTTGGGGGGGCAAGGGAGCAGGATTTCATCCTCCCTGAATAAGGACCTGATCCTGCAAGACGCTGATCATCCTCAACACCAGCCAAAAACAGTGGGAGTTGACAGGGCTCAGGATCGCACAGGGTCAGTACCTAAAGGAGGCAAAGCTAATAGATCTTAACGCTTTTATTCTATACTTGGTTTGAAGAAAAATCACTGAATGGTTATGATTGTATATTTCTGCTGTTTGTTAATTTAAACAATACAATACAGGAGGCAGTCCCTGACTGTAAACTATAAAACGAAACAGCTGCCACAAATTAACACAAGCTGCTTCACTGTGTCTTGCTTCGGTGTCAATTAGACTTGTGGATCATTTCTAGGCTAAGTTATAATAGTCTTTTCTCACATACTCTCGTTGTGATGTGGTTGCCCTTTCTGTGACACAGGTAACATCTCTGCTGTTTTAATGGGTCGATAAGCCAAATACACAGGTTCACTGCCTATCTTACAACAGCTGCACAATGGGATGGAGTTTTTCTCTTTCTATCTCACACACACACAGAGCTTAAACACAATTAACTTCTCCTTTGATGAATCCTTCCTCTCTGTGCTCATAACACTCCCCCAGGAAATGAGAACCAATAAGTCCTACATATGAGTAGAAGGGCAAGCTATGGAAGTGACCAAATATTGTACAATGCTATATTGCAGGCCTATGGGAAAGAAGTTAATTAAAGACCACAACTGTCCTTTGGGGAAATGTCTAATATATTAGCTATTCCAGCTGAACAATGCCACATTAAGCAAACCCTCATTGCTTGGAAATTGTGAACATATTCACCATTTGGGAAAAAGTGTGTGTGTTTTGGCCGTAAATATAATAGCTGGTAAGACACATAAGGAACCTATTTTGGACAAAAGAAATTCAGTTTAACAATAGACAGGTCAGATTAGACCACACATGCTTGGCAGCAACAGAGGTTATGTCCTCCTCTGGGTTTGGAAAGTGCCTTAGCACACTGTGGTGCTGCCATAATTTAAATAATAATTAATATGCATTTCTCATTGACTTATGTAAGCACTAGGGACACGCTTGATGACAAACTCAAGATTTTGAACAATCCCAATATTGTGGGTCTTTGAAATCTGAACTTGAATCCACATCTTGATTTCATCAAGTGCTCTCTCTCTCTCTTGCTGCCTCACTCTCTATTTTAAACCTTGCTTCCAGCAAGGAGGTACAATATAAATAGTATTCTGCATATTACAAGTTAGGATGATCAAGCAATAAACACTCCACAGAAGGAAACTCACAATTCTACTTGCAACTTCTCCCTGGATACTCTAAACCAAATTTTGTTGCATTATTGCTCTTGGGGATGAATTTTCAAAGGAATCTTAACCCAGCCCCTAAGATGACAGCAGCAAACAAAATATGTACGAGCTTAATTTTACTCATGAGCTGTTTCACTGGCATAAAAATCAAGTTTAAGCTCATGCACCAGAATCCATACTTTTTCTATGGTGCTTTAAAAGAAAAACACCGTCACACATCTGCAACTGGGCCACCCACAATCTGAAATAAAAGTCATTTGTTTACCAAGTTTTCTTGGTGTATTAAAAAAAGGCACAGCCTGTATGCTAGATATAAACATATGTATATTCACTCTCTGTAATGCCTGGGGGAGTATAAGTCTCTGTCTGAACACAGCTATTGTGCCCATGATTTATCAGAGTTCATATTACTATTTACTTTTTGTAATTTCAACAACACTCAAATGCTTGTTTCTTAATAATAACCTCACACGAAAGAAGTAAGAAGCACAAAATGATTTTTCATTCAGACCACCACAGAAATTTTATTAGCAGTTCCATCAGACTTAACTAGCTTCTTTAGTAATATAAAAATAAAATAAAATCTATATCAGAGGTTTGTCAGCCTTTGATGGATGTTTTCACTCTCCGATTGTGTTATTATTACTCTTCTTATATAGCAATACTGGCATCAGGGACTTATAGTTTATTAGACCCTATGCTACATCTGCCACAGGGCCCTGGGGCCAGAATATAGTAAAGCCAAATACTATTCCTTGCAATTACACTCTGCTGTTAACTGTATACACTTAGAATGGGTTAAGTTTTATCAGAGCATCTGTGTTTGTCTTCAAATGGGCCAAACTTAAGACCCCAGTTAGACCTATGTCTAACCCTATTGATTTTGATCCAACTGCCCAGGTGAAACTGGAAGAAAATTCAACTCAGTGTATTTCATTTCATTTCTCTGTTTGGGACTGAAATATCACTGATAACCTATATAATTTATTTACCAAGGGATTTGCAGGTTTTAAAGTGAAAGGCAGCAAATTTAAAACTGATAAGAGGAAGTGTGTTTATTCATAGTGCACAATTAGCTAGTGGAACTCATTGCACAAAATATTGTTGAGGCCAAGAGCTTGGCAACATTCAAAAAAGGATTGGACATGTATATGGACAATGAAAATATCCACCGTTACATTAAATAGGAATTTTTTTTTAAAGAGACAGTTGGGAGGGTGCGGGGGAGAGAACCCTTTGGGTCTCCACCGGGCCACAATTTTAGGCGGGGGGGGCTTCTCTTGTCTGGCACTTGCAGAATTCTTCTTCTGATTATGATATACAAGAGTTTCTCCAAACAACCAAAGCAAAAGGGTGTTCAGTCTCTTAGGCAGTCTCTCAGCCACCCCTTTGGGGGTCATCTCATCTGTAGGCTCTAGTGTCCTTGATCAGGACTAGCATCTGTCTTTAGGCTCCCTCTTTTTAATAACCCTGCTCTGTACCTGGTTACTAGGGTCTCACTAGCGGCAGGGTCCATGACTCTCTTCGTCTTTGCTGATCTAGCGCCATAGCCAGCTATCTCCAAGACATAACGGCCTTCCCCTAAGCACTACCCCTTTCCTGGGGATGGAGGGGCAGGCCTTGCTCCTTTTAAGCATCCTCCCTGCAGGCAGAGGAAGCCTTGCAGGTTTGTCTAGTTAGCACTGCCTGTTCCCAGAGGGATATAAACCCTCATGCTTCAGGGCATAAATTGACCTCAAACTGAACAGGTAAGGAAGAAACTTCCCCCTGTGGGCAGAGGATGCCATCATTACCCACCTTATGACTGCCTGCTTCCTGCTGATGTGCTAACCCCAAAGCATCTAATCCCAACCAATGTCTGCAGACTAGATGAACCACAGCCTGGCAATTCCTATGTTCCATGCTCACTTACAACCTGGCCCCAAGTACAAAAGTTTAACAATGTAAATGTGAAATGTTCAGAAAACTGTCATAAACACACAGCTGGTAAAACTCATGTTGGAAATTAGAGGGGTTGGCTTGTTGACATACATATCGCTGAGAAGAGCAAAAATAGAGCAAAACAAAAGGGAGGTTGGATATTCTGGCTACCCACCCACACGCAGAACAGATTCATTGCTCAGACATATCCCCAGGAGAGAGCAAGTGTGGAGGGAGCTCATTTTGCAACTCTCATTGTTGATCCAGTTGCGGAAAGATAGAAAACAAATTCCCCCTTCTTGGAGAACTCAAGCGTTCCTGGCTGGCCCAGGAACCAAGGAAGTTAAGGAACTAGGAGTGAGACTCAGAGCCTGGTCTCCCAGTTATCACTGCAGAGTACAGCACTAGAAAAGTGTGCTTAAGATTACTTAAAGGAATAGAGGTGGGGCCTGGAGTATCCACCGCTACACAGAACCGTCAGGCAGTGATCCTAGGGAGAGGGGACAGAGCAGAAGCAAGACTTATTCCAGCTGCAAGGCTGTAGTTGTATTTGCAAAGTCACTTTGCTTTTGCTTCACACCTAAAGGCAAGATCCCCTGCATGAAGGCTGGCGACTCAGGTGTGGGCTGGGAGGGGAGGAGAGGGAAGGAGTAGATTTGGCTTTGTGTAAGGGAGCAAGTTAAACTTTCTCTGGCTGCCATGAAGGCCTCACACGTTAGCAGAAGAGATGAAATAGTAGACTTCGGCAACAGACACCATTTTCTCTCAGCATTATTTCTGAATGCTCTTCCACACTGCACATGGCTCCAACAGAGGCACAAAGCCAAAGAATCAATAGAGGCAATGTATGAAGCAAATATTTGGCAGTATCAAAGTGTAGCGTCAAGTTATGCTAAAAGATTGACTGACGTATTTTCAAGTATTAAGCTTGAAAGCAATCTGGGATACATCGTTACCATTCATCAGTTAAACCTAACTTCTGATCAACCAGTGTGATAGAAAGGAATTAAGAGACCGTCAAGCTGCCTTGAAGTTATGATTTCCGTAGTGTAGCAATTAGGAAACAAGTTCATATTTCTAATAATGGAAAAGATGTGTGATTGCTAAGTCTGCTGACATTAATAAAGCAGGGTTTTTAACCACTACAATGTGGCATTCCTTTAAAATAAACCCCATGGACACCTTTTATTTGATCTGTGTATATGGAATAATATTTGTACAGTAAGTTAGCAAAGTAAATTGACCTAACCGGAAAGAATAAGTCATATGCATAGAAAATATTTAAAAAATTAAGCTGCACAGAAAATTGTACTTTGTACAATACAAGAGACATTGGCATATTGTTGTGGCTTACTATAAGAAATAGAATAATTAAATAATTCAGATCAAACCAAGAGACAGGCAAAGATGACCTGAAAAATGCAAAGAGACTGAAAGCATAAATCATGATTACAACCCATATAATCTTTGACCTCAGCGTCAGCTACGAAGTTCAAAGGTGATGTTGCATTATGTATTTATTGCTTGGCTAAGCCATTATTCATTGGTCTTCATTCTAAGAGCTAGATCTGATGGCAGCACTGGTGGAGCAACATTGTATGTGAGGAATGTATCATGAAATCTTCCATCTACAGCATGGTACGGCTAATTTGTCTTATGTTTGCCTTCTTGATTTATAGCAGCTTCCTACAAATGAAGATTTACAATGCAACGGAAAACGGAGAAGAGCGAGCAAAGTGCAAGCCTACACACTGAGTGTCAAGGAGAGTCCTCTGTATTCTTTATCTCCCTCAAAAGACCTGTTCATTGATTTTAATATCTGCAAGCAAAAGAGATAACAGGTTTTTATTGACAAAGCACCTATGCACTCCAGCCTTAATCCTGTGCTATGTATAATGTGCATCAGCAGCAGGTCAAAAGTGATGAGTAGGACAAGGAATGCAGAGGAACCTGAGCCTGCACTACTGGGAATGCAACACCGTTGTCTCCACGTTATTCCTACCTAATAGAAGGAGTAAGACAATATTAGAACATGTAGCTGAGTGATTCATTTGCATGCTAAGATCACACTGAAGCCCTCAGACATGACCATTCTCCTCCCATGTCCTGTCTCTTTTTGACCCTCTGCTTTTAGAGTAAGACAGGGGATCACGCCTGGGGCTTGAGACTTATTGCTTCTCATTGCAGGACACTATGGCCTGTGCTTAACCCTAGTCACATCTACGCAATCTGCTCATACTTGCATTCCCTATGGCACACCACACAAGGACCTGCAGTATCAAGGCTATAAGGAACTTGGTTGGATGGTCCACATGAAGTAAATTGGCATGCTCAGTCCAGAAAACCAAACCCATGGGCATTTACCATCAGACTTGGTGGTGAGTTTCAGCATTTAATGAATGAAGGGCCTCGGAGGATGAAATACCCTCTGAGCTAGAGGTGGCCCCTTCAGATCAGGGCAGTTTGCCCTGCAATGCTAGCACTGCGCTTGTTTTATGGCTGAAGGAGAGGACTTCAGCCTCCAAGGTGGTCAGTTTCCTTTGGGTAAAATTGACCCCTATGCAGCTGGGCAGTATAAAATCTATGCAGCACTTAAATTCCATTTAAACCCTCAAAAGAGAGCTTAAGTGGCGTCTCATGGGCCTTGTGCTGGCATGCAGCACAAGGAGACACTTCACCCTTTGTGACCATTTCTCTAAAAAAGAAAGAAAGAAAAAGGAACCCTGCTATCTGCGTTTATCTGTTGTCTAGTGCAATCTGCTCAGGATAATTACAAAAAGCCTTAGCTTTTGTTTTTCTTTAACAATCAAGGCACAGAGATAATAAACCAAAAGCTTTTTGTACATGTTCAGAGGAAATTCTACCAGACACAGTTTTCTAGACATATGACTTCCAGCTCTGTTTAGATAGAAATAATCACTAAATCCTAAAACAAAGCCAATAATAGATGCTAAAAGATATTAAATCCATAGCTCCTATGTGTCCTACTTTTAAAATGAATCAATTTCTATCATCATTTTTTTTTAATAAAAAAACCACTATTGGTTTTGATTAAGACATCACCGTTGGGAACAGCCACATGTAGTTACTAATTTTTTTTTTTTAAACTTATCCTTTACTGACTCTGAAAAGGCAAATAGTCTCCCTTCAGCCTGATTACTTCTGGTCCCCAGCATAAAAATAATATAGTAAACCATACAGTTTATTATAACCACATTTTTCTTTTCCCTTTCCCTGTAATATTAAAAGGTAAGCTATAATATATGTGTAGAGATCTTTAAACATTATTCAAGCGAAGGCTCAGCATGGAAAAAGTTTGTGCTGTATAATTTATTCTATAAATTTCACTTCTTTTCCTTCCCATGAAGTGTCCACAAGCAGGTGGCATTTTTCTCTAAATGTATTCGTTATTCAAACAAGCAGTGTTCCCAGGAAGTAGTCGTCTTGGTGACTCTCTTCTTTTTAATTCGGCCATGGGGTGAACAATCTGTCACCTTTCTGTCTAAGATAACTAGGAAAACTCAAGTTAACTCCCCCACCCCTTAGCAGCTTTGACATGAGTTCTGTTTATTTCATACTACACTCTTCTCGACTGGTCTCCCCTCTGGCCAAAACCAAGGTCTTCAATACATGCAAAGTTCGGCTCATCTCCACAGCAAGGTTAACTTACTCAGACATTAGCTCCTGGCAAAGTTTCAAATGTAATCACATTGAAAGCTCTCAGCCTTCTGACTTTTAGCTCTCTTCAAGACCTGTTGATATTTTGCTCTTTACTGCAAATGCTCATGGTGAGAGTCAGCATGTTTGTACATACACAAATCTTCATGTGAGAAGCTTTGGTGGGGGGCTTTTTTGTCTGGGACATTACTCCTTTCAAGCTATTCACCAAGACTTTCAAAAACAGGAGCCTAAAGTTAGGCTCCTAATCCATAAGGCACCCAAATACGTGGCCTGAATCACAAAACCTCTGAGCACTCAGAAGCTCTTATAGACTCCAAGGGGAGCTACTGTGGGTGCTCAGCCCTTTTGAAATTCAGGTTACTTATTTAAGTGCCCAAATATAGAATTAAGAGCCTAAGATTAGCTGCTAACTGTAAAAGTCTTGATCTCCTGTCCATCCTGGACAATATTCGGGTGTCTTGAGTTTTTAGACTTTCAGTCTAGACTGGTACCTATTTTTTTTTTAATGGAGCTAGGTTTTCTGACAGTTCCAGTATCTGATTTCTCCACCAGTTGAAACTCATTTTAACAGCATCCCATATCGTGGCATACATTATGAAACACAGAAAGCTTTTAAGCCCCCATCACCAGAATTCCCAAGCTCCCCTAGCCTTCTCCTTCTTCATCCACTGAGAAAGTCTTTCAGAATACACCAGCTTTTCCTAGAGACAGTATTGGAGAGGTACAAACCTTCTGTTATGGTTCTCCTTGTGACACCTGTGCCTGAAAGTGTCCAGAGAAGAAAGGGTAAAATGAATGCCCCATTATGGCTGGTCACAAAAGCAAGAACTGTCAACCAAGTGTCAGCAGTGAGAAGAAAACATTCAGACCATATCAGTCTCCCTAAGCATTAATTGCCTGAAGTCATAACAAGAAGAAAATCCACGTTGGTAATGGTCCTTTTTTATATTGATTCACAAAATCCCTGTGGAGCTGTTTACACTTTCTGCCAGACAAGTGTCAACTGAACAACAGGGGGTGAACATCTAGGGTCTACAATAAGATGCTACTTAGTGAGGAAATACAAGAGGCAGCTAGTAAAGGCCACATAGTGGGTTAAGTGGGTTTCTGAAAGGCTGAGAATGAGGAGTTGCAGGAAAGGGATGCTTAGAAAGAACGCTGTTGTCATTCTTTCAAGTCAGCTTCTATCTACCCAGCGTACTGCTCTGCCTCCCAATTCCACAGCAGTGCATGGAGAAGGTAGGAGGGACACACACAGACCTCCCTCTGTAATGCACAATAGTTGGGGTAGGTAGTTATTTGTCTAGTTATTATTAATACTTTGCCTTTCTATAGCATCTTCCATCAAAGGCTTTCAGAGAACTTTATAAACCCAATTAAGCCTCACCCATTTTACACAAACAGATTTAGCGCTTAGTCTCCACTACAGGGAGATCGACACTACTGCAATCGATGGAGCAGGGGTCGATTTAGCGGTGCTAGTGAAGACCCATTAAATCGATGGCAGAGCGCTCTCCGGTCGACCCTGGTACTCCACCTCTCCGAGAAGAGTAAAGTAAGTCGACCGGAGAGCGTTTCCCATTGACGCAATGCAATGAAGACACCGGGGAAAGTCAACTTAAGTTACGTCGACTCCAGCTACGTTATAGTGTACTTAGATTTCCAGAAAACCTTTGACAAGGTCCCTCACCAAAGGCTCTTATGTAAATTAAGTTGTCATGGGATAAGAGCGAAGATCCTTTCATGGAGTAAGAACTGGTTAAAAGACAGGGAACAAAGGGTAGGAATAAATGGTAAATTTTCAGAATGGAGAGGGGTAACTAGTGGTGTTCCCCAAGGGTCAGTCCTAGGACCAATCCTATTCAATTTATTCATAAATGATCTGGAGAAAGGGGTAAACAGTGAGGTGGCAAAGTTTGCAGATGATACTAAACTGCTCAAGATAGTTAAGACAAAGCAGACTGTGAAGAACTTCAAAAAATCTCACAAAACTAAGTGATTGGGAAACAAAATGGCAAATGAAATTTAATGTGGATGAATGTAAAGTAATGCACATTGGAAAAATTAACCCTAACTATACATACAATATGATGGGGGCTAATTTAGCTATAACTAATCAGGAAAGAGATCTTGGAGTCATCGTGGATAGTTCTCTGAAGACGTCCGCGCAGTGTGCAGCGGCAGTCAAAAAAGCAAATAGGATATTAGGAATCATTAAAAAAGGGATAGAAAATAAGACGGATAATATCTTATTGCCCTTATATAAATCCATAGTAAGCCCACATCTTGATTTCTCATACAGATGTGGTCTCCTCGTCTCAAAAAAGATATACTGGCATTAGAAAGGGTTCAGAGAAGGGCAACTAAAATGATTAGCGGTTTGGAATGGGTCCCATATGAGGAGAGATTAAAGAGGCTAGGACTTTTCAGCTTGGAAAAGAGGAGGCTAAGGGGGGATCTGATAGAGGTCATGAGTGGTGTGGAAAAAGTGAATAAGGAAAAGTTATTTACTTGTTCCCATAATATAAGAATTAGGGGCCACCAAATGAAATTAATGGTCAGCAGGTTTAAAACAAATAAAAGGAAGTTCTTCTTCACACAGCCCACAGTCAACCTGTGGAACTCCTTGTCTGAGGAGGTTGTGAAGGCTAGGAGTATAACAGGGTTTAAAAGAGAACTAGATAAATTCATGGAGGTTAAGTCCATTAATGGCTATTAGCCAGGATGGGTAAGGAATGGTGACCCTAGCCTCTGTTTGTCAGAGGGTGGAGATGGATAGCAGGAGAGAGATCACTTCATCATTACCTGTTAGGTTCATTCTCTCTGGGGAACCTAGCATTGGCCACTATCGGTAGACAGGATACTGGGCTGGATGGACCTTTGGTCTGACCCAGTATGGCCATTCTTATGTTTTTATGTTATTCATGTAGCTAGAGTAGTGTAACTTAGGTTGACTTACCCCGTAGTGAAGACAAGCCCTTAACAAAGTTAAGTGATGTGTCCAATGTCACCATGTCAGAGCTAGGAATAGAGCCCAGGGTTAACCCAGAGTTCTTCCATTGAAGCATTAGAGTATCTCCCTACCTTGACTGGCGGATGATTTGGGATTCAATTCCTCAAAGACTTACGCATGCCCAGTGAAGCTAGTCTTCAAGTTCCCCAAAGAGGACTACTCATGAACTCCCACTGCAGTCGATGGGAATGTTCATGTGTGTAACATTACGCATGGACTTAAGCATTTGTGGAACTGGAACCTTGGTTTATGAGGTAGAGGGCAGGCAAGGGAGATGGTTTATTTCTATTTATGGACCTAGCCAAACAGAATGATCAACATTCCTTGTTTGCCCCAAATCACCAGAGGTGAGACTGTTTAATACATGAAAGCACAGAGACTGCTTCAGCTATAATGCCATGAAACAAGGGACTGGTTTTATTACCCGAAGCCAGGGGAATTATGTTGTAACCAAGAGAACTGGCTCCCAGACATGGCTATAACTCTGCAAAACATATGCAAATATTCAACTCTCTCCTGTACTATTAGAAAATTAAGTACCGGAAACCTTAAAACCATGGGAAGAAATTAAACAGTTCTCACAGAATGAAAAATTATTGTACTTTATGGGTGAATGGGTGTTTTGTTGCTGTTGTTCTCAGCACAGCCAAACAATACAGAGAACAATTGCTGTAAAAATCAGTTATGCTATATGGTTCCTGGTGTAGTTACCCAACCTCCCTTCAGAGCAGTTATTTGCAGTATTTACATTTTTTACTAAATTATCAAGTGAAAAATCCAATTGTTCCTAATGACATTCACTCTGTGTGTCTCCCATTCTCATATATGAGAAAGGGTTTATTATCCATTTGTAGTAATTAAGGCACTGATGTTATATGGATCCATAAAAACAACTTCATTAAGCCAACAAAGATTTTTATCAAAATTACAGCTGCAAAATATTTATTTAAAAATAAAAGCTGAATTCAAATGTGTAGCAAAAAGATGGTTTGAAGAGCAATATGGCATCGGAGAACCTGCAGTGTTCTTAGAACTGGCCAAAAATACAACTATATAAACTGTGAAATAGTTATATTGCTGGCTGCAAGGAAATGAAGTAATTAACCAGCTAAAAATGTCAATGCGGTATTATCACTTTGATGACACTGCCCATTAGTATTTGAGCTTCACTGTTGTAAAATGTTTAAGTAGGTGCTTTACAGAAGTACAAGGCAAGATATTATGGTCAAAATCGGAAAAGAAAAAAATCTTTCAACAACTTTGCATGATTTGTTACCGATACATTGAACATGTTATTAGATCTATGACTGAAAGCTGGTGTTCCATACTAGTGCTTTTATAAGAGAGACCCATTCAACAATCATTTTATATCATGCATGGAAGGTTAGGAATTGCATATCTCCATCCAGTCAAGTAATTTGTTGAAAATCCATCAAAGGAAAGGAAGGGTTTCTGGTTTCTCTGCCAGATCATCCCTCTTAGTGCTGTTCAGAAGCAAAGGTTTCATTATGGGGCTTCTTTACCCGTAAGAACATGCTCAACTGATACCAAAACATGCCTCTCACACATTGCTGAGTGAATATTTGGTTCTTCAGTTTGGTGGCTGAATAAAAAAATCCACATAAAATTTTTGTTTTGAATTGAATCAAACCTAAAATTTTTCAGTTTTTCTAGTTCCATTTCATTACAATGTTTATTTCTATTTTGTTCTGTTTGAGAGCGTTTTACATCCTGTTGAAAACAGATCTAGCTACATTTCTAAACAAACCATCATTTTGAAAGAGAGTCAAAACATTTTGAAACTTTCAATATTAAATGAACCATTATGACTTTTTCAACAACAAAAAGAAAATTTCCATTGTGCAACTATTTGCCAAATTCACATTTTTTTGCCTTTTGCAGCAAATAAAACATGACTGAAAAATTTCACCCGGCTCTACTCTCCCAGCCATGGGAGCTTGGTATGGTGTACCCAGCCCTGACCAGGGACAAAAATGGATATGCTGGCCACTGTGTCCACAGTCTCCTATGAAATCGATCTACAGCAGAGGAGCCCAAGTTATCCTCCTTTTCAAACCTAGTGCTAAGTAGAATATCATAGAATAAGGCCTCAATCCAGCAAGATATTTAAGCATGTGCATCACTTTAAGCACATGTCTAGTCAGTGGAGCGCCTCTTGTGCTCAAAAGTATAGTACCACAAGACGACATGCACCTACTTAACTAATTTACTGAAGCAGGGCCTTAAATCCACAAAGATAGTTCTGCACCACCACAACACGTAAGTCAGCATTAGATACTGGTGTTCCCAAAATAACATTTTTCCCCAAATGTATGATTTGCAGGAAATTTCAAAATATCTAAACTTTCTGCAAACTGGAAATCCTGAGTTTTGGCCAGCTCTACTCACTTGAGCCCCTGAACAAGACTATGATGAGTCTCAATTTTCAATAAAAAGAAAAGTAGTTAAGAAGGAAGAACTACACAATAAGAAAGCTAACAGAAGATGCATTAAAATGTAATGGGTTGTCCTATTTCTTCCCCCTCCACCCTCACTACTTCCCTTACCACCACCCAAAGTGTCATACTAAAGAAATCTGGGTTCTAGCGAATCAGAAAAGATGTTCCTGGACACGCCCAAGTTCACTGTCATTCCATCAGCCAGCCAGAAGGGATCACACTCCTTTAATTGCTAGACTGTGCTCTCTCCCACCAAAGTTCACTAGCTTTGTGGCGCCCTTGTGTCAACCTAGAAAACCGTAGACCTGCACTCAGGGTATGTCTACACTATAGCAGCACAGCTATGGCACTGCATCTGTGACATTGCAGCATAGTGTAGATGCTTCCTACATCAGCTGAAGGGGTTTTTCCTGAAATGTCGTTAATCCACCTTTCTGAGAGGTGGTAACTAGGTCAACAGAAGAATTCCGTGTCGACAGTGGGAATTGGGTTGACCGAATATGTTGCACAGGGCATAAAAATTTTCACAGCCCTGAGCAATGTAGCTAGGTCAATCTAATTTTTAGGTGTAGACCATGCCTCGGATCCTTGTAGCAGTACTTTGCACTCACAGAATAAAAATCAGACCAGCCTGTTTTCACATTTGATTTTGGTGTGATAATTACTGAGTCATTCACATGTAAAAATATTCCCATAAATATAATCTTGGATGGATCCTATTTGAAGCAGCTTGTAAACCCTAATGATGGTGGTGTACACATTCCAGATGTAAGGGCCTGATCCAACTCCCATTGAAGCCAATGGGTTCAGTGTGAGCTGGACTGAGCCTTTAAGAAAAACTGTATGTTTATTGGACTGTTTTATACTACGCTCCCAAAAATCTTAGTTAAAATGTTGTACAAAATCTATTTAACGGTTTAATTTCATGATGCATATTACACTGTACAAATTGGATTACTAATTATCTACTTAATTTATATGAAGTTTTACTTCTATAAAGCAAATTATTTGCATATATATTAACCACAGTATGCATTTGAAATAGGACTACAGGAAGTGTTATGCATTAACTCTCTATAATAAAGTTTGATTTTATATCTTATGTCAACAGGGAGAGCTGCTGGGACTGTTTCTGACTCCAGGCTTTTACAGTGCCTAACATAATGGGTCCCTGATTCTGGCTGGGACCTATAGGAAGATATAAAATAAAGATATAAATAATAAATTTTCCTGATGTTATGATTTAGGCTTTTTTGTTACATAACATTGTTTCCCACCATGAGTCCTTAAAATCGACTAGAGATAAATTTGCTTAATTACCCTGCATTTCTACTACCAAAATTATCTTTTCCACCAGGATTTTCTGGCTGTTTTTTTTTATTTGTTTAAATTTAATTAAAACTCCTTTACATTAGAAAAATATAGCACACTGGGAGACCAGATATATAAGGGGGACATTTTCAAAAGCCTTCAGTATTTGACCTAACTCTGCTCCAATAGAAGTCAACTATTGAATGTTGAAAGTTAACCTCTCTCCAAAGAGCAGTGTCTTTTAGAGCTTGCGAGTTTTTTCATAATGACTCACAAGTGGTGGAAACGCCACAAGCCTTGTAACCTAAAAATGAAAACAGATTTAAATTCAAATAGGCAGTTTAAAAAATAAAGTTTCTACGGTTCAGTATGAGACAATGGAGAAATTTTTCAAAATCCCCAGGACATAGGGTGCTGAGTAGAGATGTGTGAGTAACGGATTGTTTGGTTTCCTGGCCAACCTAAAAAAAATGAAAAAAAAAAATAGTTTGGGGTTGATCAAAACATTTCATTTTGTTTGAGGGTTGGGTTTTTTCTTTAATTTTAAAAACAAAATTGAAGTAAATGTCTAAACAAAAAGATATTTGGAATAAAAAAAAATCAAAACATTTTGTGTTGAAAATATCAGAATGAATCACTTCCGTTTTGGGGGGAATTTTTTAGGGGGGGTTTTCCCCAATCAAAACAATGTGGTGAATTTGACACATATTTGTGAAATGTTCTGGTCAAGATGAATCTGCATTTTTTGGCAAAAATAAAAAGTTTCATCGGAAAATTTTCAATGAGGCTACTCCGGAGTCATTTGGGTGCTTTTAAAAATATTGCCTAAACAGGCCTAATTCTGCTCTGATTGAAATAAATGGTAAGACTCTCACTGATTTCAGTGGGAACAAGAGCAGGCCAAATTTTATTAACTTGTTTTAGAATATATTGTTACCTCAAAATATTCAGATTACATCCTCCACCGGGAACTAGAGACTAGCAAAACTGGCAGCAGTTCTGCAAAACTCAAACCATGTTTTTGCTCCGAGTCCTCCTTATTGGAACCCACAAAATTTGGGGGTTTGGTGAAATGATGCATGTTCTGATCCAGGTCTAGAAACCAGCAAAACCAGGCGTAGTTTTTTAATTCAGTCAGATTCATATTTTGGAAAACTATAATTTGGGAAAGGAGTGCAGGTCAAATGGTTATATAGTGTGTGTCAAACTATAACTGGAGAAAGGAGTGTGTGGTTTTCATGTTTCCCATTGGGAACGCTCTTTGGGGCTATATAGCTCTTTGGGGCTACATCATAATGTTTCCCATTGGGAATGCTCATTGGGGCTATATCATGATGTAACAATTGTTGCATTGCCCCCTGACCAGGCCACGAGGGAGAGTGTGACTCGGAATTTCCTATCTGCCCGGGGGGAGTAATGGATCAACCCTGATTGGTACCCAGCACGCTCTGCACAGCTCGATATGCCAATAGAGCTACGCTGCTGGAAACCTTGAGGTGTCAGCCTTGGCTCCACCCACTTCCACCCACCTGCAGGGAAGGGTGGAAAGAGAACATAGCGATTCTGTGGCGCCTACTTCCGCTCCCTGTAATGCATGTAGTTGGCACCAGGGAGTAAGGGGTCGCCCCACACCTCCTTGTGCCACCATGCAGACCAGGTTATGATTTGGCCCTTTGTACATATCTGCTTAAAACTTGCTATTTAGTTGAGATCCTGGCAGGCAAGACCATTTTTAATTCATCCCAGAAACTAAAGGTGAGCTGGCTCGAGGTCCACCAGTGCCTACTCCCTAGGACTGCAGGAAATCAATCATGTGTGGTATGCTAGCATGATCCTGCTCAGGGCTCCAAGAAAGAATGGTAGAAAACCCTAAGTCCCCGCCAATATGCCCTGCTAAGGGAACTTTATTTCCCAACCCCAATTCTAACAATCAGTTCAACCCTGTGCACATGGGCAATCAATCATCAGGGTTAATTATATCAAAGAGGCACATCTCCCCACGCACACATAAATATTAATGATACTTATGTATGGAACAAGGGAAGAGTAACCCCACCAATAGGGCCCCGATACAGCAGTACACTTAAGCAGAGTCCCATTAGTCCCGATCTGCAATGAGACCTGTGCAGAAGAACTGCTGAGCCTGCACAGAACTCCACTGAGGCCTAACACAAGGGCCTGCCTGCATTCATCTCAATGCATGACTGGGTACTATGTGCATGCTTAAAGTTAAGTGTCTGCTTAAGCGATTTGCTGGACTGGGGGCTAGATGAGTAAATACAGCAGGTGAGAACACTCACATCTGTTTTGATTGCATGTCACTCAGCATTACAACTAAGACAAAATGTAATTCCAGAAAGGATTTTTTATTTTTTTTTTATTTTTTTTTAGAAAAGTAATATTCAGTTCATCCTAAAGCAATTAATTAGAATCATTCCATTTCCCCCCTCGGAGCTCATCATTGTCTCTGTAGCTGAACAAAGCTCACGGTACAAAATGGAATACATGCAACCACCGTGATTCTATTAATCAAAACTATGTTAAACCACTTCAAAGCGAATATCATGAATATTTCACCTTCATTGCTGTGAGCTTCATCAGGAACACTTAGAGGTTCGTGCTGAGAAGTAGCAACGCGATGCTTTTTATTAGAGACTGGGAGGCTTTAACTGCGGGCAAGTTAACAGCCTTAGCATCTATTCTAGCCCACAGCAAGCAGGTAGTTATTGCTATCTTCTATAAATCACTTCCGATTTATACACTGACCAAGAACCTGGTTTTTAAAATTACTTTTAATATATTTCTACTTTTTTTTATTCACACAAAGGCCTTTTTCCTTAATAAGTACTAGACAGTAACTATGGGCCCGATCCTGCAACAATTACTCACACACACAATCCCTCTGACATCAATGGGACTGCTCGAGTGAGTAAGGACTACTCATGTGAGTAAAAATTTCCAGGTCAGGCTCTATATGTCAAGTTTTCCATGTGTCTGTTGCTGAAAACAAAGACCTGGGTCTTTCAAGGGCATGATCCACAGCCCATTGAAGTCAATGGAAAGCCTCCCATTTGCTTCAGCAGTTTTTGGATTAGTCCTCTAGGGCCATAATCTGCTCTAACCTACACTGGTGTAAATCCACTGACATGGAAAAATTACTCTAGAATTAACCCTGGTGTGAAGAAGAGCAGAATTTTGCCCTTAATGTTGTTTTACACTTAATGTCTAATTGGCACTTAATCTAATAGGATTAAAGGCTAGACGGGGGAAGGGGGGACAGGCTGATCTTTGTATTTTTTTTTAAACCTCACATCACTCACTTTGATATATTGATGCACCGGCCTCTGCATTGAACTGCATCTCTATGGAAAACAAAGCAAACTCTCTTATTCTTAAACCAGAGATAAAAATCACACCTGCTTTGCCTGAAATGCTCAGCATGGTATTGCCAGTAACAGTACTTAGGAACATAACTGCTCAAATTATTTGCTATAATGGTGCCATTCTATGGTTCCCAGCAGAATTGGAATTGCTGAACGTTGCAGTCTTCACAAGTAAAGAAAAGCTAGTATGGTGCTTATGTGAAAATTCACTATATTTCTGCTACCAAGGGAATAGTTTCCTCCTGTGATAATCCAAAATGTAAAACACATTGAGTGTTAAGACTTCTGAATATAAAATGAAATTGGTGTGAATAAATGATTATTTATATAAAAAATGCACAGTCAGAACATCTGCTACATATGTAGGACCATAAAATTTAACCATTTCACTGCTCTGCAGGAACAGCAGCCCACTGTAAGATATGGTTTATTCCCAATCACTCATACTAGCTGTGATCCCTCATTGGCTATAATAAAAGATTATTTCTTAATGGATACAGGTTTTTTTATTCGATTATTTGTCTTTTATAAACCTGTTTACTTATAAACTCACATTTTATTTTTTCTAATACATGGAATTAAAAGATCAGCTTCGAATAGGGTAATAGTGTTTTATCTCTTCTCCGTGTTTCAATAAGGAGAGTTAATCTGAGCAACAACTGACTATGTCTATACTACAAATTACTTCAGACATTACTATGTTGCTCAGGGGTGTGAATAATCCACACCCCTGAGCGATGTAAGTTATGCTGGCCTAAGGGTTGGTGTGGACAGCACTATGTTGGTGGCAGAACTTCTCACACCAACATAGCTACCGCCTCTTGTGGTGGTCGGAGTTATTAAGCTGACAGGAGAGCTCTCTCTCATTGGCTTAGAGCGTCTTCACCAGTGTCGTGTAGACGTAGCCTCAGTGATTGTAGGCACAATTGGATAAAACAAAAGATACTGAGGCAGGAAAGAGAGAGATGGTCTAGTGGATAAGGCATCGGGTTGGGAATAAGGAGAACGGGGTTCTAATTTCAACTCTGCCACTGCTGTGTTGTGTAACAGCGAGTGAGTTGGTGCCTCTTTCTCCTTCCACCATTTGTCTGTTTAGAGTTTACTCTTTGAGGCATACAGCCTCCTACTACATCTATCTACAGTGCCAAGCATGATATTGTTTGGAGTTGCTAGATGCTGCTGTAGTACACATTACAACTGGTAGGGATCACTGTAATGGATAAAGGGAGAGCCTTGCATTACATTTAAACAAAGTTTTAAGTAAAAACGGCTCCTGTTTCTTATTATTGTCAAGACAAGCAATGTCAGTTTTCGAGGTGAGGTGGGAGAGGGAATAGGATTCGTTAATCTAGAGGAGAAGGAAGATTTATAATAGCGTTTGTGGCTGATGTGTAAATTAGATCTACCATTAGAAAATGTCACATTGGCCATTTTGAGGGGTTCAAGGTCAGGATGGTTGTTGCTTGGGCAGAGAGAAGAACAGGCAGTTGCTTCTTTTGATAAGTTTCTCCCTTGGACCCTGATTCAGCAAACCCCTTCAGCAAATGCTCAAGTACTTTGCTGACCCCTTTTGGCATCTCCCTTATGGGAACCATAGTAAATTAATCCTCTCACAGGTATCACACACATGATGGAAGTAACATATCACTATAGTGCAGGAGACTCACCTCACTGGAGTACAGCGTGGACTGGTAGTGGAGCTGAAAAAGCAGGTTTGTATGGCTTTTGCACTTAATTTACAAACAATCCAGTCTTTTTGATGGGATATTCAACATTAGTGTTATTGAAATGCTAACGTTGTCCTATGCTGATAAATTGGGTCATTCTGACTGCCATAAAAGGACCTTAAGATAGAAGATTGCAACTGCATGTTATTTGTTCTACATGTAATTTGTTATATGTATTATGTTGAACAAGTTCCTCTGTTGGAACAGACTCCAAGAATTTTCCTAACAGGCTGCTGGAACTGGAGTGAATTGACTATAGTATCTGAATTTTTCATAAGGCAAGAAAAACCAAATTCATGTATGAAGGGAAACATTGCCTGTTAATTCTCACTGTGCTGCTCTTGCTAGTAAGACAAGTAAGGGTGCCCTCTATCTTTTGAGCCTGTTAATCAGGTTTAATTCTTTCCCATTGGTTGCTTCTGATTCTCCCGCTTTGTTTTTCTGTGTGTTCATGCTTATGCACTGTTATGCTGGAACAGCATCAAGTCATCATGAAGGTAAATTAGGTGACACCACCGCAAAGCAGAGTCCGTAGTGCCTGCAGTCAAACTTTATACTAGTAGGTAGGGTGACCAGATGTCCCAGTTTTATAGGGAGAGTCCTGATAGTCGGAGCTCTGTATTACATAGGCGCCTATTGCCCCTCACTCCGTGTCTTGATTTTTCATACTTGCTATCTGGTCACCCTACTAGCAGGGGAAGCAGCACTTCTTCAGGTGACGGAATGTGCTTCCTTTCCCGTCAGGCCAGGGTTGGGGCATATCAACAAGGTGGCATGCTCTGTAGCAGCTCTGAGGATAAACAGAGGACTGTAGTCTCCAGAGCTGTCAGTACCACAACTTTCAGCAGCACTACATTCACCAAGAGAGGAAAGAGAGAAAATATGAAAGAACGGAGGACTCAGAATGTAGGGCAACACTACCATGCCTTTCCTGTCCCTCTGTATCCCACACTAATCCCTTGGCATAGCTCAACATTTATTGCTGTATTTTCTTGTC
The DNA here is from genome assembly GCF_028017835.1 of Emys orbicularis. Classification (NCBI taxonomy): domain Eukaryota; kingdom Metazoa; phylum Chordata; order Testudines; family Emydidae; genus Emys; species Emys orbicularis. The sequence continues at coordinate 120,531,613 of NC_088689.1, forward strand.
AAGATGTTCACATTTTACAACAGGAGAGCCCTTAAGCACTACAGGCCCAGGTCTCCCATTCACCCAGTCCTCACTCCCTGGGAAGGTACAAAACATCCAGAACTTGAGAGGTTTCCCCATGTTCCTGATAAAATCCTTCCCTTTCTCCTTTAGGAAAAGACCTTTTTTTATTCCACCGCTGTGTAAATAAAGGGCCAGATCATTCCCTGCTAGGGCAAAATCCAAGGGAGAGGAAATCTCTGTGAGGATCCACTTACAGCATCCTCTTCAGTTGTTCCTGGGGTGGGAGGGGTGTGTTTGTCTGTGTTTATCTCTCTGCTCTAGTAAAGGCTGCAAAGTCTGACCCCAAACCTGGCAGAGACCCACCACCCTCTGCAGCAGAGACCCACCACCCTCTGCAGCAGAGACCCACCACCCTCTGCAGCAGAGACCCACCACCCTCTGCAGCAGAGACCCGTGATGTTGCAATGGCAGCTGAGTATCTCCTCCATGCATACTTGACGGAAGAGGGGATCCATGCATGGAGGTCCTGTCCCACCCCCCCGGACCAGATTTAGAAATATTGGACCAATATTAGGTCCTTAAATTCCAAGGAGAGGAAGAAAGGCTGTTTGAGGATGTGCTGCTAATGACATCTCTCCCAAAACCAACGATGGTCTGGAAAAGTGACTTGCATCCCCCAAGGCAAGATTAAAAGTCTCTATTTATTGATCAAATAGTTAACCACCAAATACTACATTTTACAATCTAAAGGTGTGATTTATTAAGGGCATAAAGAGACTGGAAAAAGAAATACCCAGCCTAATGCAGTGACCTAGCTTTTAACATTGGTAAGTCAACACATTATACTCCTTTAAAGCCCTGATTTGTTTAATTTTGTGACATTAGCCCTTTCCGAGTGGCTGAAGCCCTACACGATGGCTGGAGTATTTTCCCCCACATTCTTTATACCTGGCCAGACACAACACGCCTTTTATGCTATCATTTTAATTGAACACTAAAAAATAATAATTCACTGAGTGAAAGATTTAGTATACCACGTAAAATATAAAATGACAATAAAGTCACACACACAAATTAAGAGAGAAGCCCTAAAATCTAACCTGTATGAATGTCATATTTTTCTGATGTCCATTTTTCATTTTCCCCTCCTTTAAAATGCAATAAATTACCATTATTGGTAAATATTTATATTCAGTTCAGCAACACAGAGCTACTGATAGTGAACATTAGCTCTCCCCCCCAAAAATATTCCCATCTCCCTGAGACATTATCACATATGACTTTCTGAAGGTTTATAAATTGTGTCTGCAGGAGCTAATTTAGGGAATACCTTTATTCTGACCTCCAGGGCTTTTAGCTAGGAAAACTAAAACAAATTAGGACTTGGATATTCACATACATACTGGATAAAATCAATAGTTTTAATTTTCGCATTGAATCCACAATTTTCATCTGACAGGCTCAGCAGGTTTTAATGGACACAAACAATTTACTTTTACTGTTTTAATTGTTTTTAGTCAATCACTTTTATTGCTTCTCTGCATCTGACTAAACAAATTAATAGAGCTATGTTCATAAATGATTACTTTGTAAAATGGCTTGATACACATATTTGACAGTTCCACCTTCAATTACTGCCAACATTAGTAATATTTATACCAATAGGTATGTTTATTCAGGTTTTTCAATTAAAACAGGAACAGTACTGATCAGAAAAAAACAGTGCCTTTCATTCAGTTACATACAGTCTTTCTGTAGAACAACAGAACAATGTATCCAGTCTGAACAGAGAGCTATCATAAAGTTTACTCTAGAGTTGACTGAAAACTGTTTTCCAGACAATGTTCCTATCTAGTCTAGCTCATGGTATTGTTGCTAGACAGGAAGATGAGCCCAGTGGTTCAGATGCTAACCTGGGACTTCAGAGAGTGGGATTCAATTCCTTGCTCTGCCATAGACTTCCTCTGTGGCAAGTAACTTTGCTTTTCTGTGCCTCAGTTCCCCATCTGTAAAATGGGGATAGTAGCATTTCCCCACCTCACCAGGATGCTGAGGATAAATATAATAAACATTGTGGCCAGGGTTGGGGCATTGTGGGGTGCTCACATACCACAGCAATGGGGGTTGTATCAGTATCTACGGATATGTCTACACTGCAAAGTGAAGATGTGATTCTAGCACAGGTAGGTTATGCTCATTGTCTGCTTACACTTAAGTAATATCAGAGAGAGCTGTCTGTTCTTCATTTACTCACATTGGTTCTTGTTTTAAATCCAGGGTAGCCAGCCACTGCAATACACAAGCCCTGTAACACATTACATTCTGCATTGGAAGACTAGATTTAGATCAGATTTATATATATGCATTGGAAGACTAGATTTATATTTTGGACCATTTGATACTTTTGTATAATTAAACCCTCATTGGCTAAGTAACTTGTGACTCTCATAAACCTCCATGTTTTAAAAAATATAGTATTCAGTTTATTAGATTTCTGGGAAAGGAACTTTTTTCTTTCTTTCTTTTTTTAACTACGGTTTGCAAAGCACCTACTACAAAGGGGTCTGATCCTTGATTAGGTGCTGCAGCAGTAATAATAAATTATATTTAATTTGTCCTGTCACTAGTCTATGTCCCCACCCCAACAACAGCAAAACTACAGACAGTACACACGATATTTCATAGCACACCTTATAAATTGTTACATAAATGGCAATATAGTGCACAGATCTCATCTATTTATTTCATCTTCAATCTTGAAATTCATGCAAAATATGACACATTTGATTGAGTCTTTCCATATTCCTCAAAAATACTTAAGTTCCTCATTTTGTATTTTAAGAATTACTCCCTACTAAACAAATATTTGATCCCTGAGTCATTTGCACAAAATCTTTTTTTCAGTTAAAAAAAATGCAGGTCTTCCAAGTCCTACCTTTTGGTTGTGGGGCTGCGCTCAGCTCGTATTGAAATATGAAGCTGATGGCAGCCATCTTGTTTGGATGACATGTCCCCTAGAGTATTTCCATGGTCAAGACTCTTCAATAAAGGCTAAATCCAAGACAAGGTAATACAAAGCATTCTGATTACAGATATCCACTTAGATTAAAGTTTTGTATTAAAGTCCAGGGAGATGATCAACAGCACCATGACCGAACCAGGACACAGTTGTTCTCCCAAGACTACAAACAACAAGATCATCTGATCTTCATGCCCTTTATGGCTGTTCAGCAGGAGAGCGACCTTACTGATTTTTAAACTTGCCTTGAAATGTTAACACCTTGCAGAGAGTCAGAACAGTCATTATCTTTCTGTGGACCAATAGCCTGGGATAGCCAACCTTTTGCAGAGCTATTTAATGGAGTCCTGACCTACTGGGTTTGGTCAGTAAGGCTGCTGAAAGCATGTGGTGAGAAACTTTGCTTGAATCTGATATAGTTTGTGAAGTCAGGCATTTGTAAATGTCTTATCTTTATTTTTCTTGTAACCATTTCTGACTTTAATGCCTCATTACTTGTACTCACTTAAAATCTCTCTTTGCAGTTGTTTTATGGTTTTAATCTAATCCAGTGTGTTTAAATTGAAGTTTCTGGGTAACTACATTTGAGGTGACAAGTTGTGTGCGTATTATTCTCTTAAGGAATAACAGACAATATAATTGGTACTGTCCAGGAGGGGCCTGGGCAGGACAAGACATAGGGGGAAATCTAAGACCGGGGTGTGTTGGGGTCACCCTGCAGTATAACCAAGGCTGATGACAGCCAGACTGTAACCCAAGTGTGACTGGTAGGCTGCTGTTACACACAGTCACTCAGAGTGTGGCTTGCAAGCTGAGTGACCCAGGTGCAGGCTACATCAGCAAGGCCTTGGAAGCCACACAAGGTTGCAGGGCAGGGGTGACACAGCTGCTCACCAGTCTGGATTGTATCCTGGTGTGTCACAATGGTATATTCACATTGTGCCTCCCTAAAGAGTTTACAATCTAAAGAGAAAAGACAAGACCAAGGAAGTAGAGAACTGAGGCACAAAAAAGATTAAGTGACTTGCACAAAGTCACACAGTCTGGGTCACAGCCAGGAGTCAAACACAGATATAGTGAGTTCCAGTCTAGTTCCTTAATCACAATACCATCCTTCCTCAAAGCATCAGTTTACGTTATTCCCACCAGTGTTTATTCTAATCTCTGCACAGAGAGAAGCTACACAGGGGAACAGTTTGGCCCCATCTGTTTAATTGTGGAACATACACTTAAACACATACAAGAGAGACTAAAATAACGTGCTGATACCTGTGAAAAGTTCACAGCTTGCGGAGATTACCTCTTCCCACTGCAATAGCAAAGATTTGCCATTGTCTCTCCTAAAGCATGACACGGTCAGGAAGCTATTGTACAGAGATGCTAAGGATTTATCCTCCTTTAGTGTACATGCACAACTCTCACTAGAATCACATGTGGACAACAAGCAAATATAATCTGAGTCCAACTATTTAGAATAAAATTTGCACCCAAGATACAAGAAGCAATATGTCAGATTAACCCGTTGCCGTTAATCATACCCAAACACTAAATCCCAGATAAATGGGGTTTGTAAAGGGTACAACAGCTGACTGTGTCTACCAAACATTCTATTGCCACATCGTAAATGTGTTTTCCATTTACAAGCATACAAAGGGTACTTTACTGCCAATTCCTGCTTTGATGGCACATCTTATGACACAATACAGCTGAGCCACCTAAAGCAATCTCGGCTACAGAATAACCTTTCACATAACCAGCTCTTCCATCCATTAGCACAGTCAGACAGAGCATACCGCCAGGTTCTGTGCATAACCTCATGACAGAAAATAAAAATTACAGAAGGTTTGTGTGGTGCAGGAGGTTGGTGCCTTTGGTGATTTAGGATTGAAGCCTGTTTAGGTCGTAAGTAAAAATGGGATTTGAGTCTCAATTCACCCCACAAATTCTTTTGACTCAATGACATCTTTTCCATCCCCACTTTTCCCTTCCCACCCCTTTCCCTCCCACTCTGACTCGCTCCTTGATTCTTGGGATTTTGAGTCAAGTAATGGGAGAAAGATTTATTTATTTTTTAATGGGGAATTCTGCTGCCCTAGTTCCCTCAGCTTCAAAACCAGAGCCCTATTACAGCCCTTTGGAGAACAGAAACGGGTGCTTTTAGGGTGTTTAACCAACAATTAGCAAAAGGGCAACTATATGACAATGAAAAGACAGAGAGTGGAGAGCTGATAGCCTACAGCAAATAACGTCTTTCGCTTGTAAACAAGAAAGCAGTCCCTTGAGGAAAGTAGTTCCTCTCTTCTAGGCTTGTTGCTGTGGGCAGGACTCAGACTGCCTGCTTGTTTCATACACGGCTTTTTCGGCATTCCCTTTGGGACTGAAGAACTACCAAGCCTCAAGAAATCCCGAGACCTGGAGTTCCTCATGAGAAGAAATTGCTTGGAGCAGAGAGTTTTCTTTGCTTATTTAGTCCCTCTTCAGACAGCATGCGGAGCTGTAACTAGTTCCAAGCACTGTCTTCAGAACTGGGCTTGATCCTGCATTTCTTATAGAAACACAATTCCCAGTGTGTTTGCCTGGGCAAGGAATGCACAATCAATCCCTTATGCTTTGTCAATGGGTGACTCAAAGTGCCAGTTTACTGCCAACTGCTTTAGCCTCTTCCCTGCCCTGACTGCTGCAGGCCTTATCCATATACTAGGCAATTCAGCCATCAGTGGCTGGTTACCAGCCTACCTGCACAAGTGCAAACCCCTGGTGTAGACAAGCAAGCTGTACAAGCTGCTATTGGCAGCACCACAGCTTATTCTTGATTGACATCAGGGTGCAAATGGCATCTTGTAGTGTCTTTACTTTTTTGCATGAGGGGTTTGCACTCAGGCAGCGACACTGTGGGCTGCCACTGATAGTTGTAACCCGAGTAAATCCATGCTGTCGATAAGACTTCTCATTACCAAATCACACTACAGGGGTGTCACTGACTGAAACCTCACAGAGAATGCAGATGCATGAACCACTCCCACAGACAGACAACTGCCTGGAAAAGAGTGTATTTGCAGGAGGTAGAAAAAATAAATCAATCTCCATCTCTGGATGAGGTATTGTGCAGGGATCGTTTTAGTCACTGAGGCATGGTTCACTTCTCCCATGAGACTGGGAGATAAATAAATAACCAAGGAACTACAACACTTACATTTAGTTCCCTTGTGGGATCACAAACCACATCCACTTTCTCTCTGAATGTGTATTGGATCTAAGTCATTAAAAAAAAAACTGTACAAAAAACGACATGGAGTCAGTTACTCCTGCCACTTGACATTAGCTAAAACACAACTAAAAATAACCCCAAACCAAAGCCATACAGAGAGCCTTTAGGAACAGCTCATTGGTACATTGTCCTGTATAGGGTGACCACCTTTTCAAAAGGCAAAAGTGGGACACATGCAGGAGCTCCGCCCCCTATGTGGCCCCGCCCCTGCTCCTCCTCTTCCCCCAACCGCCCGGCCAGGCCGGAAGCTGGAGCTGGGCCGTGGTAAGAGCCGCTCATGGAGCCCAGGCTGCTGTGGGGAGCCTGGAACCTTCCACCTGCCCTGGGCAGGAGGCTGGGTTGCCCGAGAGCAGCCCCCAGCCTGTGTCCCCACCCCCTGGGGTGCGCCGCCCAGAGCAGGTGGAGAGTCTGGGGCTTCCCACAGCAGCCCAGGCTCCCTGGGTGGTTCTTACTGCTGCCCGGCTCTAGCTTCTGGACTGGCCAGGGGGTGTGGCCTGGGGGGCGGGAAGAGGAGAAGCAGGGCCCCCCACCAGGAAGAGGCTGGCACCGCCCCTGAGCCTCGGGCAGGTGTGGAGCAGCGCTGCAGGGAATCCAGAACAAATGCTGTGTTAGAGTCATTCAGCCCAAGACCAGGACTTGAAGTCTCCATTTTGGGACTGTCCCATCCAATTTAGGATGGGTGGTCACCCTAGTCCTGTACCTTCTACTTTTCCTGCACTACATCAAAACAATTTTTTTGGTATCCAGTAACAGCCATATGGTTCATACCCTCTTTGGTGCTTCATTTCCCCAAGGAATCCACCTCACACCTTCTTTCTTGCATGATCCCTATGTTTAAGTCAACAGCCCTACATTGTGGCAAGGAGGTTGTTCCGTACATTGTTGCTTCCTAAGGTCTCCTAGGGGCTATTGTAACCAGACAGGTTTGGGGTTTTCTAGGCTTTCCTTTTTCATTTTAGATCTGGTGTAACCCATGCATGTAAATCCCCTTCTAGTGGCAGGTATACTAAAGGATAACAACTTGCTCCTGCTACTAGGTAGTGAAGCTACTCCTTTTGCTCAGGTAACAGAGATCTGTATTGTGACAGTAAAGGATCCAAGTTCAAACCCTGCTAAGGATCCATGCAAAAGGCGTCATTGTAAAAGCAACATCCCATCAAGGGCTGGCTTCTTCTGATAGGCCCCAGGTACACAGGACAAGCTTCCTCTTACAGGGGAAGAATGTAACCAACTGGCAAAGTGTACATCATATCCCCCTCTAGTGGCTGGTTGACTAGAAAATAAGAATCTACTACTGCTACCAGATTTACTCTTCCCTCGAGTGGTAGACGTCTATGCTGCAGGTTCCAGCTTCAAACCCTTCTGATGGCCCATTCAAGGGAAGGTGTCATTACAATAGTATACAATTCCTCATCCTGATTTTATTCCCATAACATCAAGAGCATGGCATGTTTACCCTGTTGGAGTTCTAGGCCCTCTCTTACAAAGCAGTTTCCGAGGGCTTTATATCCAGACTTTAAGTGGTTGATTGGTTCTTGTTAAGTGAGGATGCGCTCAGCACAAGAGAAAGAGAAAGGCAGCTCCTCCCACAGTTTTCTGCTGGCACATAGAGGGAACACACATGCCATGGGCTGAAGCCTAAATGTATTAAGTCCTCATACTAAAAACAAATCATTTTATCAACTAAAAATCGAGCAAGTATTGAAGACTTTAAAAATCAAAACATCACCATTAATTGGTTTTGCCTCCAGTTTGACAAACAATAAACCTAGACACAGGCTATCTACTGTGCATGCACAGAAACAATTTTCTACTCTAATTCTAAACATTTTAGCTCGTGAACTTCATGTCCACACATAGCTGTCAGGTTTACAAAATGGCCATACCAGTTCTTGGGGGGCACATTCACCCGCAAGCATAGGCCCTGGGAACCATTTGAGTCCTTCATTAATGGCTTTGGCTTAAATGGTGGAACATGCATTGTGTGGACCTTCTGCGTTCAGGTGACCTTTGCCCTCTTGGGCCCCAAAGGCAGAGATCTACTTTCTGAAGAGAACCCTAGAACTAGGGCATCTCAACTCTCAGAAGTTCTAGAAAACGCTGCTTGTACAGGGATTCGTGTAACAGGCAGGAATGGATTCTGCATGCCCAGGTAGATTTGAACACCTCTGTGTTGTGCAACAGAAAAGTAAAGAAGGGCCTACCACGACAGGGCTTCCTACAGTCAAAGTCCAGAGCAAAAAGCTATGAGGTCTGGTTTTCTTCAGGCAAGCCCAGAGAGAAAAAGATGCCACCAGTGCTCTGCTCCACTCCAGCAGGTTTCAAAGAGATCATTCCTCCCTGATTCTCATTCCTAAACTTACCTCCAACCAGCACATCCCTCTATAGTATGCTTCAGGGAGATGAGAAGGAGAGGAAAATTAATTCACAGGAGCTGGCCAAGCCCTGTTCCCTTGTAAATTGCTGCACACAGGACAACCCCCTTCTGTAGCCAGAGGAAGGACCTGATCCTAACACACACATATACCCCTCCCCTTTTTAGAGATATATTTTAAAATATATCTAAGACCTACAGTCAGGAAACGAGATCAGAAGAGAGACGCCTTTGGAGTCTGGCGCAAAGCTCTTCAGCCAAGTTGAAAGTCAAACAGAATGAAAAAGAGAATAAAGAATCAAAGGGAGGAAGTTGAATGTAACCTGTAAGGTTCTGATTGGCGCTGAGTTGTATTTTGTATTAAGAGAGCACCAAGAAAATAAGCATTTAAAGAAATCCATTTTGTAATAATACAACACATGCATATGGTTGTGTATTACATATGATCTTCCCCCTCCCCCCTCAACACCCTGACTGAATGTTAGGGTTGCCTGTGTGCAGGGAGGCACTCACCTCTTGAGCATCTCCTTGTGACTAGGTGTGGTATTGCATCCCTTTTCCCACTCCTGCCACCCCCTGTGGCCCATCTGCCTGCCCCTGCTGGTCTTCTGTGGCTCGGCCCTTCAGCCGGGCCACACCGTCAAAATGAACCCCTTCCTGGGTAGCAAAGAGTCCAAAAAATAAAGTTTATCTGCCCTCACCAGGGTCTTCAGCTCCTGTCCTCGGCCCTAGGGTGACCAGATGAGAGGAAAAAAATATTGGGACACATGCAGGGGGGGTCGCCGGCGGAGCAAAAAAAAACAAAAACGGAGTGCCGCGAAATATCGGGACAAATTGCATCCCGACCAAACATCAGTCAGGACGCGGGACAAACGCCTAAATATCAGGACGGTCCCAATTTTATCAGGACGTCTGGTCACCCTACTCGTCCCTTTAAATTTAGCTCTTCACTTGGACTTCCACATGAGCCCTGTCCCCTTCTTGGGGCTTAGATTAGGCTTGTCGTCCCCCCTCCCCCAAGGTTTATGCCACTTTGCCCCCTGGGCCCACCCACTACTCCAGGTTCCAACCAGGGACCCTATGAACAGCACCAATATACTGCTCAATTCAATTTGCTGCTGCTACTTTCCTGGGCCTCTTCCCACTTGGCCCCATTATCTCAGGGCCAAAGTTCTCAAGTCCCTCAATACCGAGCTCTGCCAGTGCAATCAGAGATAAACCTTGGCTAGTGCACAGGCTTCTTTGGCCGGAGAGGCATGGAACATCATGCCCCTTTAGTCCCAGCCAGGGACTGCCCTGCTAAGGCCTTGCAGCTCCTTTTATCTGAGCCTGCTGGTTCTGATTGGCTGTTGCTAACTCTTCTAGCCCTTGAAGGACTAGGTCTCTGTAGTTTCCAAGATGGCTGCTCCAGAGAGGCCTCTCCAGGCAGGCCTGGAGGACCCACCTTCACTGCTCCTTTCCTCCCACATTGCTGCTTCCTGGGGTGGAGTGTAGTAGGCTCACTGTAGGGAGCTGCAAAGACCAGGTACACTCTGACACACTGTGCAACATTAATTAGGCCCTCTTGTGCCTAGACATTATGATATATTGTCAAATGTTACATAGGAAATCTTGGCAGAGCCAGGAACAGAACACAGATCTCCTGATTCCCAGTCCAGTGCATTAATCCCAAAATAACAGCCTCTCTTCTCACAACCCTCTGCCTCCCCCACTGTGCGCTGAAGGAGACAATGAAAACAAATAGTTTGAGATCATGTAGTTAATTACGGCAGCCTAATATATACTCATAAGGGGGCTGAATTCAGCCTTAGGCAGAGAGCAAGTGTAGAAAATCTCAGTCTAAAAGTTTACAGTTTGCCAGAGTTATAAGGAATTAAAAACAGTGGCTTGTGATAGAAAGTCTTAAGCCACCTCAACTATAGTTGACACAACCAGCACTGCCCATAATTTAAGACAAGAACACTAAATTGATGAACTTGTAATTAGTCACCTTGTCTCCAATTCTCCCGCCCACTCCCTCTGTTTCTTCCTTGGTCTTGCCAGGTCTTTACTTAGATTACAAGCAATTTGGGGCAAGAATTGTGAGTAAAATTTTTGAACTTGCCTAAGTCCCATTTTCAAAAGTGACTTCAGATTTAGTCTCCTAAATCCCACATCTTGATTTTCAATGACACTTAGGCCTGGTCTACACTAACCCCCCAATTCGAACTAAGGTACGCAACTTCAGCTACGTGAATAACGTAGCTGAAGTCAACGTACCTTAGTTCGAACTTACCGCAGTCCAGAGGTGGCAGGCAGGCTCCCCCGTCGACTCCGCGTACTGCTCTCACCGAGCAGGATTACCGGAGTCGACGGCGAGCACTTCTGGGTTCGATTTATCGCGTCCAGACAAGACGCAATAAATCGAACCCGGAAGTTCGATTGCCAGCCGCCGAACTACCGCGTAACTGTAGCCAAGCCCTTAGGCTCCTCGATCACTTAGGCATTTTGAAACATTTACCCTGTCTTTTCGTTGTCATTTGTGTATAGCACTCTTATGTGCTGAATGAATAAATAATAAGAGAACCCACCGGTTTGGTAATATCAAGCCAGTCTGATTTGGAGGAGTAAACTGGCACCAACATCAGTGCCTAGGCTCTTAAGGTCCTATCAAGCTCCTGAAGACAAGCAGAAACTCATGTTAGAGAAGGGCAAAGCCTATTTAGAAACCTGCACACACATGGAAGTGTACTGGTACCCACTGAGGATTTCTGAGTCTGTTACATCAGACCGCTCATCTGGGATGATCACGTTCCCACCTGGAGCACAGGAAAAGCATTGCTAAACACAGGGTCATGGAATTAATGTTGTGGTTTTGCTCTGTCCCTTCTAAGAGCTGCTCTCTGTGGGCGCACTGAAGACACTGGAAATAGTCCTACTTATTTCAGTGAACTTTGGATCAGGCCCTATTTCTGCTTCAGTTTCTGGTATGGTTTGATTTACATCATCAGCTCCAAATCCACTATATATTGGGGATCGGTGTGCACATGCAGTACAGTAGTATTCTGAGGAAATACACAGCTCAGCAGCATTCAAACTCTTAAAAAAAAATAAGAGGGACTATGTGGTAAGAGGGGGAGATGTGAACAGATGCTCACAAAAGGCTATGTGGGGTCAGGTGGTTTATTCACCATAAATTTAAGTGGGGAGCATTCTGTGTGAAGTAACTACATGGACCAAGACCCTTTTAAATGCTAGCAGCCATTTCTCACTCAAATTCCCACTGAAATAAATGGCTCAGATGGGAGCAGCCTCTCTCCCACAAAACTATTTCTTATTTTTGATTGTCACATGAAATGTCAGAAAACACCTGCCCTGGCTTCTACACACCCTCTGCAAGTTACATATATGATCCAGCAAAAGCATACACAGAATTCGGGTTAGACTTTACCAGGAACACTGTGTTCTGATCTGGGCACCTCCCTTTCAGAAAGATGTAGACAAATTGGAGGACGTTCAGAGAGGAGCATCTGAAATTATCAGAGTGGCCACGTGCCTGGTTTTCAACTGGAAAGTCCGGTCGAAAAGGGGACCTGACAGTGTCCAGTCAGATCTACTGACCAGAAACCAAAAGTCTGGTTACCTCAGGTGGGGGGAGGTGCTGGGTCATCACTCACACCAGCCCCTACTCAGTCAGGGCCACCTCCTACCTGCGTCGGGCAGCTGTAGCGTCCCGGGAGGGAGGGGGAAAACATAGAGTGACGGGGAGGAGTGGGGAAAAGGAGCGAACAAAGGGCAGGGCCTTCTGGGGGAGAGGCGGGGCAGGGGAGGTTCCAGCACTCCTGCTGGAGTGTCTGTTTTTTAATTATTAAAAAGTTGGCAACCCTAGACTGGAAAGGATGAGGGAAGCTAAAAAGAGTTGAGTACGAATTGCTTAACTTAATGATGACTGGAGGGAAAGGGGCAGACTTGATATCATCTATAGATATTTGAAGGATGCAAACTTCAAGGATTAAGAAAATTATTAGGATACCCAGAGGTATGTCTAGAAATAATGTGACGAAATAAAGAAAAGGAAAATGTAGGATGAAACACCAGGAACATTTCCCCAGCAAGAAACATCTACAATTAGCTGTGCTCAGTTTTACATCCAACTGAACTCGGAAAAGGATTAAGATTATTTCAAATTTAAATATACCCAAAACTAGAAAGAATGTTTCACGGCCACTTCATTCCCCTCCACTCTCCCTGTTATATTTAATCTTTCACAGCCAATACTTATATTGCACCTCTGATCCATTCCAGACTTAAGGAGAAGAAAGAGATGTACCGTTCTTGTCTCTTAATGGCCATTTTAAATACATGAGCATAATGATCTGATAGCAGTGTTGTGTGTTAAATGGTTATTAATTGATATTTGTATACAACACTTTTCATGACATGTACTAAGAACTAATGAGACCTGTGAGGCAAGATAGTTATTTATTCATTAAGAGATAAATATGCATCTCAGCAACAACCAATTACAAATATTACCTAATTCAGAGTTGCACTCCTGTCATTAATTATTTAAGAAAGTAAATGTATGCATATTGGTTGTGTATATGCTTAAACTTCTCATAGTGTCAGGATGGAACCTTCCAGCTTTATCTCATTAGCTACTCTGCATATGTATAGTAGGTGATTATGGTTTTTACATTATTCACAGGTTTTTATCAACATTAAATATTCTTACTAAATGTGGGTATGTTTCTGTTGGTTTCCAAAACATAGTGCTCTCTCTACTGGTCATTAGAAATATTGCACAGTCAGACATCAGACACAAGCGACCAGGAATGACTCAAGCATATACACAAATATGCACAGATAATGTTAGTGCTCCTCTAAAGAAAAATTAATTGCTGATCCATACATTTATGAGAAATTATTTTATTTTTATTTTATTTGTAGCAATATATAGAAGTATGCCAGCCACATTACTCGAAGTAGGTTGTACATTCACTGTAACTAATGGTTAATTTGTAGGGAAAAATTCCTTCTGTCTGTTTCTAACTGTTGAGTAACTTTCCTGCCAGGGAATTAATCTCTCTCAATATAATGATCCATAGGCTTCCATTGTCATGTGTTATATGTATTAGGATGCGGTATTTTCTCTGCTCCACAGCTTTCAGAAGTTTGTGAGATGTGTATACCATAGATTTCCCCCATCCCCAACAATTTTATCATACAGAAAGTTATGCAAGGGAGCATCCGCTATCCATACGCCAAGTAGCATAGCAATGCCTTTCTGGAGATACAATGTACTTGAAAGCCTAACTTTGTATGATTTGCAAAACTAAATGAGCACAGTACAGTGTCCTTCAACGGCAAGCCATCCCTCCCTGGAGAGGTTTGGTCCCCTTCTGGGAGAGACAAAAGCAAGCCAGATAGCCATCAGCCAATTATGGAGATCAAGTATCTTTTCTGTTAGCAGCTAATCATTAACCACTGAGCCATCAAGCGGTCTCTCAAGGGAATGCAGGTCACACACAGCCATCTCCCCAACTCCCAAAGAGGTTCTGTGTAAAACCTGGGAGCTGTTCCTTCCCGTCTGGCCCATCCTTCCCGTCTGGCCCAAATCGTCACTGGCCTTGCTGAAGCAGTACTACCATAGTACCTGTCAGTCACCAGCTTGACATGCCTCCTCACGTATTTCTGCCTCTCATTTGTCTTCTATTTCTAATTTTCCAAAAGATTCAGATTGTGTCATTCCTCTTTGGGTCTTACTCAAGGCTTTCCTTGCCCTCCACTGTAAAATTACTCCTTTTCCCCTGCCTCCCCCCACAAATGGTACCATCCTTTTTAATTAGATGACAGGCTTTTACTTGACTTATTAAAAACGAAGTCAGGGAACTAAGGTGCCTTCTGCTGCACTGGCCTCCCCACCCCATTGGCTGTACTGTTTCTGTATGCAAATTGCTTTCCAGCTTTTTGCTAACCCATTAGATGCAGGCCTGCTTTGGAGGATCCTGGTGCACAAATCACATAGTACACCTAGAAACTGGCAGTCTCCTTCTGGACACTTCAGAGCAGTGGGATTAAGGTTCTTTGGGCAACAGCATCAGGATTTGGGACTTGCTGTGTAAGCAACTGATAACAGAAATGGGATTTGGGGTTTACCTTTAACCAGCAGGAACTGCTGTATCTAACAGGGACTTGGAGAATGGCATATACAGAAGCTACCTAGGTTTGGCAAGTTGTGGTCCAAATTCTGCCTGGTCCTGGCAAGGGTGTACAAGGTGTGAAGGCGGGATAGGTGTGAAAGGAGCCTTTTTCCACCCCCCTTGCACACTCACCATAAGGGGTCAGTACATTAACAGATCTCAGTGGGCAAGGACCGTTTCCTTCCAACATCCACCACAAGAGGTACATTCCACCATAGAAAGGGTAGGGAAGAGGTGGGTTCATGGACCCACACCCACTGCACCAGCCTGGGCACATTCTAAGGGTGGGGGCTAGTGCCCATGTTGCACTCAAGGTACATAGAGGAAGAGGTTTCTCTGCCCTAGCTGCATCACAGGCCAAGGCACAATTTGCCTTTGCTTGTGAATCCAAGAACCCCCGGTCATAATGTGCTTGAACCAGCTGATTGTTTCTTGGTCATTTCATATGCCGTTTCACTCAGAGAACTTGTTTATTTTGAACCCAAATTGCTCATGTGATGACTATAACTAGGGACCGAACCTGGGACCTGTAGAACTACCAGCATAAGCTTCTACGCTTTGAGCTAAATTAGTCCCACGGCTGGCACTGAAGCAGACTCAATATCCTCTCTGAATCAGGCCTACCACACACTGAATAGTGGGCTACACTTGCATTATGATTGATTCCTAAGTCCGGTGCACCTAGATTCTTTAGCAGGAAGAGGGAGGTTTACGTGAATGCTTCCAGAACTCCTGGGACATTCAGATCTAGGTCCAGAATCTGAATTGGAAGAGATTTTGGGGTGAATTAGTCCATCACTCAGGTCAGCGCAGGATTGCACTCTGCAGTATATAGACTTCACCAAGGACGGATTTGGCCCACAGCTTTTCTGAACCAGACCTAGATTGTATTTGTTGTTATTATTGAATTATCCCAATTCAATCAACAGATCCACTGAGAGCTCAATCTCTAGAGCACCTTATGTACATTAGGAACAAAAGAAATCCTAACAATGGTGTAGGCCCATTACAAGATGAGACAATAAAAATATTAAATATTTCTGTTCTGTAGTTGGAAAGAAGCATGTGACATGAGGATGATTAACTACTACTCCTGGGGGAATTCTGTGCCACTGAGCACATGCAGAATTCATATCCCCTGCAGATTTTTTTCTCTCCGCAGAAAATACATTCTGCCAGAGAAGTGCTGCAGTTATGCCTTTTGCCCACCAGGTATTGCTATGGCACCAGAACAGAGGGCTCACTACCCATAGCAGCCAGCAGCTGATAAGGAAGAGGAGAGGCTGCATTCCTCAGTGCCCTGCCCACAGGGCCAGGTGAGGAGACACGGGATATAGGGGGACAGACAGAGCGTGGCACATGGAACTGCTGGGGCGGGTCACAGAGACTGGGGTTCAGAAGGGCTAGCGGGGGACAGACTGGTGGGCTGAATGGGAGTGAGGGTGCAGGGTCACGTGGGGATGGGGGGGTGGATGTGCTTGACTGAATGAGAGAGGCTAGGGGTCAGCCAGGGTCTGCATGGGGGAGGCTCCCCAACTCCCTAACAATCCCTCCCCACCCCATCCCCCCAAAAAACCTGTTCCATACTTCGCCCACCCACACCCAACAACCCTCCAGGTTCACTCCCAGGCTTCTTTTCAGCAATTACTTCTCTCTCCCTCAGCTTCTCCATTACCCCTGACTTCCCCCAAGACTTTGCACTGCTTCTGAGGGGTGTGGGAAATACATTGCTGTATTGTAGTTTAAATGAATTATTACTCAAAGTTCTGTATTAATATGCCTAATACGGAATCTATTTGTCAAAAACGTTTCCTGAATCTTTTTTTGTGGTCTGTATTGTTACAGATATACTTGCTAACAGCTATTTTGAAATAAATTGCCAAAGTAATTGAAACTGGCGTGATTATATTGTGTCATTTTGACAATATGCTGAATTTTGCAGAATTTTTAAATATTGTATGCAGAATTTTTTGACACAGAATTCCCCCAGTGGTAACTACTTTCCAGTCCATTAGTAACTAAGGAGGATGTTAAACATTGTAAATCAGCAGGCCCAGATCATTTACACCCAAGAGTCCTAGAAGAGTTGACTGAGGAGATCTCTTGCTCACTGGTGTTAATTTTTAATACATTTTGGAATACCATGGACATTTCAGAAGTCTGGAAGAAGTATACAAATGTTGTGCCAATATTCAAAAATGGGAAAGCACCATGACCCAAGTAATTATACTCTGGTTAGTCTGACATCAATCCTAGACAACATAATAGGATAACTGATACAGGATTCAATCAATAAAGAAAGCAAGGATGGGAATATAATTAATGGTTTTATGGAAAATAGGTCTCGTCAGACAAACCTGATTTCATTTTTATTGAATCACAAATTTGGTTGATAAAGGAAACTGCATAGATGTAGTATACTTGGACTTTTATAAGGCATCTGACTAAGCATCACAAAACAGTATGTCTAGAGGTTAACACTATAAAATATCAGTAAAGCACATCTTTAATAGATTAAGGACTGGTTAACTAGCAGATTTTAAAAAGTAGTTGTCAATGGGGAATCATCGAATGGGCGTTGCTATTCAATATTTTAATCAATGATATGGAAATAAATGTAAAATCACTGCTAATAAAATTTGCAGATGATAAAGACTGACAGAGCAGTAAATAACGAGGACAGGGCAGTCATACAGAGTGATCTGGACCACTTGGTAACCTGGGCACATTCAAACAAAATGCATTTTAATAAAGCCAAATGTAAGGCCATACATCTAGAAACAAAGAATGCAAGCCACACCTCCAGAATGGGAGAGACTATCCTGGAACACGAGTCTGAAAACGATATAGTGTTCAGAGCGTACGAGTACCTCAGCATGAGCTCCCAAACGATGTGGTGGCACAAAAGGGCTAATGCAATCCTTGGATGTATAAACAAGGGAGTAGCAAGTTGGGAGGAGATTTTACCTCTGTATGCAGCATTGGTGAGACCATTACTGGAATATTGTTTACAGGTCTTGGCTCTACATTTTAAAAAGGATGATGAAAACCTGGAGAGAATGAGAAAAGAGCCACAAAAATTATTCAAGGGTTGAAGAAAATGTCTTCTAGACAGAGATTAAAGAGCTAAATCTGCTTATTTCATTTATAAAAAGACTGAGAGGTGATTTGATTACACTATATAAGTACCTTCAAAGGTGAGAAAATACCGGGTACTAAAAGGCTCTCTAATCTAGCAGAGAAAAGCCTTTCTGGAAGATATGATTTAATTAAATACAAGTTATTGGGCTCAGTAGAGATGTAACTGGGTGAAACATAATGACATGTGGTATATAGGGGATCGATCTAAGTGATTAAAAAACCTGTAAATAGAGAAGATCTATTTTCTCATCTGTTTTTTCACTTATTTGATTTGTGCAAGACAAAATAGCATCATGAAGGATGTTTTCCCATTTGCAGGCTCCTTTGAGCTTCATATTAGAAGCTTCATAGAAACCATAGACACATATGAATGACATTCATCCCTCTGCAGAGGGCCAGCAGAAGACCTAAGCACTGCTTACATCCTGCTTATACTCTTTAGGCAGCCTTTGCATGAGGGTTGTTTTTTATTTTTACATCCTTCCTGCACCAATGTTGGCACACAGGACAGATACTAGTCTCTTCCCTTCCTCTCCGACATTTGCTGCTGCTTCCATCTGCTCTATGGTGTCAAGATCAACTGTCCTGCCCTCCCTGCTAATATTCTTCTTACGGTTTCTCTTGGGTACAGGGCCGATGCAACCTATTAGGCGACCTAGGCGGTCGCCTAGGGCACTAGGATTTGGGGGGCGGCATTTTCTTCGGCGGCAACCGCAGCGGCCAGATCTTCGGCTGCCCCAGTCGCCGCCGGCATTTAGGCGGAGGAAGCTGGGGCAGGGGGGAGCGGTGAGGGCCGCCTGCAGCAAGTAAGGGGGGGGGAAGCACGCAGGGGAACTCCCCGCCCCAGCTCACCTCTGCTCCGCCTCCTTCCCTGAGCACGCCGCCCCGCTCTGCTTCTCTCCCTCCCAGGCTTGCGGCGCCAAACAGCTGATTGGCGCCGCAAGCCTGGGAGGCGGGAGAAGTGGAGCCGCGACGGTGTGCTCAGGGAGGAGGTGGAGCAGAGGTGAGCTGGGGTGGGGAGCTGCCACACGGCTCCCCGGGTGGGGGGGGAAGCTGCCGCGGGGGGGTGCCTTGGGTGGAAGGGGGTGTGGGGAGCTGCCGCAGGGCTCGGGGAGGGGGTGGAGCAGAGGTGAGCTGGGGTGGAGAGCTGCCGCACGGCTCCCCAGGCAGGGGTGGGGAGCTGCCATGGGGGGGGTGCCTCAGGGCAGGGGGGGGCGGGGAGCTGCCGCAGGGCTCGGGGAGGGGGCGGAGCAGAGGTGAGCTGGGGTGGGGAGCTGCCACACGGCTCCCCGGGCAGGGGGGGGGTGCCTCAGGGCAGGGGGGGGCGGGGAGCTGCCGCAGGGCTCGGGGAGGGCGCAAGGTGGAAGTTTCGCCTAGGGCGCGAAACATCCTTGCACCGGCCCTGCTTGGGTACCCTTTTTTGCTCACATCAGTTGGTTTCCACTTGATGACTTCATGTGGGAATATGTGTTGGCATCTGTACATCCAAAGCTTCCTTCAAAATCTAGTGGAAACAAGCTGCTGGTTGAGGATTTCTCAGATCTCTTCATTGGCGATGGAGACTTTCCATCCAGTGCTCAGGATCTTTGATGGGCACTTATTTGCAAAGGTGTCTAGTGTGGTGTTGAACATTTTGGTAGATCTCCAGCTGTCACAGCTATATGCTAGTGTAACCCACACACCTCCAGAGGGTGGTGTTCTGTCCCCTCTAGTGGCACTGAGACCACTTAGAGAGAGATTAATGAGCCTGTTCTACAGCCTTAGCTAAGAGCCATGTGGCATTTAGCTCATGCTGTTAGGGGCTCACGCGTTTAGCTCCAGAGATCCCAGGTTCAATCCCACCTGCCGGTGACCGGGGTCTGTCAGTGTTACAAGTGGGGGCTTGTCCAGGATTTCAACTGGGAAGTCTCTGAAGCTCAGGATGTGCTTCCTCAGCTAGAGGAAGCATGTAACCCACACCCCTCCTGGAGGTGTGCTCTGTCCCCTCTAGTGCAGTGGTTTTCAAACCTTGGGTCGCGACCCAGAACTGGGTCGCAGAATTTCAGGCGCTGGGTCACAGCAGCTCTGGTCAGCACCGCCGACCGGACCGATAAAAGTCCTGTCAGCGGTGGTGCAGAGCTAAAGCAGGCTGGTCCCTACCTCTTCCAACACTGCGCTGCGCCCCGGAAGGAACCAGCAGGTCCGGCTCCTAAGCGGGGGTGGGTGCCATGGGGCTCCATGCACTGCCCCCACCTTGAGCACCAGCTCTGCACTCCCATTGGCCAGGAACCGGCCAATGGGTGCTGGGGGGGGGTGTCTGCAGGCGAGAGCCATGCAGAGCTGCTTGCACGCCTCCGCCTAGAAGCTGGACCTGCTGCTGGCTGCTTCCCCTCACCCCCTCCCGTGCCCCAATCCCCTGCCACAGCCCTGAGCCCCACCCCAGAGCCCCCTTCTGCATCCCAAGCCCCTCATCCCTGGCCCGAACCCTGACCCCCCACACACACCCCCAGCCCAGAGCCCCCTCCCACACCCTGAGCTCCTCATACCCGGCCCCACCCCGCAGCCCTCACCACCGCACCCCAACCCTCTGCCCCAGCCCTGAGCCCATCCCACAACCCAAACCCCTCTGCCCCAGTTCTGTTAGGTCATGGGCATCAACAATTTTCTTCAACTGGGTTGCCAGAAATAAAGTTTGAAAACCACTGCTCTAGTGGTACCGAGACCACTCAGAGAAAGATTAATGAATCTGCTCTACAGCCTTAGCTAAGGGCCATATGGCAGTTAGAGGCTCATGCATTTAGCTCCAGAGGTTCCAAATTCGATCCCACCCGCCGACGACCGGGGTCTGTCAGTGTTCCATTAGCACTGAGTTTGCAGCGGAGTTGAAAATTCTGTTTTGTTCTGGTGCTGCATATCTTTGCTTTCCATACATTGGGTGAGTTTAGTGAATGCTGTGGATGCCTTTCCTATCCCTGCTGTCACTTCCCTCTTGAGGCTAACCTGGTGCTGCCCAGGTAGATGAACTGTTCTAGTTTTATTTTTTATGCTTTTGCCTTCTAATGTGATGTTGCTGCTGCATGTCTGGGTTGTGAGGATGTTTACTGACTCCGAGCCCTGCTTGGCCTGCTGCTTTCGCCAGGCTGTCTCTTTCTGCAGCTTTTCAGGAGTGTTGGTCAGTAACATCATATCATCAGCAACGTCTACATTTTCCAGGTGTGCTATACCAATGTTTGTGTTGCTAATACATTTATTTACAGGGTTTAATCTTAACATATTAGTTGAAAGGAAGTTGTAATCACTGCTGAGAAGTGCTGAAATATTAACAATGGACTGGGCAGATTTTCAAGCATCCACGCTAGCCTGTTTACATTCCAGTTCCGCTCTGGTTCAAGTCTTTAGTAATGGGGACTGTAGGGTCTGTGGAAAGGCAAGCAGAGTCACTGACACCAAAGATGGCTCCCTCTGCTCATTAGAGCAATTGTGACACGCGTGTATTCTAAGCAAAGGTCATTTTCACAAGCACTTGCAGATCAGCTGTGAGGCACAGACTCAGAGTCAGGCATCCACCGGTTGTCAATAGTCTATAGCAGGGGTGGGCAAACTTTTTGGCCCGAGGGCCACATTGGGGTTGCAAAACTGTATGGAGGGCCAGGTAGTGAAGGCTGTGCCTCCCCAAACAGCCTAGCCCCCGCCCCCTATCTGACTCCTCCCACTTCCCGCCCCCTGACTGCCCCCCTCAGAACCCCCAACCCATCCAACCCCCCTCACTCCTTGTCCCCTAACCACCCCCTCCCGGGACCCCCCGCCCCCTGACAGGCCCCCCGGGACCCCATGCCTATGCAACCTCCCATTCCCCATCCCCTGACCCCTATCCACACCCCGAGACTCCCACGCTTAGCCAACCCCCCACACACACATTCCCCATCCCCTGACCACCCCCCAGAACCTCTGCCCCATCCAACCGCCCCCTGCTCCCTGTCCCCAGACTGCCCCCCGGGACCCCCCGCCCCTTACCCAACCCCCCAGCCCCGGCCCCCTTACCATGCTGCTCAGAGCAGCATGTCTGGCAGCCGCGCCGCCCGGCCGGAGCCAGACAAGCTGCCACACTGCTCGGCAGGAGCACGCAATCACGCCACCCAGAGCGCTGCCCACGCGGCGGCGTGACTGTGGGGGACAGGGGGGGCAGCAGGGGAGGGGCCAGGACCTCAAGGGCCAGGCAGGATGATCCCACTGGCCGGATGTGGCCCGCGGGCCGTAGTTTGCCCACCTCTGGTCTATAGTGACATAAAGAGGGTAAATGGTGCTAAAACTGTCTCAAAGTATGACAGTCCCCATCTTGGCCAACACACTGGGGATTCAACCTGGGACCTCCAGAGCTAAGAGCATGAGCTGTTACAACTTGAGATAAACAGCTATAGCTCTGTCACAAGTCATATCCTCTGTGGATCAGCACAGGGGGAGACACGGAACACACAGTCACCAGTGGGTTACATAAGCAGGAGACGTAGTTCTATTATAGTAGCACCCCAGCTGAGATCAAGGCTGCACTGTGCTAGGCACTGGACAAACAAACAATGTGATAGTCCTTGCCCCAGAGATCGTACACTCCACTACAGCAAACAGACAAAGGAAGTAGTGTCATCCCCATTTAACAGGTGGGGGGACTGAGGCAGAGAGAGATTGACCAACACAGGAGGTCTGTGACAAAGCTGAGAATTGAAGCTCGATCTCCTGCATCCCACTCCCTGACCCGCACGATCCTTCCTCTCCACCCATTGGCCAAGAGTCCCAAGCCAAAAGGAAACAGAAGACCCAATGAAAAGGCATCCGGTATGAAATAATTACAAATAATCACGAATTCAAACAAAATGTATTAAAAGAAATGCCAAATAAAAAGGAAGACCAACATTGCACATCTGGCTGGTGGGTGGTTTCAAGAATCCTCCAGATCTACCTGCAGGAGACTATCACCTGTTCAAAAGATCTCTCATCACTTTGTAAATTACATAACAAGGATTAGTTAGGCTCATATGGGGAAATTATTATTTTGAAATAACATTTGATGGCACTTCTCTCTCTCTCACTCACAGACATGCACACACACTTTGATCTGTTATAAGCAGAGTCACACTCTAGATCCAGTCTCTTTGCACTCCTTGGAGAAAAGTGAACTAAAGCTATTTCTTATATTTCTGGCTTCTCCATCCAACCATGACATCTTGGTTTTCAGAAGCAATTCCAAGAACTTAAATTACAGCGTGTTACTTCTTAGAGAGCAGTTTGTTTCTAATATTACAAATGCCAGACAGAACTGCTCTGGTTTACATGATTGCCTAGATGCAAAAGAACTGGATTGGAGGTGGGAGGGGAGAGTAAGCAGCCCAAGTTTTCATCCATTCCCTGAATTTGGGCAAGGGCCGTTTATCGTTACGCAGCCCAAACACCTTTGACGTTATATCAGAGAAAATGGATGATTTTTTTTCAACCTTCAACTGAGTTAGAATAAACTGGCTTTGAAAAGTGTTTCAATTAAATTAGCAAGAATTCAGGACAATTGTCTAGTTTAACTCGGAGGGCTCATCTTCCCTATAAAGAGTTACAGTGGTTAGCCCAGTTGTAAGTTAACTGTGCAGTCATTGTAGACAAGGCTACATTGTCGAGAACTCTTCACAATACCAGTGGAAAGTATCTGCTGCTTGGCTCAGTGGGCAGCATAGGACTCTGGCTCGACTCAAACCCACACCTGTTCAATGACTCTTGGGTATCATGCGAAAGTACTCAGAAATGCACTGCACTCTCCTCTGTGCCCGGAGGTTAGCTCCTCTCTGCTTTAGAACCCACGAGACCCACCACATTGCAACAGCTTGATCAGCATCACATCAACTGAGCTAATCAGGACAAAACCCTTGGCAGACATGATGCTGAGCACGCTTTGCCCTACTCTCTGCTTTCCACAAAGTCCTGGTCATCATCCTATCAGCCAATGTGATTTTTTTCCCCCCAAGCCTGACTGGACACTAACATTTTGTAGCTTAGCCAATCACAGATTCAGTTCACCCAGGACTGCTGGCCTCCGCTGCATGTGGCAAAATCCAAAGGGATTTTAAGCAGGATGAGTTACCTCTGCTGGGCTACCCCCATGTACCATAATGAGCAATGGACACAGTGGGGGCAAATTTTTGAAGGGTCTAGCTGCTAATTTTGTACTCATAGTAGGCCATGCAATTGGCTGGTTAGACTTCTAAACCCCACTGTTTGCTGATGCAAAACTTAGAGACTGCTTGGAAAAAAATGTCTGGGTCTGTCAATACGGCACTAAAAAGATTAACCGTGAACGTGATCTGATGCCCTCACAAGATTATTTCATCTATTTCTAGCCATGCAATCTTGCTTCCCAGAAGCATTAAGAATGGCTAGTTCCAGTCTTCCCCTTTCTTTCCTGCTGGTTATTTTTCTTTTCATACTGTTAGATTTATTTCACAGCTGAAGTGCTTAATCTCATTCCATTTTGTTTCCCCATCTGACTTAACCCTAGTTTCCGTTCTAACGCTCATTGTTATTCCTTCAAAATATCTTGGCTCCTTTAATTGTGAGTGCTTTGTACTGAAAACTTGACTGTTTTCCACAGTTCCTCTGTTGCGGTTACTTTTAAGTTCCTTGGATTACATTGTTTTGACTGAGCTGTCAGATTTCAGAGTTTGTTACTGACTAAAAACATATGGAGCACAAAAGAAAAAAATTAAGACCATAAAACACACCGCAGACCTGCAACCCATTCTTGTCTCCAGTAGGTGGCAGAACAAACCCACTTGAACTTGCTGTATAAAGGCTGCTGCAGAAGAAGTTTTGGCAGAAGCAAAAGATAGTTCTTTTGACGCAACTACTGTATTCCACTTCTGCACATGGAAATACAGTCTAATGATGAAAAGTTAACAGATTTTCAGTGGGACTCCCTCGAGAAAGACAACATTTGCCCCAAGGATAACTGACACTAGCTGCATTTTTAAATGCTCCCCATTTCATTTCCCCCCCAGTGATCTGCTATTGCTTGGTGTTTCCATTTATTTTTAGTGAGTTTGATACTCACAAATCACAGAGTGAAACGACAGGAAGCTCTAGCCATGTGTTTGTGTGTCTAGGATGATCAGGAAGCAGTAGCGTTAATTTCCATGTTCTGTGCTACTCTGGAGGGGAGACTTCAGAGGGAAGCATAATAGTTCAGTCTCCCTGGCTGCTGATTCTTCAGCCTCTTGCCAGAAGGGTGCCAATTTGAATGTGTGGGCTGGACTTTGGTGCTCCCTACAATCCCCACCCCACCCCCAAAAAAGTGTTCATAACTCAGATTAGCTAAACCCCATTAGCCAACTCGGTTAAAACAGCAATGAAGACATGGCAACTCGGGTTTTAACACAGGTTAACAGCTCAAGTTCAAGCCTACCGGGGTCTGTCTACACAGCCCTTTGGAACGAGCAGCAGCAAGCCTCCCAGCCCTGGTCGACAGACTCAGGCCAGCAGGGCTTGCACTAGCGCTATGAACAGTTAGGCTCTGAAGCCTAACGAGCCCAAGCTCCACCCAAGCCGCAACTTCAAAGCGCTGTCTGTGTAGCTGGTTTTGAGCACGACTAGCTGGAGTCCGTCCACTCGAGCCAGAAGACTCGCTCCTGCTCGCTCCCAAAGGCTGTGCAGACATATCCTAAGGGAGCCTGCGGTTCAACTCAAGCTGCTTACCTGAGGGCATGTCTACACTACGAAATTAGGTCGATTTTATAGAAGTCGATTTTTAGAAATTGATTTTATACAGTCGATTGTGTATGTCCCCACTAAGCGCATTAAGTCGGCGGAGTGTGTCCTCACTACCGTGGCTAGCATCGACTTACGGAGCGGTGCACTGTGGGAAGCTATCCCACAGTTCCCGCAGTCTCCGCTGCCCATTGGAAATCTGGGTTAAGCTCCCAATTCCCGATGGGGCAAAAACATTGTCGCGGGTGGTTTTGTGTACATGTCGTCATTCTCCCCTCCCTCCCTCCGTGAAAGCAACTGCAGACGATCATTTCACACCTTTTTTCCTGGGTTACCCGTGCAGACGCCATAGCATGGCAAGCATGGAGCCTGCTCAGCTCACTGCTGCTGTTGCGAGCATTGTAAACACCTCACACATTATACTCCAGTATGTACAGAACCTGGCTAAGAGACGGCAGCACGAGGACGATTGTAAGGAGGACATGGACACAGACGTTCCTGAAAGCACGGGATGTGGCAATTGGGACATCATGGCGGCAGTGGATGCAGTGGAACGCCGATTCTGGGCCTGGCAAACAAGCACAGACTGGTGGGACCGCATAGTGTTGCGGGTATGGGATGATTCCCAGTGGCTGCGAAACTTTCGCATGCGTAAGGCCACTTTCCTGGAACTCTGAGAGTTGCTTTCCCCCGCCCTAAAGCGCAGGAATACCAAGATGAGAGCTGACAGTTGAGAAGCGAGTGGCGATAGCCCTGTGGAAGCTTGCAACACCTGACTGCTACCGGTCAGTTGGGAATCAATTTGGAGTGGGCAAATCTACTGTGTGGACTGCTGTGATTCAAGTAGCCAATGCAGTCACTGACCTTCTGCTAGCAAGGGTAGCGACTCTGGGAAATGTGCAGGTCATAGTGGATGGCTTTGCTGCAATGGGTTTCCCTAAGTGTTGTGGGGCAATAGACGGAAGGCATATCCCTATTTTGGCACCGGAGCACCTTGCCAACCAGTACATAAACTCCAAGGGGTACTTCTCAATGGTGCTGCAAGCACTGGTGGATCACAAGGGACATTTCACTGACATCAACGTAGGATGGCTGGGAAAGGTACATGACGCTCGCATCTTTAGGAACTCCGGGCTGTTTGAGCAGCTGCAAGAAGGGACTTACTTCCCAGACCAGAAAATTACTGTTGGGGACGTTGAAATGCCAATAGTTATCCTTGGAGACCCAGCCTACCCCTTGCTCCCATGGCTCATGAAGCCGTATACAGGTAGCCTGACAGTAGTAAGGAGCAGTTCAACTATAGGCTGAACAAGTGCAGAATGGTGGTAGAATGTGCCTTTGGACGTTTAAAAGCACACTGGCGCTGTTTGCTGACTAGGTTAGACCTCAGCGCAACCAATATTCCCATTGTTATTACTGCTTGCTGTGTGTTCCATTATATCTGTGAGTAAGTGGGAGACGTTTATGGCGGGGTGGGAGGTTGAGGCAAATCGCCTGGCTGCCAGTTTGGAACAGCCAGACACCAGGGTGATTAGAAGAGCACAGGTAGGCGCGCTGCGCATCAGAGAGGCTTTGAAAACCAGTTTCATGACTGGCCAGGCTACGGTGTGACCATTGTGTGTGTTTCTCCTTGATGCAAACCGGCCCCCTTTGTTGATTTTAATTCCCTGTAAGCAAACCACCCTCCCCGCTTCGATCACAGCTGGCAAAGGAAATAAAGTCACTATTGTTTTGAAACCATGCATTCTTTGTTTATTAATTTTTAAAAAGGGAGATAACTGATAAGGTAGCCCAGGTGGGGTGGGGGAGGAGGGGATGACAAGGCCACATTACTTATTGTAGCCACACTACAAATCAAAACTGTTTGAATGACAGCCTTCTGTTGCTTGGGCCATCCTCTGGAGTGGAGTAGCTGGGTGCCCGGAGCCTCCCCCACCGCATTCCTGGGCGTCTGGGTGAAGAGGATATGGAAGTTGGGGAAAAGGCAAGCGGTTGTACAGTGGATGCAGCGGCAGTCTGTGTTCTTGTTGGCTTTCCTGCAGCTCCACCAGATGCCTGAGCATGTCCGTTTGCTCCCCCATTAGCCTCAGCATTGCATCCTGCCTCTTCTCATTGCGCTCACTTAATTCATTCCTGGCCTCTGCCACTGAATGCCTCCATGCATTCAGCTGTGCCCTATCAGTGCGGGAGGACTGCATGAGCTCGGAAAACATGTCATCGCGAGTGCATTTTTTTCGCCTTCTAATCTGCGATAACCTCAGGGATGGAGATGATGGGGGAGCATAGAAACATTTGCACCTGCGGGGGGATAAAAAGGGAGAGTAAAATTTAAGATGTTACATTTCTGAGAACAAAAGGGAGACTCTTTCACAGTGAATCAAGCAATTCACAGCAGGCAGCACATGTGCTTTAGGTACAAGGTCACATTTTGCCTTTTATATTGAGCGCCTGCCGGTATGGTGACACATCACACGGCTGGGCAACAGAATTCAGTTTCCAGGCAGCAATGGTAAGCCAAACGGTACGCGGGTTTGGCTTCTAATGCCTTCATAACATGTGGGAATGTTTTCAAACTGCAGCGCCCTCCTTTCCCATAGCAAGCAATGCTGGTTGGGCTTGCCATTTAAAAGGAGGAGCTGCGGTTTTCGGGTGGATGTGCAGCACACACCTCCTCCCACCCCTCCACGTGGCTATTTGGGATGATCCCTTCACCCCTCCCCTCCCCCCGCTGCGTGGCTATTCTCAGGGATGATCCCTTTTAGCCAAGCGCAAACAGCCCAGCATGAACGGGGTCCTTTACTGTTCCCTTACAAAAATTCCCCTATTTCAACCAGCTGACCATGAATGATATCACTCTCCTGAGGCTAACACAGAAAGATATAGACCAAATGTTGCTTGAATGCAACCAAAACCCAGGACCATCCACTGCCATGCTTTGTGCTGCAATGATTCCAGACTACTTGCTACTGGCTTGGCGTGGTAAAGTGTCCTACCGTGAAGGACGAAATAAGGCAGCCCTCCCCATAGTCCCCAGAAACCTTCTGCAAAGGCTTTCAGAGTACCTCCAGGAGAGCTTCATGGAGATGTCCCTGGAGGATTCCTGCTCCATCCCCAGACACGTTAACAGACTTTTCCAGTAGCTGTACTGGCCATGAATGCATCCCAAGTCTTCAGGGCAAATCAATCATTAAACACTATTGCTTTTAAACCCTGTACTGTAGTTACAAATGCGCACTCACCAGAGGTGCCTTCTCTGCCTTCAGGGTCGGGGATCCTGCCTTGGGAGGGTATTGGCTCCAGGGTGATGAAAACGTCCTGGCTGCCAGGGAGAACAGCTTCACCGCTTGCCTGCTGCGCATTCTCCTCCTCATCCACAAAATCCTCCTCCGTGTTGCTTGAGGCTCCTCCCTTGCAGGTGTCCACGGACAGTGGTGGGGTAGTGGTAGGGTCCCCTCCTAGAATGCCATGCAGCTGATCATAGAAGCGGCATGTATGGGGCTCTGACACAGAGCAACCGTTTGCCTCCTGTGTCTTTTGGTAGGCTTGCCTGAGCTCCTTGACTTTCACGCAGCACTACTGTGTGTCCCTGTTGTAGCCCCTGTCCATCATGCCCTGTGCGATTTTGGCATATACACCTCTACCCCAGTATAACACGACCCGATATAACACGAATTTGGATATAACGCGGTAAAGCAGTGCTCCCGGGGGGAGGGGGGCGGGGATGCGCACTCCGGTGGATCAAAGCAAGTTCGATATAACGCGGTTTCACCTATAACGCGGTAAGATTTTTTGGCTCCCGAGGACAGCGTTATATCGAGGTATAGGTGTATATTAGCATTTCTTCTTTTTGATTGGAGTTCTGCCTGCACAGATTCTTCTCCCCATACAGCAGTCAGATCCAGTGTCTCCCTTTCGCTCCATGCTGGAGCTTGTTTGCAATTCTGGGGGGACTGCATGGTCACCTGTGCTGCTGAGCTCGCCACGCTGAGCAAACAGGAAATGAAATTCAAAAGTTCCCAGGGCTTTTCCTGTGTACCTGGCTAGTGCATCGGAGTTGAAAGTGTGGTACAGAGCGGTCACAATGGAGCACTCTGGGATAGCTCCCAGAGGCCAATACCATCGATTTGCGTCCGCACTACCCCAAATTCGACCCAGCAAGGTCGATTTTAGCGCTACTCCCCTCACCGGGGAGGAGTACAGAAGTCGA
Source organism: Emys orbicularis (assembly GCF_028017835.1). Classification (NCBI taxonomy): domain Eukaryota; kingdom Metazoa; phylum Chordata; order Testudines; family Emydidae; genus Emys; species Emys orbicularis. Next base: position 120,561,526 of record NC_088689.1, read on the forward strand.
TTTTAAGAGCCCTTTAGGTCGATGGAATGGGGTTGCTTGTATAGACGCATTCATTATAAAAATCGACCTAATGCGGCTAAATTCGACCTAACCCTGTAGTGTAGACCAGGGCTGAGTTGCCATGTCTTCACTCACTGCTATTTTAAACTGAATTAAGAACTTGCCTTTTTTGCAACCTAGACGTGCCATAAAATTGGTGACTAGAGACTACCCATTCATTTCACAGGAGCTACCAAACTGCTCTCAGCAAAGCACTAGTTTCAGTACACTGGGTCAGACCCATATCAGGGAACCTAGAAATCAGGGCCGGCTCCAGGCACCAGCTAAGGAAGCAGGTGCTTGGGGCGGCCAATACAAAGGGGCGGCACTCCATCCGCTATTGGGGCGGCCCGTCTGGGTCTTTGGCGGGAATTCGGCGGCGGGTCCCTCAGTCCCTGTCCTCCTCTTTGAGCTGCTGCCGAAGTGCCGCCAAAGAGGAAGAGAGGGAGTGAAGGACCCACCGCCGAACTGCCGCTGAAGAATGGTGCGGAGCAATTGAGCTGCCACTGAAGTGCCGCTGTTCAGCTTTTTTGCTTTCCCCCCCCCCCCCCCGCCCCTTGGGGCAGCAGAAAACCTGGAGCCAACCCTGCTAGGAATGCAAGTCTAAGTAGCCCATTCACCACCCTCTTGGACACCAATTACAAGGTTTCAACATCATTCAACATCTCACTACCTAAGCCAGCTCAGCCAGTCCTTTTAAATTAAAACTCCAAAAGCTCCGTTGAGCAGTTCCTAACGCTTTACCAGCCGTTCCTCCAGGAGATTGTTTTTATAAAACATCTATTACCCAAGAAGCAAATGCATGTGCTTGCACCAAGAGACGTACACACCTCCCATTACTGGAAGAATAAACCTGCTCTCCTATTATATTTTACCATGGCTATTGCACATGCAAGTTTTGCAAAGTGGATGCCAAAGAAAAGCAAGCCCCCGATGCAGCCCATTTTATATTGAGAGAATTTTAAGTAATTCACCCTGCTCACACAGTGAGAATCTGTGGCAGTCAGAGGTAGAATCCAGGAATTCAGCCCCTCTGCACTAACCACCAGGGGTAAACCCTGCCTCTTTAGGAAGGAAAACCTATCAGAAGCCCATTTCAACAGAGCACAGTACCAACAAGGACTTTTTCCAATCCCTGCCTCCTAGGTAGAGATTGCAGGGAAAGGCAGATTCTGGTTCTCCTCTTTGCAAAAAGGTAAAGGGGCAGGTGCTTTTGTTGCCATGACATGAGAAAACACAGTTGTGCAGACCTGCACTTGCCGGGGGGAGGAACCAGAAGATTGGGACCTTTAGGGAATCCTGACACAAAGCAGACAGGCACAAGTTCGAGAAACCAACTAAATAATGGCTAAAATAAGTGAATAGAGACAGACAAATGAAAGTGCAATAAACCACAGCATAGGGAGGGTTCTTTGTATTGTGATAGAACCTAAGAGTCCCACTCACGGACCAGAGCCCCATTGTGCTATGTGCTTTACAGATACAGAACAAAGACACAGGCCTGGTCTACACCTAACAATTAGATTAACCTAGTTGCATCGCTCAGGGCTGTGAAAAATGATGTGCCCTGTGAGACACATTTAGGTCGATCTAACCCCCACTGGAGATGCAGCAGGGTTGACGGAACATAAGAACGGCCGTACCGGGTCAGACCAAAGGTCCATCTAGCCCAGTATCCTGTCTACCAACAGTGGCCAATGCCAGGTGCCCCAGAGGGAGTGGACCTAACAGGCAATGAGCAAGTGATCTCTCTCCTGCCATCCATCTCCATCCTCTGACAAACAGAGGCTAGGGTCACCATTCCTTACCCATCCTGGCTAATAGCCATTAATGGACTTAACCACCATGAATTTATCCAGTTCTGTTTTAAACGCTGTTATAGTCCTAGCCTTCACAACCTCCTCAGGTAAGGAGTTCCACAAGTTGACTGTGCGCTGCGTGAAGAAGAACTTCCTTGTATTTGTTTTAAACCTGCTGCCTATTAATTTCATTTGGTGACCCCTAGTTCTTGTATTATGGGAATAAGTAAATAACTTTTCCTTATCCACTTTCTCCACATCACTCATGATTTTATATACCTCTATCATATCCCCCCTTAGTCTCCTCTTTTCCAAGCTGAAGAGTCCTAGCCTCTTTAATCTCTCCTCATATGGGACCCGTTCCAAACCCCTAATCATTTTAGTTGCCCTTTTCTGAACCTTTTCTAATGCCAGTATATCTTTTTTGAGATGAGGATACCACATCTGTATGCAGTATTTGAGATGTGGGCATACCATCGATTTATATAAGGGCAATAATATATTCTCTGTCTTATTCTCTATCCCCTTTTTAATGATTCCTAACATCCTGTTTGCTTTTTTGACCGCCTCTGCACACTGCGTGGACAGCTTCAGAGAACTATCCACGATGACTCCAAGATCTTTTTCCTGACTTGTTGTAGCTTAATTAGCCCCCATCATATTGTATGTATGAATATTCCATCGAATTCTTCCATCGACCTAGCTGCCACCTCTGGGAGAGGTGGATTAACTACATGGATGGGAAAACTCCTTCTGTCAATATAGGAAGCATCTATACCAGGGGTAGGCAACCTATGGCACGCGTGCTGAAGGCGGCACGTGAGCTGATTTTCAGTGGCACTCTCACTGCCCGGGTCCTGGCCACCGGTCCGGGGGGCTCTGCATTTTAATTTAATTTTAAATGAAGCTTCTTAAACATTTTAATAACCTTATTTACTTTACATACAACAATAGTTTAGTTATATATTATAGAAAGAGACCTTCTATAAATGTTAAAATGTATTACTGGCACGCGAAACCTTAAATTAGAGTGAATAAATGAAGACTCGGCACACCACTTCTGAAAGGTTGCCGACCCCTGATCTATACTATGGTGCTACAGCTGCAGTGCTGAAGCGTAGATATACTCACAGTTCCTTCCCTGAAGAGAAGTATAAAGAAAGAAGCAGAGATTAAGCCAGTTTTCAACATTCTGTCAAACTACTATATTTGATCTACAATTGATGTTTAAATAATAGAGATGTCAGAAAGATACGGCACCTCCAAAACAAACTGAGAACCTAACTACCAACCAGCTGGTCACTTATCAGCCCAAATCACTACACTAACTGCCCACTAACCATTTTGTCCTAAGTACAAACATCTTGTTTCTGAGTCTAAAACCTTTTAGGCTTCTTGTAAGCACAGTACAGTCCTTTCCGTGCAGATGCTGATAGTGCCTTACCAGGTCTGGCAAGGGGATGTGCCTGGGCTGTCTCAGTTTCCTCACAAGGGATTCCCTGGTAGGGTTGGCAGGATGATTTAAGGCACTGGTCAGGGCTGGCTTTAGGCCGATTCGCCTGATTCCCCTGAATCGGGCCCCACACCTAAGAGGGCCCCATGCCGGTGCCTTTTTAATTTTTACTCACCCGGCGGTGCTCCAGGGGTCTTCGGCGGTAGGTCCTTGAGTGCCGCCGAAGACCCAGAGCGAGTGAAGGACCCACTGCCGAAGTGCGGCTGAAGACCCAGAGTGCCGCCGGGTGAGTACGAATCGGGCCACGCACTTGCTAAAGCCGGCCCTGGCACTGGTCCTCCAATGAAAGCAAAAGTCCTAACAACAGAACAAGGTCCTTCAGTCCTCCCGATTCAGGTCCTTCCCCTTTACCACATGGGTTCTCAGTAGCGCCTCCAGGTGGTGCTGTAGAGACTATCAGGCACTCCCTTTCCTCCAGGCTCCACCCCAGGACCCAACACCACAAAGCAGCTGTCTGCCTCGCACTCCAAACTGCCCTGCTTCATGGTTCAGATTCAGAGATTTTTTTAAGACTAGAGTGAAAACATCTTTTAGAAAGACATCCCAAGTGACAGAGAATCCATCATATCCCTCAGTTCGTTGTTCCAATTGTTAGTCACCCTCAGCACAAAAAAGTGCACTTTATTTTCACTCTGAATTGATCTAGCTTCATTTTCAAGCCATTGATCTCCTTATGCTTTTGTCTGCTAGAATAAAGGAGCCCTCCACTCACAGAAGTCTTCTCTCCAGAAGGCACGTTTAGCTGATCCAGTAACCTCGGACCTTTCCTTTGGTAAACTAAATGGATTGAGCTTCTCAAATCTCTCATTGTAAGGCAGGTTTTGCAGACCTCCAGTTATTCTTGTACCTCGTTACTGAACCTTTTGTATCAATGGACTAAGACGAGCAAATTGCTTGTCTGATGTGATGCTTTAGCAAATTGCTTGCTGAGGAACAATTTTTGGTCATAAAAAGGTATAGACTCCCCATGCAATAAGACTGGTCCATGAACCCCGCTTAACTTGCTGGCTTATATTTGATCACTAAAGGCAATCATTTTCATAAAGCATGCAACTGCAAGCTGCATTGTTTAAGGAGACACCATCAGATTGTAATCTAGTCTTTTTTATTATTATTGTTGTTTTACAAGAAGTTTTAGATCCTAGACTTTTGCCCAAGTTGCCAATTTCTATACTTTTATAGGTCACTCCTTTTGGGGTCAATACTCTGCAATGCATGTTAGGTGCACAGTAATTTAAACATATGCAGACCCATGCAGCGCTGTCCTGCAATCTGCAAAATTCAGACTTGATCTACAACCTTTCAGAGAGGATTTGGTTTGGGCCCCCATCACTAATTTTGGGTTGTCTATGAAACACCATTTGTACTCTAACTGGCAAACCTGGCTTTAACAGAACTGAATCTGCCCAGGGACTTTGGCTAGTGGGAGAGGAGAGAGAATGAAAGAGTCTTCTGCAGCAGCTTCCTCCTATTAACAAGGGTTTACTTCTGCAGTTTAACACAACTACATTGTGGTGAATCAGTTCCTTAGGCTATTACATAGAGTTCAAGGTAGCATGTTACAAGTGAAACACAGGAATGTTGTTAGTTACTTAATCTCTAGTATTTAATGTAACAATTTGAGGGAAGGGGTGTTTTGTTTTGAACTTTGTTTCCTCGGTCACCATTGTTTCAGAAGAATTTCTAACCCTAAACGACAAGAAGCTCAAGTCACAATATAATAAAAAAGTCACAAGCAGAGAGTACACTGGAGGTTACCTAGGGAGCAGGTGTCTCAGAATACGGAGAGGATAGGGCATGGCTCTCTCTGGGGGACCACTAAGACTGCATCTGGATCACCGCATTTAGTCTGGGGACCTCATTACCAGAGAGCTATTGACATAAAGAAGTGAGTTCAGCAAAGATCAACACAGTTAGGAGGAAGTGTTCGAGCCAAACATGTGCAGTTTGGCTAAGCCATGACTAAGACACATGAATGGATGTGAACGCCAAAGAAAGACGAGAGCTATTTGTTTAGGGCTGTATAAGAGGGAACAAGTGATGCAGCCGTCTTCTAAGATAAACCCCTTTGCTTGTGACAGAGGCAGGAGCAGCTGAGCAAAGTGTGTTTATCATCCCTAATTTCTATAATAGATCTGGTATAGAAGTCAAGGTGTTCAGAACAGCTGGCTTGGCTCCTGTTTAGAAACCCAAGTAGCCGGATTTTCACAAGTGCATCTAGCAGCTCTCACTAAAACCAATGGGAATTCAGTGGTGTACAGCACCATTGCAAATCAGACCCCCCAGTTCAGTGCATACAAATGAATTTGGTTGCCTAAAAGTTTGGCTCCTATATGTGAAAGTCTTGGCCCAATCTTCTAGCACTGTGACAGCGTACAGCTTCCAGGAACCCAAGTTTGAAGTGTTCTCATGTGCCATATCCCACAACAATGGGAAAATTAAGTCAGAAGAACATTAATTTTTAATGACTTAGGGCCTCCTCCTACCTCTCCTCAGAGGGCTACTTCAGGTTGAATTCCTGGCAAACTCTCTTTCTGGCTCCCTCTCTGCAGGGAGCCGTTGCTGGTCCTTCCACAAACCCCAGTCACTGGAGAGCCCCATCTGCAAGTTGATATTCATGGGTGCCTTCTTCCCTGACTTTTGGCCTTTTATCCTGCTTCCCTCTCCCCAGCAAGACTTTCTCCTGGCCTACAGTCATGTGATTCCTCTAGGGACTACAATTCCCAGAATGCTGACCTTTAAAGGGCCAGAACTTCGAGCAGCAAGTTAAGGGACAGTACACTCTGTGATACTTTACAGACTTGTCTAGACAGTAACTCCTCGCTTAACGTTGTAGTTATGTTCCTTAAAAATGCTACTTTAAGCAAAATGATATTAAGCAAATCCAATTTCCCCATAAGAATTAATGTAAATAGGGGGAGGTAGGTTCCAGGGAAATTTTTTTCACCAGACAAAAGACATACACACATATACAAACACAAAGAGAGTATAAGTTTTAAACAAACCATTTAATACTGTACACAGCAATGATGATTGTGAAGCTTGGTTGAGGTGGAGGAGTCAGAGGGTGGGATATTTCCCAGGGAATGCCTTGCTGCTAACTGATGAATTAGCACTCGGCTGAGCCCTCAAGGGTTAACACGTTGTTATTGTAGCCTCACAATCTACAAGGCAACACGAATGGAGGGAGGAGACACAATAGATGCATGGCACGGGCTGCAAACATTCCCTGTGGAAACTGAACATGATGATGAGCCCACACTATCCCACTGGAGCGCACCACTCCCTCCACTTTCCAAAGTGCCGGGGGGTGCATGTGTGAGAGAGAGACAGAGATACACTCTCTCACACACACACATTGCCCCTTTAAGTACACTGACCCCACTAAGTACACTGCCTTTTTAAGTAGATCAGCAAGTTGAGACAGCAGCTGCTGCCAGCAAACTCCCTCCATCCTGAGCCCTGTCATGTTTGTCCCCCACTGCTCTGTGGAGATAGGGTGCAGGAGAAGGTGGACACCCGGACATCAACACCCCTCTTCTCCACCACCCCCGGCACAGCATGCAGGAGGCCTCGGGAGCAGCTCCAAGGCAGAGGGCAGGGGCAGGAGCAGCACACAGCAGTGGGGGGAGGGACAGCTGAACTGCCGGCAATTGATAGCCTGCTGGGCGGCTGCTGCACAGGGAACTTAGGGGAGCTGATGGGAGGGAGCTGGCCCACCCTGGTTCCGAGCCCCCCCCCCATCAGCTTGCTCCACCGGGCTGCTCTTCCTGCAAGCAGTGGACAAAGCAGGCAGCTGCCAAACGACGTTATAAGGGAGCATTGCACAACTTTAAACAAGCCTGCTCTCTAATTGAGCAGCAATGTAACAACGAAACAACATTAACTGGGACAACTTTAAGTGAGGAGGAATTTATACATATATGATTTGATGAGGGGGAGGGATAGCTCAGTGGTTTGAGCATTGGCCTGCTAAATCCAGGGTTGTGAGTTCAGTCCTTGAGAGGGCCACTTGGGGATCTGGGGCAAAATCAGTACTTGGTCCTGCTAGTGAAGGCAGGGGGCTGACTCGATGACCTTTCGGGGTCCCTTCCAGTTCTAGGAGATGGGATATCTCCATTAATTACTATTCATACCTTTGGCTATTTCAATGCCAGTCTATGTGTGGGCATTTCAGTAGGAGTGCTCGTAAGTGGTTCCACTCTCTGCTGTAGCATCCCATCTTCACAGCATGACACTGCAGAGATCTTCACCTCGAGCACTCCTGCCGACCACTTCTTTGGTCTAGAGATGGCCTGTCTCTGACCCTCCAGCTGGGTCACCTTTCAAGACAGTCCCCTTCCAAACAGAAGATCCTTTGCCCCTCTCAGGCTATGCTAAAGTTCCCTGCTCTTCACCCCTTCTCCTGGGGACTACAGATTTCCTTCTTTTATCCTTTGACTGAGCACTGCCTCCCCGGGCTTTTTCCCTGGAGGCCCTTCTTCCTAGCAGGTTTCCCCACTGCCTCCCCTCCTTAGGGACTCTGGCAGCTTCTCACAGGTTTCTCTCCAGGCCTAACCTGCTCCCTGTAGTCCTCTCCAGCCTGCCTTCACCAGGCCCGTCCCAGAGAGAGGGAATTCCCCTTGCTCCTCCCACTGCAAACTCCCCTGTCTCTGTAGCCTCCCTGACCCTTTCACAGCTGAGATGGCTAATTTTAATTGAGGCACCAGATCAGGATCAGCCAGAGGTTAACTGCTACATCACAGGGCAAGGCTGAGCCCAACTCCCCTTAAAGGATCAGTCTGCCTGTGGCAGTGCCCTACTTTGACAGAACTTAAGTCGATTCCTTGCCAGCTTCATTAAATTGACATAAGTGCTTGGACCACAATAAGACTGTTCACACACAGAACAACACCAAAATAGATAAGAGTGGGGAATACAACTAATAGTTATTTTGATTCCATTCACCATGTAGACAAGCACTAAAAGAATCAGGGCACAAATACCTAAAATTCCCCCAGGACATACACATTTATAAACCAAGAACTGTCCTCAGCTGCTTCTCAATTGCACTTTTTATTAAACCAGTTAGTTCTAGAGGGAAAGCTCTAGGCTGAAATGCCCTGGTTCTAAGGTTTCCTTACATAACCTGGAAGTTTCCTGCCACCCTCGGTGTAGTTTTGTATCTGCCACTGATTTCATCCCTTTCTTTCTAAAACCATCAATCAGAACATCCAGATAAAGGAGACACATAGGAGCCAGCAGGCTCTGCCTTAGCACAATGCACATGGGGTCAGTGGTGGCTGACTCCACCATCTGACCCAGAGACTGGTAGCTGGTGGAACAGAGGGGAAAACAGAGGCCACCAGAGGTGCACTCCCATCCCTATAAACCAGGGGTGGGCAAACTATGGCACGTGGGCCGGATCCGGCCCTTCAGGGCTTTGGATCCAGCCAGCGGGATTGCCCCCCGAGGCACTGAGGGCCCTGCGCCACTCTGCAGAAGCAGCCGGCACCACTTCCCTGCGGCCCCGGGGCAGGAGGCTCCATGCATTGACCATGCCTCCAGGCACCGCCCCCCGCAGCTCCCATTGACCAGGAACAAGGAACCGCAGCCAATGGGAGCTTCTGGGGAGGTACCTGGAGGCGCAGCAAGGGCAGCCTGCCCTGGCCCCGGTGCGCGCCGCTGCCACCCCGGAACTGCTTTAGGTAAGCGGCGCCGGGCCGGAGCCCAGACCCCTCCTGCACCCCACCCCCAACTCCTTGCCCCTTGCACCCCTCCTGCACCCCAACCCCCTGCCCTGAGCCCCCTCCCATAGTCTGCACCCCTCCGGCACCCCTGACCTGAGCCCCCTCATACACCCTACACCCCTCCTGCACCCCAGCCCCCTGCCCTGAGCCCCCCCTGCGGTCCACACCCCTCCTGCACCCCTACCCTGAGCCCCCTTATAAATCCTGCACCCCTCCTGCACCCCAACCCCCTGCCCTGAGCCCCCTGATACATCCTGCACCCCAGCCCCCTGCCCTGAACCCCGACGCATCCCTCCTGCACCCCAACCCCCTATCGAGCCCCCATCACCTCACACCCCTCCTCTGCCCCAATCCCTTGCCCTGAGCCCCTTCCTGCACACTGCACCCACACACACGCACCCCCCCACACACACACACCCCAACCCCCTGCATACAATTTCCCCACCCAGCTGTGGCCCTTGGCCCAAAAAGTTTGCCCACACCTGCTATAAACAGTAACTCCTCAAAATCTGACCCACCAAGCCGTGTCACTATTTCCTCTCCCCCCAAATCAGCTCCAGGGTTTCTTTCGAACACAGTCATTCCACCCACACACCTCCAACAAAGCACATTCAGTGAAGAAGGGTGACATACAGCAATTTGGAGAGGGTGTTGCACCTTACAGCTAACAACTTCTTTATTACAGTTCTTGACCAGCAAGGATTGCACTCCCTGTAGTCACAAGTATAGCAACACCCATGGTAAATATGCGCTAGCAGCAGATAATTCCCAAAGCAACACTACTCTCCTTGATTTCCTTTGCTGTAGGGTGGACTCCCTCCTGAACTCCACTCCCAAAAATCAGGCTGCAGTGCCTCCTTTCGAACTGAGAACATAAATAGACCAGGTCTGAGTAAGAACAGGATTGATTGTCCTCATTTACGATACTGGAGCTATGAACAGGTATGGTTTGGTTTTGCTTTTTTTAAAAAGCTGGAATACTTTTCTTGAAAAGATGGAAGATCAAGTATGAAAGGCATGCTCAGTATTACAGCATACAAATAAACAACTGCATGAGTGTAACAATAGCTTTTTCCTCTATGCAGAGCTTATTAAAAAAGGCTTGGGGGGGGAATCATTTTAACAGGTCTGAAACCAGTCAGTATTTATGCTTATTTTATATTAAACTCCACCTACTAACAATAAACCAAGACAGCACACAGGTGACAGTAAGAGCTTAAGGCCCATTAAACTCTGAATTTCCTAATGTATCAATTACAGAAGACTCATATACCAAACAACATTAGGCTGAACTGCTGTTCAACTCAAGTGTTCAATGGTCCTGAAAATCTCATTTCCTTTACCTGCACTGAGGTGGCCCAGTGTTTCTAAGTTTGGCCACAGAATAATACATGCAAGGAAACTGCCAGACTTGTAAAAGGAATGTTTGTATCATATATCTCAATTGTAGACAGGAGATGCATCCATTGTGTCTAAAGAATTAAATAGATTCCCATTGACAGCTAATAATGATAATGGGCCAGTCATTTTCAGTGAATAAAGCTGAAGTTGCCTGACTCCTAGAAATAAGGATATGACCAAGCTCCAGATCTGGACAAGTTCTTCCACGAGTGAGAAAGTTCTTGTTTTTAGTTTCTTTCAGAGATGCCATCTCATTCTTTTGTACTGGACCCATGAAAGGCAAGTACAATATTTTGTGCCTTTCTATAACTGGAGTCACAGTGCTGCACTTGCTTGGATCCCTGCAGCCAGTGCACTTCCTGAACTTTGAAAGTTTACATACAACAAAAAGTGCCCAGTGATTAAGACAAAGAAATACACTTTTCAGCTAGTTTCATGTATCATCTACACCAGGTGAGAGCTGAATGCAGTTCTAAGTCCGTTTCCAAATTACTAAGTACTCCCTGCTGAAAGTTTAAATAGCCAGATGGCGTTTGTGCTGTGTATTGAGGAACCTTAGGCATAGATTTGATATAAAAATTTTGGATATCAATTTTTACCTTGCCCATCTAGACGAGCAGCAGATCCAAAGGGATTATTTAAATCCAACCTGTGCTTGGCTCTGTATGATATGCAAAAGACAGACCCTCCCCCTGAAGATTTTACAATCTAAAATAGAAAAAATTTTTACACTGGATAATCCAAAGAAGGGCATAACTGAAGGGTTTGGGTCTTACCACGAATTCAATTTGTGAAATAAGGAGCTATATATCCCTTTTCGTTCTGTAAAGCTGAACTCATTCGTGTAGGCCCACTGGTTCTGGAATCATAAATGGACAATACTGAAGGTGTGAGCATGCCAAAGCACTCCCATCAGAGCCATCACTCATTTAGACTTCTGTCCAAGAACCTGACCTACACTCCAAATTCTAATTCCAGTGCAGAGAAACTAAAGGGCCTTATTCCATCTTAAGCTTTACCCTAATATAGTATCAATATTTGAAGCATGAACATATGCTATAACATAAAACTAACAATAGCATAAGTGTCGCAGCAGCCAGGTCTAAGCTTTAATAGTGTTACATAGTATCCAGACATTTTAATTAAAAAAAATATTTAATTAGCAATGTAGCAATTATAGTTAGTGTGTCATCTTACACACCTTATATTCTGAACGTTGACTCAGTGTTTGTGGCCTTAAGTATGAAAGACTAATGCTAACTCAAAACTAGAGTAGGACTACTCTTTAACTGGCTACTCCTTATAAGTGAGGGTGGCCAATAAATAAGATTCTGATTTTTTTAAAAAGAGATGGCACATAAGCTACATGCTTAATTCATGTATGTAAATACTAAAATAGCTTGTACATGATGTATGCAGTTGTGGTATTTGTAGATATTCATTTTTTTTTTTTTTTTAAATCAAGCCGTAAGTGTGGAGATATGAGTACATGTAATTACATGCATTTATAATGGTAGGAAACAGTTGTCTATGCAGTCATACACATTAGAGATCTGCCTATGCTTCTGCTTTGGAACCACTGAATACCAATTACTAGCATGTACAGAATGTTAGCAAGGTGTGCACTTACCTGTGCTATTTTGTAATTAACTAGTGTTTAAATGCAGATAAATTTAAAAGCAATCAACACTTAATGTATGATGTATATTCAAACATGAGTTTACTTTAGTAATCATTCTCATTGCAAAAGAGCAACATTTGCCGATTTACAAGGGGATACATATCTCAAAGTTATTCAAGCAAGTTTTTAACAGTTCTGCAACACTAAACATTTGCTAAAATAAACATATCAAAAGGTCATAAGTGCTTAAAGAATAGGTTTATTGACATTTTCACAAATAAACATTCTAAAGAAAATTTCAGAAATCTCTCAACTTAATTTTAAAATTTTGTTCTCATTGTAAAATATTTCCAAAAAAAATTCCAAAAAAACCCAAAAAAGGTAAGATGTCACTATGTTACGTCATTTTTGAAAAACTTTCCTAATTCCAACATTTTGGTTCAGTCCTTTTATTTTTATGATACATATCCAACCCTTCAGCACAATGAAAGAAAACAAGCTGTTCATGTTTGATTTCCGTTCTGTCTAGGGAACACTAATCAAAAGGATTTTTTTTTATTTTATTTTTTTTTAAACAAGCCTCTCACCTGAATACATCCTGTCTGCTTTAAACTTGATGGGCAAGCAAAGTCAGTAAGTAGTACATTACCTTACAAATATACAAACTGAGCCAAATTATTCTGGTATTATTCAAAATCTGTATTTCCCCAAACGTATATATAAAGCATACCACATAGAACAAGAAACTGTTAGCATGCGTTTTTGGAGGTCATTTTTGTACTTCAGGAATCTGAACTTCAACTAAAAAATGGGATCCTTTTATACTGTGATAAAAATGTACTCGAATGTTTTATAATATTAATATTTATTGCTTTATATGAATACTGTATTGAAAGCCCAAGCATTCAGTTTACACACAGAAATTATACAATTATATACCGTTTCACAATGGCAGTGAGCACTCATTACAATCTACAAAAATCTACTTTACAGAAATTTAAAAACTCTAAATATCAAAAAGATACAGTTGAAGAAACAGGTATAAATTTGGCAGCCAGTAATTGTGATTGGGAGGTTGCAGTTTGCATGTCTTTAAATATGGGATTTTGAAAACATTGCGAGTTTAAAGCAGTAGTTGTGCTTTGAGCTGGCTTGAAAAAAAAAAAATGTAACACTGGCTGTCAAAGTAGCATGTTCAAAAATATTTAGTTCACTTCCAAAATGTTATACAAATTATGGTGATTTCTATGCACCCCTAAAACGTTTAGTCATTTAGCTCAGGTACATAACTAAGGTAATATATTAATTCTTCCAATACAGTGGTGTATCATACCAATAACATTTGCCTACATTAGAATTTTGAAAAACTCCTCTGTAATATTCACAATGCTCTGAGAAGCATTCAAAAGGCAAGTAGCTGTCCAATTTTTCTGAGATATTATTAGATTTGCAAACATTCCACCTACAAAAGTTTAAGATCAAGTTTTGATTACTCCGTCCTCCACATAAAGCACATTTTCTCATAAATAAATGAAATCCTTTCACTCAGGCACCTCAGAAGTATATAAAAGTGTTGTAGTCTGAACAGTTTTCTTGGAATGTGTTTCACCTGGTGTTTCCAACAATGCTAAGATTTCCAGTGTTCCATATGGGCCAGATTTTATTTGGTTTATTCAGAGGCAAAAAACTGCCTTGAGAGGTGAACTCAGTCTTTTCCAATAGAAAAAGTGTACATTGTATTCATCTTTTGTAGAAACAGAAAAATATAACATTTCCCCCCTTAGAATAGTGTGTGTGTGTGTGTATATATTTGTGTGTGTGTAAAGTAACATTTTAAACACACAATTTAAGGTTCCATAGTATGTAGTCAAATAAAAGTCTGGAAACCAGCATGAAACCCTATAATTCACATGTTAATGTTGAAACTGTAACCAAAATATGTAATAACTGCTATAGCTGTCAGAGAAAGACAAGACAAAAAGCTTTCTTGCGTACATATAACTAAATGTGGTAATCTCCAAAAAGGTTGTCAAAATTATAATTATTACCTTCCAGTTTAAAAACTTTTATTCTAAATAAAAAAAACTATACACAAACCACTGATTTGACCAAACCAAAAAGTCAGCGGTAAGCAGGACCTGAAGGAGCTGGTATTCACAGTTCTTAACATGTACGACTCTTTCAGGGTTCGATCCATGGAGAAGTTTATTTTACAACCTGCTTCTCTTGTAAAACTAAAGGTCCACTTTATTACATAAAATTATTTATACAGTGTAAAACCAGAGCCTTATGGAAAATACTGCATCTAAGTGTATTTAAATTATTAGTCTTGCTCCATAGGTTCTTCTGCAGCTTCTGTGGCTTCATCACTGTTTTCCATAGGGGTCTCTGATGAAGTTTCAGGAGTTTCACTGGCATATGATCCTAATTCTTCAGTTTCACTGCAGTCAGCTCCCCTAATGACAGATCCACTATTTTCACTGTCTTCAGAACATAAAACCTTCTCTGCTTGAGACTGGTCAGATTCCTCCATTTGATTATTCTCCTCAGAGATCTCTTCATTCACAGTTAAGGATTCAGTGTCTTTTTCTTGATCTTTTCTTTCTGGAGAAACATCTCTTGGGGACATGAAGGACTCTGAAAGCATTTAATTCATGACTTAGTATTAACAGTACATTCTTTTTAAACAAGTCAACAATAGTATTAAGTTAGTTTGAATACCCAAACATTTACACTAGGAAACTGATTTATTTAGAATATAAAAATGCATTCATCTATTTTTCCTCTATAGAAAAGTGAGTTGATGTACATTTTAAACTCTGAACCACCTTAAAAATACTTAAGTTACTAACTTCCACAACACCATATTATCTACAGTATTTACCATATAAACATGAATGTAGTCTGACACCATTAAACCTTGTGACTTTATACAGAGAAGCTTTTAAGCGATGATTGGGCTTTTCTTACTTCCCCACATTCCCATATCTTTTCCCAAGAGTAGCCAGTCTTCTTGATATGAGTTGCGAGAACAAAATTGTTTTGAACACAATGTGGACATCAAAATTCCACCCAGCAGGATATTTTACAAACTACATTGTGAACCTTGAATGTAGGGAATCAGAACGGAAGAGAGGAAGAATCTGCAGATACAAATTCATGCCAGCCTCTTCTAGATATAATATGTATTTGTTTACTCTGCACTAGTGCCAGCTTCAGGGCCCTCTGGATAGTACTCAGCATTACAACTCACAAGGCTGTTAGGTTTTTGACTTGCTACCCTGGCACTGTTTGAGAGAGTTACAAATTGCTGTGCGATGCTCAGCTTCAAGGACAAGCATCACCTTATGTTCACTTTGCTGTAATTTAGGAATAACACTGACTGTCAAGTGTAGTCCCCACCCCAATCAGGCGTCCTCAAGAGAAGGAAGGTCCCAAAGTAGATCTAGATACAACCTAGAGGATTCCCTGTCCCTAGAAAAACATTACACATATATCGATAAATCTGAAATACCTTCTTCCTCTTCCTCTGTACAATGCTGTCTGGTACAGCTAGTATCTTTTTCTTTATCCTGAGGTGTAGAAGGTGTTTCAGTCTCTTCTGCCATGACTGAAGAGACTTCACTGGAGGCAGTTTGGTTAGATGTCTCTCTTGCTTCCGCTTCTTTGTCAAATTTAAGTCTTTTTACCTCATGTCCCTCTGCTTCCACAGGGTCATCTTCAGGGTGCTTATTTTTTACAGGGCTGCCTTGAGTACCTTCTGATTCAGATGCTGGTGATTCACTGTAAGACCCAAAGAAACCATGTGTGAGTACCAAAAAACATTCCACATCTTCCCTCATTTCTTATACCGCTTATCTGAGACCAACATTATTTGCAAGGTATTCTCCAGGAGAGATCCTACACTGTAGAACTCAATCTGCTCATTATTGGCTAATGCCCAGATTTATTAAATTTTCAGGCATGAGGTAAAGACCACTCTTTTTTCCAGCATTTGGGAAGGAGCTGCATAATTGGGCTGATATATGGTGGGTCTGGATTATGGTTTATTATAATTTGAGGAAAGGCAGATCTATAAGTAACAAGCATTTATGATTTTAAATGTACTGGTTTTAGCGTACCATCCTGGCAGTAGTTAAACGTGGAAACTTAGGGATCCCCTCTTAACTCAACATTACTCATTTTTCAGTCACACTTTTTTACTAGATATCCACACAATCAGAAAAGAGCTGGACTACTATAAATGTATAAAAACCTCAGCAGATAAAGCTGAGGAACTTCTTCAACTAGACAATTCTATTGAAGAGAGTCACAGTCCAATACAAATCTTCACTTTGCATATATCAGGTCAATAAATAAAAAGTAGCAAGTACATATCTAATACAGCTGAGTATTTACCACAATACTTTTGAAATGTCTTACTGAATAACTAATCCTTACCAAAAGGGACATTTTACTTTAAAAGTATTTACAATATTGTAAATGTGAAGCATGAGAATAATGAAATATTCAATATGTATTACTCCGCCCAAACCTGTGGTTTTTTTCTTCCTTTTGCTGCAAGTTTGATTCTTTATTGTCCGCGCTGTCAGGCAAACCGTTTGTTGTCATAGGAGTTGACAAGGAAACCTTCGGTCGATTTACTGGTCTGGGAGTTCCAGGACCATTTATATTAGCTCTAAAAAAATACAATTCATTTTTTAATCCTTTTTGATTAAACAATTAAAATATACTCTAGATTCAGAAATCCTGGAAAAGGAACATGCTAGAATATTTTAATTTTCAAAGCTGAGTTATTTAGCCCAAAATCCAACATACATACTATCATGCAAAATCAGTAAAATTCACCTGTATATGAACTGGATTAAAAATGATTTTAAAGCATTAGTGACATTCTGTAATACACTACTATGGCAGGGTGTCTGGGCCAGGTGCTTCCAAAACCATAAGATTTCTTCATCCTATCACACCCCCACCCAAGCACATGTTGCCTCTTGAAACTGCTCAACTTACCTCTCTGAATAACCTGGTGAGTTTCCTGGAAACATAACACCATTCATCCTGTTTAAACTATTGGAATTATTTTTCCTACGAGAAATCAAAAATATTATACTTAGCAATTTAAGGTTCCTTAGTTCACAGAAGGAGATTTAAAAAAAAAAATCTTCTTGGTTAAAAGTAATTAGCGATTACTAGATTTGAATAATATATTCCTATACACTGGGTTTATTTTTACAACCAAATTGACTTCAATATCCATTAAGTGATTAAGTGCACTGTCATTTGCCTTTGCTCCTTATACCCCGAATATCTTCCCTGACATCCTCTAATTTCCTTTAAATAATAAAATAAAAGGCATAATTTATCTTCAATGTGATTATACCCATATTTAAAGTGAAGCGCATGCATAAGTGTTTGCTGGATTGGGGCTTTAGATTTTAAACTCTGCGGGCAGGAACCGTGTCTACTGGCTATGTAAAATGTCATGCGTGACTATGGGATAGATGCAAAGGATAAAACCACCACCACCACCACATTAAGCCTTCATTAAAGGTCAGTTTCCCCATTACACCACACCCTTTGGAGGACAATACTCTCCACACAGAATAGATTCTGATCCAGCAAGAATGCCTTCAGATCCTACGCTCTCTGATCCCACTCAACATCCTTCAGGTTCTGACATGTGATGAGTGGGGTTTTCACATGCCTGTGTGACATGTGCCATCCTTAACTGTTATGACAGGGCACAGTACTGTCATTTTTATACTTAGTCCTGCCTCACTGCAGGGGACTGGACTACATGACCTAGTTCTACATTTCTATGATTCTACAGCCTCATCTTAAGGTAACAGCATTGCAAGAGCTTGTTTCTGTGCTTTACCTACATTCTTCAAATTAGTATGGTGACGGGGGGGCTTCTCGTAGTTGGGAAAGTAGCTTTTGCAGGCCCAGGAAGACAGACTGAGGTAGAAGATAATTTGGCGCTTCCTCTTCTAGACAACTCAACTGGCCCTACAGCCACTTTTCTGAAGTCTGTTTTTCCTCTTTCATACAACTGTAGATTTTGTTTTGTTTTTTTTAATTACTCCCTTTCACTGCCCCGTCATTGTCTCCAGATCCTGTACTTTACAATCTTTCAGGCACTCACACTTAATCTAGTTTTATCTAAATAGATGGAACAGCACAAGATGTCATAGGAGCACTAAACTGCCTACTGTAGGACAACCCTGCTAGTAGTGGGATGGGTGATGTGGGAATCCTCTCTTGAAACGAGTTGTGGAAGGCAGGAATCTATATTCCCTTGGGTTCAGTTCCAATGAGATTCTAATCTCTGAACCTTTCACTTTTGCATCAATGTTTGTTTTTTAAAAGACCCAAACTAACCCCATCTTTGTGCCCCCACTAAGCATCACTTTGTATGCCAAGTTGCTGTTCAGAGCGTATTTTTGCAGAAGGAATTAATTTCTGAAGAGGAAAAGAGTTTATTACAAAGACTGACAAAACATTAGTATAAGAGTGGGGCGGATGCACTTCTAATCCAGGCATTGTTTAATGCACTCATGTATGGTTTTGAATTAATAATCAACCGTGCTGTAAATTTTGGCTCAGAATCTTCTTTTTCATCCCAAAGTTACCACACAGGTAGACCAGCAAGCAGTATATGTCTGCAGGACATCACCTCTTTTGCCACACAACGTTTGTGAGATGTTGAAGGGCATTTGTTTAACCCATTGACATGGAAGTTGAATTTTTGTAGTGCATGTCTTATTGTTGGCAAGAGGATACACCATTATTGCCAGCAACAAGGAGAACACAAACAAAAAAACCCCCCTCCTAATATAATCCCAAATCTTTAAGTAGTTGAAAGTAAATTTATGCTTACTCTGAAGATGGGTATACACAGCTGACAACCATGACATTCTGTAATACAAAAAAAAAAAAAATGTAGTGAGAGTTTAGAAGCAGAAAAATGAAACATTTCTGATCCTGACAGAACTTGTAAACTTGAAGATTAACACATGACAGCTGGATTTAAAAAATTCTAGCTGATAAAAGTAATATTCTCTACAGAACTTTAAGTTAGCTTATTCTGAAGTCAAATACAACCTTGGAAGTAATTTTTATCTCCTAAAATCCTCAGTGGTAAAGGTGCTTTGCTACTGTGAAGACTACAAACCAAACAAGACTTCCACCACACTGCAATTTCCAATATGCTACAGTAGAGGTCAAAGCAATTTAAGCCACATTTTGGTGAGGTTTGTAACTTAAGATGTTTTGATTACATTAAACTGATACTTCACATGGAACTGTGAAAATCCCAAACTGCTGCCAGTGCTCTTCAACAGCGGTAGGTGTAGCAAAGCTATAATAGTTTTTACCCTATGTCATGTAATCACCAGCTGTTGGTTTATACTAGTACTCCCATCAGTCCTAGCCCAGGCAGGGCTTCACTAGTGCTACAGCAACAGTGAGAATTTCAGAAAAAACGTTAGTGTGAAAAAGGTATAAGACCTTTTATTTTATTTCAGAAAAATGGCTGATTATTGTTTGAAAGATAGCTAATGCATATACAAGATGACTATGCCAATGTAGTTTTTAGTGTGCATTATAAGAATCATACAACAGGGATTTCTGAATTAGCAATTAAAGATAACATGCAATGTTATATACTCCAGTATGCGTGTTGGTTGGTTGCTACTAATTACAGCACAAAACATGGTCCAACAACATGAACCTTTTTTGACACAACATCAACACAGATAGAAAACTAATCAGTGCTTTCTGCTAACAAAGGTGTCAAACTACCAGAGGATCCAAGGTATGTGTCAGACTGCTCTTGATCCCCCATGATAAAAATCAGACTGTAAAATACACACTTAAAAAAAATATATATATCTATATCTATATCAAGGCCAAGATTTTCAAACTTGAGTGCCTAAGTCTGTAACTCTTACAATTTCAAGTACCTTCTGAACATGAACACAGTAGCACTGTCTTAGCCTGAAACAACTCTTAAGGGTGCTCTATTCATTTCAATGGGGTTTTAGTTTTAGATATCAGTGATCAAGAGCCACATTTTCTAATATCGTATTACTGCAATTGTACACAATTCTGGTAATTGCATGCACAAAGGGCAGAAAGAGTGGTGCAACTAAAGAAATGCATATTTTTTCCTCTCACTGCTGAACACTACATCAGCTTTACTAGATAAAAATTTGGTTACTAGATGAGGGCTATAATCTACCCTGAAACCAGCCACAAGCATCAGTGGCAGATCCACTATAGATCAGCAGCACTATGGGGCCCTAATTTGCAACCAATGACTTACACAGGCCCTAAACGTAACTGGGCCCTCCCAGGAGAACAACAATTTGACATCAATTCTGGAAGTAGTACTGCATGCTTTTGGAAAACACTCTATATAAATACTACAAAACAAGTTCTGTATGCACTTAATGAGGGTTTTAATGTGCTAAAAAAATTAAAGAGATCTGAAAAACAAAAGCTAAAGGAGAGATTTTTGAGTTTGGTTCAAACCCACAAAGCGAGGAAGGAAGAACTGCCCAGACCTGGTAACTTACATGGCTGTACCCATTGCATATGGCTCAGTTATTTAGTGGTGGGGGATCAGAACAGTGAGCGATATTAAATCCTATATATTGCAATATTGGAGCACTACAAACTGATTAACAGAGACAGCCTTAATCCTGGAATTTATTTGCTTTTGGGTCAAAAACATTTTAGAATAGCTTTTTGCAGTTATCTTTTTAAAAAAATAACCAAATTGGAGTTGCTATTATAGCCATAATGAAGCCAATAAAACGTTGGGAGTCATTTAAATATGATATAGTGGGTAGTTACAATTTAGTTCCAATGCCTCTGAAAGAAAGACATACCTTTTCCACTCCTCTAAGAAACTTGTCTGTTCCTGTATAGTTCCTCCTTGGATCTGTCAGCAACTCACAAAGTCGCTGAATAGTAAAGGGGATACTGCAATGAAATACATATAGAACAATGTAAATGGTACTTAATGGGTAAAGGGCTGCTAGGAAGCAACTGCATTATTGCTCTCCCCGCAGGCTGAAAAGGTTTAAACAGAGGAAGTAGAATTTGACTGAAAGAGCTTGTAGTAAATGGATAGATGGTTTCCTCTGCACTTGGAGGTAGGGGTATAAATCCCAGATCATGTCGACATAATCTCATTAGTTCTCATTGAGCTCGCATGCTAAAAATGGTAGTGCAGCCATAGTAGCATGGGGTAGCTGCGGCATGGGGTAGCTGCCCCGAGTATGCACACGCTGTGGATACGTACTTGGGGTAGGTAGCCCATGTCACTGCTTGCCGCTTCCTATGCTACTGCATCTCCACTACCATTTTTAGCAAGTAGCTCAATCAGTTGTACAATTATGTCTATGCAAGCTGGGAATCACACTCTTAGCTCCAACTGCAGACATAGCTTTAATCTCTGATTTACATTTCTCATTTTGCATAAACACTTAGGAAATACAGCACACACTTTTGGGCAATACATCCTCCACCAAAAACTAACTAAAACCCAAAAGCCATCATTCCAAAAAAAAAAAAAAAAAAAAAAATCACAATTCACTAAGCACACTGTATTCAATAATTAAGTTACATGTAGATTTCAATTCAAGAAATCAAAATCAGTCACAGTTTAAGATTACTTTTATTGGGTAAATTATGAGGGTAACAAAATATGTGAAACAGCAACAGTAAAAAATGCTTTAACACAATTAAAGATTCACACTCCTACACCTGGCAAAAATAAGTGATTCTCAAGACCTATTTTGATTTTACAGTTTATAGGAAATGCATTAAATTTTGTAAATAGTACAGCCAGTTAATAATATTTCAGAAAAATATGGTATCTACATGTTCAGCTCTGCTGATATATACAAATAAAACAAAACAAGTATGATTAGTTTTTCTGCTGCATTGAAATAGGACAGGGCTATATACCCATATAATATTTTGTTCATACAATCTGTCCTCTGTCTAGCAATTTAGTAATTGGTTTCACACAAACACTAGCAAGATCAACTGAAAATTTTCATTTTAGCAACGCATAACATGATCAAATATTTAAGTTTAGCTGATCTTACATGCACTTCCCGTAGCAATATTTATTAATATACATTTACAGTAAATCTATTTTGTAACAAAATAATCAGCATCTAGCAAAACTTTGTGATTTATGGTACAGGAATGCAATACTGCTTTTTAAGCATTCTAACTGAATTTGTCTGAGCTTGAAGTCATTACACTTGGAACACAAAGTGCTTAGTACAATGTGAAGAATAAGACATATATATTAGATATGTAGGAAATTTTTAAAAATTACACCAAAACAGTTTATACGCAACATGATTACATCCCTACAGAGAACTGTTACAACTGTGTTACTCAGAAATTAGACTACTAATTGTTATAAAAAAATATAAACGAATCGAGTTTGCAATGGGTAAGTCACTCAACAAGCTAGAAGAGCATATTTTATGCCTACTTCATTAAATAAAAAACGGATCTTGTTCAAACATACACTGATCTGATTTTTCACCAAGAATATGCCATCTAGTCAGGAGGAACCATTTTCAACCAGTGAGTGGTTACTGGCATTAATTCTATTGGAAAGCCCTTAAGTGCCAATGTTTTTCCTATAAACAAACAGAAATTGTACCAGACTAAATATCACCCATTTTAATGTGTTTTGCAGATTCTACCATGTGTTATGGTACAGTGGAAGGTATATAAACCATAATCTGAAACAACTAAGAGGTATGCTGTAAACAGAATCTAGGAGAAATCTTATGTTTGGCATGTTGTCAACATCTCTACCTCCAAATACCTCAGAGATGATGCATATCAACTGTACTGTGGATTAATCAATGTTTATCATCATACACCTAAATGTTTATCATACACCATGACAGAATCTCATCTTTATTTCACTCCTGAAGAACAAAAAGACAGTCAGTCTGACAGGCTAATCTTTGTGGGTCAGTACATAGCTCCTTCAAGTGGCAGAGAATTAAATGCATGTGAGGCTTGCGACAGGAGCAATAAAGCAAGAGGACAAGAATATGCCCAAAACAGATCTTCACTGTGAATTTCTTTTGTATCAAAAAAGTAAGTTGAAAGGTAGGAATTTAGTGAATGTTATGGCAGGCATATTTTACTTCTCCACCAGGTGTTTGACCCCTCATCTGCCTACCACTGACCAAAATGATATTTTGACTGTTTTTTCTAACTTGGTTCCCTACAAAGTTTGACTAAAATGAGCTCGTGTATTCCTTTCAGTTCAATTTACTCAATGAGAATGTCCTTGAGACTGTGAGGGTTCACTTCCTGTTAATACCGCTCAGAACATCTTTGCTATGGATTAAGTTATACCTCGTGTTTCATCAAGTTTTGGCCAAGGTGTTTAATGACTTTACTCAGAGATGCCAAACCAGAAAACCTCTGCTATGCACAGATTCTTCAATTTGCTCCCCCTGTTGGTAGTTTCACTCACTCTCTCCCCCAATCTTGGTAAGTGTTCAGGAAGATTTAATTCATTTGTGAACTCACCCATATATGTGCTGCATATCTAAATCTGTGGATAGCTGCATAAAGATATAACTGCTGTTTATTTGTTGGGCTCTTTTGGGGGGCTGACGGGAGGGACAGGACAGTAGTATACTACCAAAGGCTGTAACAGCTGATCTTTAAACAGTAAATTTAAATTACTTGTCTGCTTAAACATCCATTTACACAGACCTATAGTTTAAGTAGTAGTATATAAAAAAAGTGAAAGTGTGTCGAATCTTGTTAATTTATTTTAATAGGTATTGGATGTTTGGAATACAATTTGAAAGACTAACATACATGAAGTAGTTTATAAAACTCAGTGGGATTCAGCTTACTTAGGTGATATCAAACCCCATAAAATGTAAGATTTGCAGCTTCAAAGTAAATTGTAGGTTCTAATTTTTTATTTTAACCTATACTATAATCTGTGTTCTGGCCAACAGCAACACTGTTTCCTTTAAAGCGTCTATAAAATAGTGAACTTTGTTTAATGCATAGTAGATGGCACCAAGCATGTGCTTTACAATAAACTAACACTGAGTTACTGTTTTTGGTTGACTTTTTTTAATTAGCCGACTTCCAGAGGCAACGACATCTCAGCTACAGTGAACTACGTAAAAGTCATATACAAGTACATATTATAGAAATTAAAGGTGTGGCTTTAAACCAATTTAATTAAAATACGTGCAACTTTGTGCACGGACATTCAAATGAATTTAAGAGTGAGCGTACTGAGGAAGTTGCACCTACAGTACTAAATAGGTTTCTAAACTCTTAGTTAAATCCATGCACAAACTGCATGATAAGGCCAAAGATTGCTTCAAGTGAGCAAAGGGATTAGGAATTCCATAATCAAGTGAAAATGATCAGAACTGCACTTCCCAGTGCCATTGGTCAGAGTGCTGTAAAGAGAGCCTGATCATGACAGCCATATTGTAGTGTGTTAAGCAAAAAGGACTGAAGACAAGATGCGGAGAAACTCCTTTAGTTGGTCACATGACTAAAGGTGAGCAAAGACAAAGTTTGTATATTCTAACATATTTCTCTAAGGTACCCAAGCAAAAAGTCCTCCTAACCCAATAATCACAACTGAGGACCAGTACCCATCCAAAAATATCAAAGATTAAGGAAGCTTACCTCTGTTTAAAAAAAAAAAAAAAAAAAAAAAAAACCACACACCGCACACACACAGCATACTTCCACCAGAGCGTTTTGGAAGTGGTGCTGAAAAGCCAGAAACTAACTCAGACTAGCAAGAGTGCAAGGAATACAACTGAAAATTAGCCCTATTTGTACTACTGAAGAGTTTACTTCTTGTTGTAAAGAATTTTCCATGAGCCATACACCTCCAGTGGTTAGTTTTGGAAGTATTCACAATTTACTAGAAAAGGGGAAAGGGACATGGGAAACTTCTTAAGTTTCTTAAATGTGGCAGGAGAATCTGGCCCTACCCCCATACAATGTCAGATGGATACAAACTGATATTTTGGGTTTAAACAAGCACTGCCATGTCACTATGCAGCCACCTGAAAGAAAAAGCATAACTTATTCTATCTGTCAAAGTCATTTCAGCCAAAGTCACTGATTACCCAGAGAAGGCAATCATCTCTTAGTAACTGCTTTTGTATGATGTCTTCCTTTACAGATGAAGAGGAAAGATTAAATGTGCCCTTTTTCTTCCTATCTTATGCATCCTAGAAGCAAGGCCAGGAAAACCTGTTAGGTCAGGGTCACAGTAAGCATCCACATTTTCTGTTAGGCTACCCTGCAATGATCTGAATAAGAAGCTACATGAACTAAAATGGTAAAAGGCCTGGAAATAACTGCTCTGGGGCAACTGGTGCTCTCTGGAGTCAAGATTTTCAAAGGAGTTCATTAAGTGACAGCAATGGTATAGATAAAATAGAGGCTCCATTATCTCAATGAGGGAGGAAAAAACCCTACGCTCTTAAAAGAGAAGTGGTGTCTGCAGGAAAGCCTGACAGAGGCAAGAACATACTGGTGGTGTAGTGGTGCTGTGATATGAAATCTTCATCTGATTGGTTGCTGCTGCCTGGTTGTCAGGAGCAGGAAAGGATAGCTCAACAATAGAGACTGATGAACCTGAGGACACAGAATTGAGTTTTATTTATGTTCTAGTGTCTAACGTCACATTACCAAAAATTCACATGTATTTTATGCAACAACTCTAGTAACTTACGTGTTATATTTTTACTTTGCCAACAGAAACTTATAGTACATTGCTAAGGTCTTCATTGTCATGGGCTTTATCAGACTCATGGGCTTTATGGAGCAGGATACATATACCATATTTTTAAGCCTTTGAACTGTATGTATTGCTGTTGTAATACAGGCCTGAGTGTAGAACTGGTCTTGAATTTGTTAAACTGAATCAGTTTAATTAACTGATAGTGATGAGCAAATCAGGTATCAGATTGTACAAACTGCAGCCTGTCTGTGTTATATGTTGCTTTAGATACACATCATAGGACTGTGATTACTTAAGAAGTTTCAGAATCATAGCCTCATTATAACAAAGTTATATATGAGTTGCTACATGGATTATTTCATTCCTGGTTGTGAAAAGTTTTGAATTTTAGCATTTGTTTAAAGGCAATTATTATACGGCCACTGGTTTTTCCAACTGGTGACACTAGCTGGTTTCCACTTTTAAAGAACACATGAGGAAAGTGTTTGGAGTTCTTCCTTAGTGTTATAGTAACACTTTTTAAAAGTTTGCTTTGTCGTCACAGTATTTTAATAGTGTAAAAGGCTCAGACACCTAGAAGTTTTGTCGTGTGTGCCTTGGAACTATATGATGTGGTGGTTGCCTAGCTATTCATTTCCTCTGAGTGGTTTACGAGTTTAGGTAAGCTATGCAACATAAGCAAAAAACAGCTTTGAAATAATAGAACAAAAAGCCAAGACATTAGGACAAGTTTTTACTTCCTTAAAATAGGCTACCATTAATACTAGCCAGCAGAATGTAAGAAATCATGTTACCATTTGTAGGTTTCATGGAGAAATTCTTGGCATCACACTTAAGTCAGATATTTGAATGTGAAAGTACCTGAAACTTTCAACATGCAAAAACATTTATTTCGATAGAGTCAATTCTGAAGCACAATCCATGTTTTATGTTTTAAATAATGTCAGTCTTAGGGAACTGTGATAAGAACCATTGATCTAAGTCCAGCATATGAATCTCAAGAGGCGTCATCACAGTCCTTTAAAGTTAGCATTCTCAGGGGTAACATGGAGGAAGGCTCCAACATGTCCATTTGCTGATAAGCTGAAAATACATCAGATAAGTGGTTGGTGCAAATGAACAGAACACTAATTAACTGGATAATAAATTTGTGACTGAGTTTAAGCTCAAGAAAGTGCTATCAAGCCATTCCAAAGAAATAGCAAATAAGAGAGTAGACGCCCATGAAAAACAAGAGCTTTATTTAAATGAAACAAAAGTGAACTTCAGAAAAGTCCTTTTACAAAAGCAATAAGCAGCAAGAAAGAATACACTTTGTAGTCTAGAGAAAAACGAGTAATCTTTCAAATGCTAAAAGTATACTTTAAACTACAGATTCAGATTTGTAGGTGAAAAACACAACCATGTGTTTACTGGTTGTTAACAAGTCATAGTAGATACACTGTCTCTTTGTTGTACTGTTTGTCACAGAATTCATTGTTCTCAATGAGCTGCCAAACTGCCACATGCAAGTTAAGGGACAAACACCGAATGGTTACAGTTCATAAAAACCTAAGCACCTAAAAATGGGTTAAAATAAATCTGACTTTTAGTACCTATTTCTATCAACATGCCTCTTTATGTATACTTTTGGAATTATATGAACAATGTCCATTAAAGAAAAAGTTAATCACAGATTTTAAAACAACTGACGACACTAACAAATGTCACAAGATATTAGAGTAATCATTAAAAGACAGATTTCGGACTTTGGGTTTTTAAAAGAGCACAATAAAATATGTTTAAATTGATAGGTACCGATTTATTTGTAGCTGAAGTTGTCTATGGCAAGTGTTGAGCAGAATAAACATGTGGAAGTAAATCACAGTAAGACAGGAAGTGACCTCAAGAGGTCATCTATGAAGGATGATACATTGCCTAGTCTTGAGAAAAAAAATTGTTCAAAAACAAATGAGATTTGGTTAAAAATTACATACCCATTAAATCCGGTGACGATTTTCAGAATTCGTTCCTTCATCTCCTCAAAGGGAATATATTCCACATTGGGATTAGGGGGGCCTCTTGGTTCAGGTGCAGAGGTTCTGAAGTCATCCATCACTTTCTCCAGTTTGAAAATAAAATAGCCTTTAAACTGAGACCACTGAATCCTAAATTCAAGGGGGAAAAAAAAAAAAAAAAACACAAGTGACTTAAGACACATGAAAAATAACCATATTATAATTGTTTAGAGCATAGCAAAAATCTTAGAAGAGCATGAATTTTTATAACCAGGTAGTTCAAAGATTTAATATTTTTAAGCAACAAATAGTTTACTGTAGCCAACGGTGAGACATTTTAGAAGACTATTCCAAGGATAGTAGACAGGACAAAATTAAACATTTTATCTTCAACAAGAAGGCTGTCAACACCACTTTTGTAAATAAATTTAGATATAAAATTTTACAAAAGCTCTTTTGCAGTCCTGAAGAAGAGCTGAACAAACTTATTCTTCAGTTGTGCAACTAAGTTATTGACAGTTAGATTGTCAGCTCTTCATTACATGGATAATTTTATTCTACATTTGGAGAACACTTAGGGTCTGCAATCCCAATTATTATTCCCATTATAGTAGGCCTAGGAGCCCTATGCATGGACCAGGACCCCATTGTGCCAGATGCAGTACAAACAGAACACAAAAAAAAGTTCCTGTCCCAAGGAGCTCACCATGTTTTAGCCAGGGGTATATAGTAAAAGTCCTGGATAGGTCACGGGCCGTGAATTTTTGTTTATTGCCCATGACCTGTCCGTGACTTTTACTAAAAATACCCGTGACTAAAATGTAACCTTAATAATGAGATAGCTTTGCAGATGTTTACAGGAAGCACCTCCCATGGGTGTTGGGTAACATAGGAGAAAGCATGCATATGCTTGTTTGAAATTTTAAACGAGTGGGCAGTGGAAGCTGGCATCATGGCTCGATCAGAGGTGAGCATCAACTGCCAGACAGTGAACGAGATGATAGATAGGGCGGGAGTTCACGGTGAAGGGTCATGAATACAATCAACTTATGTTTGATGTTAAATAAGATTGCAGCCAGTAGAGGGATTCAAAGAGGGGGGTGACAGCATCAAAGCAAGAGACTAGGAAAATGATCTTTGCAGTAGAATTCTGAATAGATATGAGCAGGGCAATGTTTCATTTGTCAGAGCGAAGGATATTGCAGTAATCAAGGTGTGAGATGAGAGCCTAGACGAGAGTTTCAGCTGTGCGAGTAGGTAACAAAGGCCATATCTTATAGATGTGGTCCAGAAAGAATTGGCAAGATATTAGATATAGCCTGGATGTGAGGCCCTAGAGCGAGAGTGAAAGGCAGAATGGTGGTGTTGTCCACAGCGTTCAAGAAATGAGGTAGGTGGGAGGGTTTGCAGGGAGTGGGGAGATTAAGGGCTCTGTTTTCTTCCAGGTGCTTCTTACCACTAATAAATAATATGGAACATAACACTGATTATTTTTGTCCATATTTAATTCATATAGCCATCTACAATAATTATAATGTAATTCATGTGGAAAATTAAAACAGAAGAATCATTCTAGCACCTGTGTAAGAAACCACTTCTGAGGAATATTTAGAGTTTAAAGAATTAATATACATTCAAACCAACCTAGACAACCTAGCTTCTAGAAACGGCACACAATTTCCTTTATTCAAATTAAGAATTTATATGAGTCTTATAGACTTCAATTTAAAATGGAGCAAGGCCCTATATAATAAGGGAGTAAATGTTTTTCTATTTGTGTTGAGCTGGGATATATTAATCTTTTACTTCCAAATGGCCACCTTGGTGTGAACAGTATTTTTGCCTTCACCTTTTTGCCTAACACAAGATACTAACTATTCAGCCCTCCTCCAGTCTACAAAATCTGACAAGGTATTGACGGTAAGATAGGACTATGGCTAAAAGACTAGAATTGTGCTAACCTAGAAGATGTGCATACTATAACTATTCTCTTATATAGTTACTGGTCTTAAGTGTCTCTTTAGAATAGGCTTAAGTTACATGCTTCCATATTAATTTGTGAAAGGAGAACTTTACAACAAATCAGACACTTTTTTGGTGCCTTAACTCATCTGTCTCCCACAGTTGTCGGTGCTTAAAGATTCAGATGTAAAACATGTTTATGAAAGTCGTTTTCAAACTTACACGATTCTTTTAAACAACTTTTATAGAGAATCTTTTGAAGTGCAATTTACCATACAACTTCAATCTAAATTTGATGCCAATGAGAATAATTTCCATGTATTGGAGCTTGCCAAAAAACTAGAAAAGGATGGGTCAGAAAATTACTACAGATATCATGGGCAGGTTCTGAATAAGCTTCTCTACATTGATCACTACATAGAACCTGCACTGCAAATAAAAGTTTGGGGCCTTTTCACAACACAGCACACCCTCAGCAGTGCAGGTAGAATTGTGAAACTGATTAATATAATGTTATCTTAATACACTTCAATCTACTCCTACTGGTGTGGTTTATAGGATTCTGGATAGTTGATGAAGCCATATTTAGCCTTCTTCAGCTGGAAAAAGGATTCCACATAATCTTCAAGGACAAAAGGGAAATTAAGACAAAGTAAATATAGTACTAAAGAGGGCGGGGGCTTGAAGAAGGGAGAATATAATTCAAGCTCCCCTCCCAAAGAGATTCAGATATGAGGCATTGGTCTTTTTAAAATATATGCTTAGGGGCAAAAAATGGAGGTGCAATAACATTCAAAGTTTGAAATAATGTGTGGTTCTTTTATTTAAAATATAACAGGGGGGCTAAACTGGGTTTAAAAGTGAATGACATACCTTGAAAAGACACTTTACCCCTCACTCCCTCACACACCCCCCCCCAAAAAAAGGGAGGATGGAAACTTAACTAGACAAGAAAAAAGGTGGGATTGAGAAAGACCCATACCAAAAACATGAGGGCAGAAATAAGGGAAAAACAGAACATCCCAAAATGACAAGGCATAGATAAACTGAACAGAATAATTGTGTTTACCACTCTAATTAGCTACATAATACTAAAGCAAATGTATTATATTTTTAGCTTTTTTTTTTTTTTTAAAATAAAGTTTAACCCTCAATGCTAGCATCATCAGATTCTGCAAAAAACTGTAACCATGACAGACTCAAGGAGACAGAAGATTTCAGAATAAATAGTAAATGTTTATAATAAGTGAGCAAGTCTCAGAACTCAGTCAGAAGAGACCCACTAAATCACTTCCATGCCAGTGCTGGATTACACTTTATACAACATTAGCCCATGAAAGTAGATTCCAATATTGCACTAAAGATTTCACAGATACATTAAGATTTTTCCCCTTACTTCCAACCTAGGTTAGTTTCCTCTTACTCATTTTCATTCAATTTATTATTTTCATTCAATTTATTATTTCTTCCTAAATACTACTACTTATCCTTTCACACAATATCATTGGTTCTCAATTATTTGTAGACATATATCAGATCCATGTGGTCTAATATGTACTGTCTAGTATGAAGGTTTATAGTGGAAGTCTACTGCCATGAGGGTTGAAAACAGTGTCCTGTGTCATTTTAAAATGCCTGAAACCACAGAAAATATTGGTGCCACCTGGGCATATGGGAATCACATTTTCAAAGCACAAAGCAGAAATTATCCCTACAAGTTGAATCTGAAGTCTACTTGGGTTTAGTTTATTTTTAAGTTACTTTAATACACTGCACCGCTCCAGGCTATAATGCTGATTTCAGTTTTAACAGCATCTTCCATCCAAGATCTCAAAACATTTGACAAAATACCTGTCAAGCAGAAAGTAGTGTTCCCATTTTACAGACTGAAGAACAAGCAAAGCTAAGTAATTGGTCCAAGAGGCACGCAGGTCATTGGTACAACTAGAAATAGAACCTAAATTTCCTGATCGCTAATACTATGATTTAAACACTAGACAATGCTGGAATTTAGATAATCCTGTTGAAGAGCTGCCATTTTGAACTTTATGGAGCCATTTTTCCAGGTAGTGGTACCCTTGGAGAGTACTCCTGCAATAGACTGATAAGGACCATCAGCAACTCTGTTAAGTCCACAGAGCAGACGAGACACATGATAACATCACACGCTATGCTCTTAGAATCCCTGTTCTCATTTTAAATGTCTATAGGATCTTGCAGAATTTTCGATGAAACAGGAGCAGATAGTGGAAAGCATGTTCAATATGAAATTATACAGCTCACAGCTGCTTGGTAATGGAGGAAAATTCAGTCTTTTATGATACTACTAATTTTCATGTCCATAAAATCATCAAGAATTCTCACTTCATTTACCGGGATCAAGATTTTTCTGTTTAGCAATCTTGGCTGAGATGGAGAGAGAAGTTGATCTTTTGGATCAAAGCGAACTTTATCTTCTCCAGATTTAACTGGACTTCTTCCCTTCCAAATTGCACCATTCAGAGTCTATTCTTTTCCAGAGATTTCCCCTCTGATTAACCTGTTCACTACTCTTTCTCCATAGGTGCCATATTCAGATTAAGCTGCAGAAGAAAGATGATTTTATGTACCAAGAAATGCCAAGTCTTGGCCCAGGAAAAACAGCCTCCAGCAGCTACAAATTCTTTTCCACTGAGCTGCTGCAGGCTTACAGAACTGAAAGCCCCTTTGAAGTGGAGCCCTGTGTAAAGAAAGATCAATCGCTATAAAAGCCATAGACAAGACATCCCCAGATTCCCTCAAATCTTCCTAGGAGTATCTCACTACCAAAACTGTTAGGCTGAAGGGAGAAGGAGGAAAAGCAACCAAAAATTCTGGCACAGAGGCAGAGTAGGGCTGTTGATGAATGCAGTAACCCATTCTTGACAGCAGAGGGGGATAGCAACTAGCTGTAACAAAAAAGACAAGAGAAGTCACCAACAGATAGGATTAGAGGCAGAAAGCCTGTCATTCCCAGACTGTTGGGAACAGTGGTTTCTCATGTGGGCATTGAAAGAGAAGCCATTTATCTAGATAGCAATGCTACAAACAAAATAAGTTCCTTGTTTAGAAGAACTGCTGAACACACAACTTCGCTGAATCTTTTTTAAAAACATTTTATCACCTCACTCAAGCCTAACTTGTTTAATAGCTTTACCAGCAGGTGCAGCTAAAGCACAAACTTCACTTTCATGGTCTAACTTACAAGTTTGAGGGTGTGAATTTGGTTTTCTTAGATACCAACACTGAATATAGAAGAATTTTCACATGCAATCAACCAGCTGAGTCAATTGCATACATACACTTGATTTGTAGATCAAATTAATTCAACTGTGGAATTTACATGCACAAGTTAGACATACAATTTGCATACCTAAAGTTTGAAAGTTAGACCCTTAAAATCCATCTATTTACAAGAGACTATCAAAGAAGGCAGGCTGTTTGATATGTCTGTGAAGTTTATTACTTTTCAAGAGCTCAAACATTCATTTGTCATGTTTAGAAAAGATCAATGCATGCCAATAGTTCAGCACCTGAAGCATTCCTGTAAGAAGTCAGCAAAGTAATCAAAGGGAAAAAAATGGGGATGAGCTGATTTCAGTTTCAAGTAGTAAAGCAACATTGTAGTGTGTCAAAAATACCTTGAGAATACCCTCTTCAAACTAAAATACAAGACCTCTAAATATAACTATTTGCTACAATATGGGGAGGAGGGGGGAAGAGTTTGTGAACCAACAGAATTTTTCTCCTTGAGGAACAGCAGAGTTTGAACAGAAAGCTTCCACCAACCAGCAGCTGAATGGAAATAAAAACAGAAAATGCTTTTATGTATGAAGTTCTTACATAAAGAATAATTTAGAAAGAAACCCTGCACATCGAGTTCTGTGAATAAACACAACTGAGGAATCTGCATGGAGAGGACAGTACTCTCAGGACAATGCACCCACTGAATTTGCTTACAAGAACTTGCCACTGACATATGATCAGGATCTACACACTGTAAGGAAGTAGTTCTCCCCAAATGCAAGTTCAGGTAAATAAGGTACCACAAGTTTTTTCCTGACACTGAGAATTTATAGGTTTCGGAGTGGTAACCGTGTTAGTCTGTATCCGCAAAAAGAACAGGAGTACTTGTGGCACCTTAGAGACTAACACATTTATTTGGGCATAAGCTTTTTTGGGCTAAAATCCACTTCATAGGATGCATGCAGTGGAAAATACAGTAGGAAAATACAGTAGGAAGATATATATACACAGAGAACATGAAAAAATGGGTGTTGCCATACCAACTATAACAAGACTAATCAATTAAGGTGGGATATTATCAGCAGGAGAAAAAAAAACTTTTGTAGTGATAATCAGACTCATTTCAAAACAGTTGACAAGAAGGTGTGAGTAACAGTAGGGGAAAAATTAGCATGGGGAAAATAGTTTTTACTTTGTGTAATGACCCATCCGCTCCCAGTCTTTATTCAAGCCTAATTTAATGGTGTCCAGTTTGCAAATTAATTCCAATACTGCAGTTTCTCGTTGAAGTCTGGTTTCAAAGTTTTTTTTGTTGGAGAATTGCGACTTTTAGGTCTGTAATTGAGTGACCAGGGAGGTTGAAGTGTTCTCCGACAGGTTTTTGAATGTCATAATTCTTGACATCTGATTTGTGTCCATTTTTACATTTGCATAGAGACTGTCCGGTTTGGCCAATGTACATGGCAGAGGGGCATTGCTGGCACATGATGGCATATATCACATTGGTAGATGTGCAGGTGAACGAGCCTCTGATGGTGTGACTGATGTGATTAGGTCCTATGATGGTGTCCCTTGAATAGATATGTGGACAGAGTTGGCAATGGGCTTTGTTGCAAGGATAGGTTCCTGGGTTAGTGTTTTTGTTGTGTGGTTGCTGGTGAGTATTTGCTTCAGGTTGGGGGGCTGTCTGTAAGCGAGGACTGGCCTGCCTCCCAAAATCTGTGAGAGCGAGGGATCGTCCTTCAAGATAGGTTGTAGATCCTTGATGATGCACTGGAGAGGTTGTAGTTGGGGGCTGAAAGTGATGGCTAGTGGCGTTCTGTTACTTTCTTTGTTGGGCCTGTCCTGGAGTAGGTGACTCCTGGGTATTCTTCTGGCTCTGTCAATCTGTTTCTTCACTTCAGCAGGTGGGTATTGTAGTTTTAAGAATGCTTGATAGAGATCCTGTAGGTGTTTGTCTCTGTCTGAGGGATTGCAGCAAATGCGGTTGTATCTTAGAGCTTGGCTGTAGACAATGGATTGCGTGATGTGGTAAGGCAACACCCATTTTTTCATGTTGTGTGTGTGAGTGTGTGAGAGAGAGAGAGATAATCTTCCTGTATTTTTCACTGCATGCATCCGATGAAGTGGGTTTTAACCCACGAAAGCTTATGCCCAAATAAATTTGTTAGTCTCTAAGGTGCCACAAGTACTCCTTGTTCTTTTTGAGAATTTATACTAGCAACTTATCAAGAACCCTGGATGGCAGTTTATTTACATGTGTAACTATAGAATGTTTTAAATCACATTCCTATGAGTATTCCACAAATACTGTACAAATACTTTCAGAATCAATACTCGGGGTGAAAAAAAATAAATCAACTGGCCTTAAATATTTGTTGCTGTCCAGAGTGTTCTAGTTTTGATAGGCTGAATTATTACTTTTAAAAAAATACCCAAATTCTACGCATTTCTAAAATGCTCGAATAGCTTGGTCATCCTCTATCAATATATCTAATGCCAATGACAGCATAGCAAGAACAAAAGTTAATCCCCAGATATGATGCAAGTATGTAACAAGCAGCATTTCTGTCAATAATAATGGCTAATGCAACCCAAGGATTGAAACACTAAAGTATTAAAATGGTACAGCAATATAAACAAACATGGAAACAACTATTCTTTAATGCAGTGAAATGTTACAGGGGGTTCTTGGGAAAAAATTCCCTAATGGCGGACAGAGCTGTCCCTAGGAACCCCGGGGCAGCATGGGGCCAGCAGCCAGGAGCCCCTGGAATTCCAAGAGCTAAGCAGAGCAAAGCAAGCCTATCTATCACACTGAGGAGATTTAAACTTCAAGACTCCTTATAAGAAATGGAAAGGGAGGTGGATTTTTTTTGCTGTTTTTAAAATTAAATAGGCAGCTAGTATTTTTAAAATTATTATGAAGAACAAGTTTAAGCTTTGTTGTAACATGTGTTGTTTGCCTGAACTGCTCAAGACCTGAATGTTTGTGTAGGAGGAACTCTGAGTTGGCTTCTTAAATACCTTCATGCTGTTTCACATCTGATACTCCTTGATGAAACATAGGAGACTTGTCTTATAACAGGCTTATTCAAAGTGATACAAGCTACGAAAGTGAGATCTTGGAAGAGTGTTGCCATTTTCATAATGTAATAAAATACTGTAATTATAAATAATAATGAATAATAAATAGTGCGTAATAAGCATGTCATAAAAACAAATTTTATATTTCCAAGATCACTGCTTTTATAATTTATGTGCAGGTAGAGGAGAAAATCCCTGGAAATATTCAGTTTTAGGAGGGGGTTCATGAGACTTGACATTTTAGTGAAAGGGGTTCACAGGTTGTTAAAGTTTGAGAACCACTGCTTTAATGTTATAGTGCACTTTGGTTTCTTAAACCAAGACTTTCCATTTCATGTTGCACTCAGCAAATCAAACAAGACACAATGTTCTAGTTTTAACAACTGTTAATCACTACTGCTACATAGCAACAGTAACCAAACGTATATTGCACTATGATTCTGGGAAGTGTCATGCAGTAATAAATAAAAAAAAAAAAAAAACCACAGTCTCTGACCTTACACTCTAACAACCAGACACAGATCACAAAGAAAACAGACATGAAGGGGAAGGAAAAACATTTAAAACAAACAAACAAAAAGTTATAGTGGATAGAGTGTAGATCAGAGGTGGGCAAACTACAGCCCACGGGCCACATCCGGCCCGCAGGACCCTCCTTCCCGGCCCCTGAGCGCTTGGCCCAGGAGGCTAGCCCCCTCCCCCACAGCCTCAGCTTGCCCCGCCGCCAGCGCAATGCTCTGGGTGGCAAGATCCTGGGGCAGCACAGCTGCAGAGCCCGGCCTGACCCAGTGCTCTGAGCTGCGTGGTGGTGTGGCTGGCTCCGGCCAGGCGGGGCGGCTGTAGCGCCACCAGCCACTGGTGCTACAGGCAGTGCGTTAAGGGGACGGGGGGGTTGGATAGAGGGCAGGGGAGTTCAGGATGGTGGTCAGGGGTCGGGGGTGTGGATAGGGGTCGGGGCGGTCAGAGGGCAGGGAACCGGGGGGTTGAATGGGGGCAGGGGTCCGGGGGGGACCAGTCAGGAATGAGAGGAGGGGTTGGATGGGGTGGTGGTCAGGGGACAGGGAGTGGGGGGGATGGGGCAGGAGTCCCCCGGGAGGGGGGGGGGGCTGGGCCACGCCTGGCTATTTGGGGAGGCACAGCCTCCCCTAACCGGCCCTCCATACAATTTCTGAAACCAGAGGCGGCCCTCAGGCCAAAAACTTTGCCCACCCCAGTGTAGATCATAGGTTGAAATTTTTAACTAGAGACTGAAGTAAATAAATACGGAAGTGGGCAGCACTAGAGTGGAAAGTCACTAATGTGAATCAAAGTAAAAGGTGGGATTTGAGAAGGAGAGGAGGTGGCTTGCACACAGAGACAGGAAATTCATTATAAGCAGGAACAGAATAAAAAGGGACAAAGGACGGAGGGTGAGGAATAAGGAGCAAGAAGAAGAGTGGACAGAGATAAAGACGTGAGATGGGAAACAAAAGGATGAGATGAGGGCAGAACTGTGTACAACGAAGGCAAGGAGTTTGACCCTTATGGGGAAAGACATAAGGAGCTGGGAACAATAACATGGTCAAAGCAGAACAGGAAGATGTGTTTTAATTGCTGAAAGTTGAATGTATTTGAGAGAGAGAAGAAAGTTAGCGAGGACAGAGGAAGAGATTATAATACTTCATAGGAAAGACCACGATAGCATGGAACTGGAAATAGAGAGGAAACAGTGAATTTTAGAAATGATATAAAAGCACCAAGATTTGCTGAGAACCTGGATAAAAAAGGAAAGAAAGAAAGGGAGAAGTCAAAGGTAGCTAAGTTGCCATTACACTGCATGAAGATGAGTTGGGTTAAGGTGAAGTGCTTCTTTGAAGTTGCACAAATTAGCCAACAGTTTCCTTGTCAAAGTTCCTTTAAGTTATACCAGTTCTATTTGAGGAATACTTTCCCAACCTAAGGAACACTGCTTGCCTTCCCCCATAGCTTGACATTGTCTGCTAAAGTTTTCATTCCTCTTGTTACCATGGCTTCATTACAGCAATGCATTATTAACAAGCCTTTCAAAGAACGTAAAGAAAACAGTAGTTCATTCAGCAATCTGGTGCTATGTTTTGATTTAATGCAAGGACTATAAGCACATTAAGTTCTTTATGAAATACACTCACTTTTTAGTACATTACCAAGTTGTGCAAGATCATACTGATACAAAAGCTTATCCTAGCCAATTAAACAGAAAATCCAAAGTTTCACTGTATACAGAAGAGCCCAATCATACTGTTCTCCCTTCCAAACTCCCAAAGAGGTAGGAGGAACAATGAAGTGGAAGACTCCCCTTTTTGCTCCACCACCCACGTACTTGGAGGCCTTACACTTGTGGAAGTGGGAAAAGCATCTCTCCCCCTCTTCCTAGCCTTCTCCCCTATCTGTCATGGGAGCCCTTCTCCCTTCCCCCAGCTCCCTGACTACTGGGAAAGGGGGAAGCTTCTTTCATCTGTTCTCATTCAGTATCAGGCCATTTCCTACATTTCCTACCAGTGAATGCATTTTGCAGGCACCAGGTAAGTTTTACAATTATCTCACTAGCTTTTGGATTATCCTTCCTGGAACGATCAGACTTCACATTTTTGACCAGGAAAAACAAAAAACTATTTAATAAAAAACAAAAAATGTCAAAAAACCTCCTACACTGTATTTAAACAAAGAACTTGGCACAAAATGAAGCATGAAAAGGCAGCATAAAAACTAGAAAGGCAGAAAATCCTAGAATCCAAAGGATTTCAGAAGGGTACCCTAATGCTGGGATCTCTGGCAGACAGCAGACCAGAGATAGTTGTGCCAAAATATACACATACATACATACATACATACATAAATAAAATAGTGTACACTAACTGCAGCTGTCCTCAACAAAAAACACATCTGCCCGTTGGCGTGTTCCTGAAGATAACTATCCAAGACATATTTGAACACCCTCCAGTCCTATGTACTCTTAAAAAAAAAAAGGGGGGGGGGCAGCACACTGGAAAACATGGTAACAACACTGTAGTATCTGACACTACTATAAGGTTTGGTCTTGAGGTGCAGCAGCATGTTTTAACTGTGTTACAGCACTTGTCTTAACTGTATTCTTTGCTGCAGTTCTGTTAAAGCAGATTTCAGATCTGTCCACACTATAAGATTAACACCTTGTTTTAACCATGTAAGAGACTACTGTATAATAAACAGATCAACACAGTTTTCACACAGTAGATGGGACATTTAATGTAGAATAAAACTGTAAACTTCAGTAATATATGTGGAATGGAAAGTCAGAATGATGTCTAAAGGAATCTGAATGGGGGGGGGGGAATTAAGATTTAGATCAGAGCAAATAATCTGAAGTGAAGGTACTGCAATTATCTCAGTCTTTCTGGAATTGTGTCACAGATTAAAGGTCTAATTTAAAAAAAAAAAAAATCACATTATCCTGGGGAGATGCTGAACTTCTGGAGAACTAGCCATGCTCTTGTAGCATTAGAGTCTGGGGAGTCCTGGTGGATGGCAATCTTTAGATTTTGCTGAATTTAAGGAGTTCATTACCAAGTTACTTTAAATGTTAAGAGGACTCCATCTCTTCTGAAAAAAAGTCATAATACCAGAAAAAGCAAAACGAAAAGGGAAACAATGGACACCTACTACTGTATTTTGTGAACTTGAGACCATAGAACAAAACAAAATTTTGTTTCAGATATAGGAAAGGAGGATTTTTATTCCCCCCCCCCCCCCCAACACTAGCCCAGTGAAGAGTAAAAAAACTAAAATTTGAAACACAGCTTTACTAAGAAAGTACAATCAAGCATTCCATTTCCAGCTAACCTAAAGAAAAAGAAGCTGTATTGTCTGAGAGGTTCATAAAAAATGAAAATTCAAAACCAGAGGACAAGCTGAAAACTAAGTCAGAGAGGTGAAGGCTTCATTCAGTATACTTTTTGATGGGGGGGGGGGGGGGTGCGGGGAGGAGAGCGCGCGTTCATTACGTTAATAGCTTTCCCCAAAGTTACTATTATTGCTGACTTTGAAGCAAACTGAATGCTGAGCATTTTATCTTCCATTTTCTTTTATTTCTGTGTGTGGGTTTGCTCAGTACACACTATGGCCTTTAAATACAATAACAAAGCAAAATAATCTAGTAAAGTTTTTAGCTCTTCCTTTCACTGTTTGTCATCCTCCTACCCCTTTGTATAGCACCCATAGTGGAGAAAGATATGCTTCTGAACACAGTACTTCCCCAGAGGTACTGGCAGTAGCAGCATGAAATGATCAATTCCACTCTCCTAGTGTTAGCAAATGTTGGGAAAGCACAGCTGAAATAGATTTATCACTAGGATTATCTAAAAATTCAGGATCAAGCAAAGAAATAAGACACTCTTGCAAACTTGCATCCAATTTAAACACCGGCTTTAGGAGCCATATTTTGCAGTATTCTTCCCTGGCCTTGATGCAAACAGTATCCAAACAGATAATTACCATTTACTATTTTTGGAAATGCCTTAACACCCACGTTTTTCTTATTTTATTTATTTATTTATTTTTTTGGGTAAAAGATAAGGATCACTGTGCACACAATCAGAAGTGTTTGGTGATGGGGCGGAAATGGAAGACATTTTTCCGATCGCCTCTGAATATCTAGGATGAAATCCTGTTGCCATTATAGGCAATGGCAAAACTCCCATTATTTCAGTGGAGCCAGAATTTCACTCCTGATACTTATATGTCATCCCTATGCTGCATCAAAGCTAGTGAATGAGCTAAGGAACCAGGAGAGAAAATTACTATCTGAAAGCTAGTGTATTGCTGTACTAGGTAGAGATAACTAGTTAGCAATTTAGGGTGAGAAGAGAGTGTCACTATCAGTCTATAATAGATCTTATATTGTTTTTAAACCTAGATTCAAATATTTGAAATTTCTCAACTTTAAGAATTATTTAGTCTCCCTGGATTTCTCCTGCACACTTGCTATTTTGATATACCAAAGCATTTCAATGCTTCTGGTTTGGAGACAGTGAAAATAGCAACATCAATGTACTGAGGATTAACATGGGAAATTCCCAACAATGATAATAGGATTTATGTATGAAGATCCCCTGTGCATCAATGAAAATTACATTCTTAAATGTTTTCAGCATGCAAACAAACCCTTAAATTCTACAGGCTTAACAATAAAAGTTGTGAGCTAATGATAGCTGTAGGAGCATAAAGAAATCTATAGCACTGAATGTAACACTCGTGATTATGTATTTATTGGGGTGTTCTACTTGAGTCATAAAAAAGTATTTCTTACTATGTTAGCTAACACGAGCTGACACACACAAGGTAAAAATCTTAGTGAAGACAAGGCAGTTTGTAGTTTTAACACAACTTAGAAGGACGAAATATGTGGACTATGGGCTGTCTAGGGTTTACCTGGACCTGCTAGCGGTGTGTAGTATTAACACAAGTTGAGTCTGCACTATGATTTTACCTCACGTTAACGAATAAATTAACACTTTTTTTCCCTCTAGTGAAGACAAAGTCTAAAGGGGAAAAACATGGAATTTCTCAACAATTCAGAAGACCTTCTTTTGGTTTGTTGACTATTTGTGTAAATAAAGTCCTTGCTTTCTTTTTGGGCGTATGACACGTTAGATCCAGGCCTAAGGAATTAGGAATACACTCTGGCTGCATCTACACTGGCAAAATTGGTGATCATCAGTGCTGCTCCACTGGTCGTGAATTGCAGGTTCCATATTTGCCAGGAAAGGCAAGGCCTAGGTGTTAAGGAAGCTGACAACTTATAATGGTATTAAGAAAATGCCTTTGAATATCAAAAGCCAAATTCTGATCTCTCACAAGGTTTATACTGGTGTAATTCCACTTACTTCAGTGAAGAACAGTAGTGCACACTGGAGGTAAACAAGATCTGAATTAGGGTTCAGACATTTTCAAACAAGAGTATATCTTTAGGTAATTTTACTAAGTAGGATGCATTACTTCAGCTATCCTTTATTCTTCTCCCTTTAAAATGCTAATGAAGGCTGACTGATTACAGAAATTTAACATTTTTGGTTATTAATTGCTAAATTGAATACACTGATATGTACACACAATGGCTTTGCAAAATC
The DNA here is from genome assembly GCF_028017835.1 of Emys orbicularis. NCBI lineage: Eukaryota > Metazoa > Chordata > Testudines > Emydidae > Emys > Emys orbicularis. The sequence continues at coordinate 120,603,858 of NC_088689.1, forward strand.
CCATTTACCTGTTCACGAAATGCAAACAGTAAGTTGTTCCAAGCAAGCATCACCAATCAACTTATGCAGACTGTAAGATACTTTTTTGTTTTAATCACTTTTCCAGTGCTGTTGTTACAATGGCAGGTCTGTGGTGGGAATGCCACTCCTGCTGAACTGAGGGAGCATAAGACCAAGTTGAGGAGATGCTGCAATACCCTCTGCTGAATCCTCTTTGTTCGAGACTCAATTACCTGGGCAAGGTCTGTTCCCTTCCCTAACATCTACTATCTGAGGTCTAGACCAGAACAGTCCTGCACTACCACCCTGCAGTCTTCTCTCGAGGCTTGCCTTGTTCAGCAATCCCTTCCCAAGGTCTACAGAGGGGAAGAGAGAAGAGAGCTGGCTTATCCCTCTTTAACTAGGAGCAAGATAAACAACAGTTGTGCTCTCTGTAAGCATGATTTAGGATGGGACAGAACTCCCAGCCTGAACAAAGGATCTGGGAGAGTAGCACTCCAAGAGAAGTAGCCAGAAGCGAAGCCCCTATGGGAAGTTAAATTTAAGTCCCAACTGGGGAGGACAAAGGAGGTACTAAAGCAGCTGCTGCATCTTTGAAGAGCCAATATTGAGAGACAGAGGCCAGGTCCATACTAAAATGTTAGGTCAACCCAGCTACGTCACTCAGGCCTTGGCTACACTCGGGACTTCCCCTCGGAGAGGTGGAGTACATACGCAGCAGCGCTGGGAATAGCTTGCAGTACTGCAGGCTCTGATTACACTGGCGCTTTACAGTGCTGTACTTGCTGCGCTCGGGGGGGAGGGGGAGGGCGTTTTCACACCCCTGAGCGCAGCAAGTTGCAGCGCTGTACAGCACCAGTGTAGCCAAGGCCTCAGGAGTACGAAAAATCCACAGCCTTGAGCAACCTAGTTAAGCTAACCTAACACCTAGTATAGATAGTTCTTCTGTCATCCTAGCACTGTCCACTTAGCTACTGCCTCTCAGGGAGGTGGACTACCTATGCCAATGGCAGAACCCCTCCCATCAGCATAGGTAGTGTCTACACTGAAGTGCTTACAGCAGCTGTGCCCCTGTAACATTTCAAGTGTAGATAAGTCCAGAGTATAAGAAAAGAACCAATGAAGATACTGAGGGGAAAAAGAAACCGAATTAGTGGAGAGAGGGAACAGAACTAATGAAGCAAGGTTAATGAATGAATAGAAGGGGAAACTGAATAGGCCTGGGTCAGGGTGTGATTAAATTAGCTGGTGTATAGAGTGAATCAAAGGTAAGGTGGGGGGGTTGTCTGTGTGAGGCTATGGGTATGTCTACACTTGCAGAGGTTTGGCGCTGTAAGTTTCACCGGTGATAGGGAACCAGTGAAAGAAAAGCGCTGGTTTGTGTACTCACTTAATGCCTAAGGTGTCAGAGTGTGTTTACACTAGCAGCACTTCCATCGTAGATGAGAGCAGCGCTGTAGGGCAGGTATCCCACAGTGCAGCTCTCTCGATAGGTCTTGTAGGAAGGTGTAAGGTCTCCCGCGTAGTTGCTCTATGCCAGCAAACTATCCCCAAACGATGGTAACTATGTCGGTGGGACAGCATCTCCTGTTGACATAGCGCTGTCCACATTGGCACTTTTGTCGGTGAAACTTACGTTGGTCAAGGGGTTGTTTTTTTCACACCTGATTGACAAACATTTTACCAACGAAAGTGCTAGTGTAGACAAAGCCTGAGAGAGGAACAGCTTTATGTTTGTAAGAAGAACAGCAATGGTGTGAAGTGAGCTTATAAGACCTGGTATTCACATAACAGAAAGTACATACAGTGGCATTGGAGAGAGTTGTATGTGACAGCATATGCTTGCACACATATTGATGTTACTGTTATTGTGTACATTATTGCCTAGGCTGGAAAATTTTCTTGACACTTTAGCAAGGCTGATACACAATACATTCAATGTGGCATGTTAGCATTATTATGAGGAACTTGGAGTCTCCATTTCTTTTCTCAAAATGTTAATTCTGCATTAATGTATCTTTGACATTTAATTTCTGTGGGACAGATTCAGAAGTGCTTAACACCCAAATTCCACAATGTGAGCTACCGGATGTCTCTTTCCCTTCACTCCCAAAAATCACAAAACAAAAAAGACCCACACTAGTTCACATTTCTGGGAGACACCAGTAGTTTGTATACACCGTAATGATGCCTCCAAAGGGTACAGCACTGAAATTGCACTATTACTACACAGATAATCCTTGAAGCATAAGCATTGCATCAATAACTCCATAGCAGCCAGGGAGCCAATTTACCAGCTGGGAAGAGACGAATGGGAGAGTTCCTTCAGTCAACCCTCCTGTGCTCTGTAGGCCGGAGCCTACTTTGGGGTACTAATCCCAGAACTTCACAAACTGAATTGAGTGGAGGATGACTAACAACGCCAATTTTTAAAAAGGGCTCCAGAGGTGACCCCGGCAATTACAGGCGTTTAAGCCTGACTTCAGTACCGGGAAAACTGGTTGAAACTATAATAAAGAACAATATTGTCAGACATATAGATGAACATAATTTGTTGAGGAAGCGTCAACATGGTTTTAGTAAAGGGAAATCATGCCTCACCAATCTACTAGAATTCTTTGAGGGGGTCAACAAGCATGTGGACCAAGGGGATCCAGTGGATAGTGTGTACTTAGATTTTCAGATAGTCTTTGACAAGGTCCCTCACCAAAAGCTCTTACACAAAGTAAGATGCCACGGGATAAGAGGGAAGGTGCTCTCATGGATTGGTAGCTGGTTAAAAGATAGGAAACAAAGGGTAGGTATAAATGGTCAGTTTTCAGAATAGAGAGAGGTAACTAGTGGTGTTCCCCAGGGGTCTGTTCTGGGACCGGTCCTATTCAACATATTCATAAATGACCGGGAAAAAGGGGTAAACAGCGAGGTGGCAAAATTTGCAGATGATACAAAACTATTCAAGATAGTTAAGACCCAGACAGACTGCGAAGAGCTACAGAAGGATCTCTCAAAACTGGGTGACAGGGCAACAAAATGGCAGATGAAATTTCATGTTGATAAATGCAAAGTAATGCACATTGGAAAACATAATCCCAACTATACATATCAAATGATGGGGTCTACATTAGCTGTTACCACTTGTCATAACTATAAAGGGAAGGGTAACAGCTCTCCTGTGTACAGTACTATAAAATCCCTCCTGGCCAGAGACTCCAAAATCCTTTTACCTGTAAAGGGTTCAGAAGCTCAGGTAACCTGGCTGACACCTGACCCAAAGGACCAATAAGGGGACAAGATACTTTCAAATCTTGGGGGGGAGGGGGAGGCTTTTGTTTGTGCTCTTTGTTTTGGGGGGTTGTTCGCTCTTGGGACTAAGAGGGACCAGACATCAATCCAGGCTCTCCACATCTTTCTGAACAAGTCTCTCATATTTCAAACTTGTAAGTAAACAGCCAGGCAAGGCGTGTTAGTTTACCTTTGTTTTCTCAACTTGTAAATGTACCTTTTGCTAGAGTGTTTATCTCTGTTTGCTGTAACTTTGAACCTAAGGCTAGAGGGGGGTCCTCTGAGCTCTTTAAGTTTGATTACCCTGTAAAGTTATTTTCCATCCTGATTTTACAGAGATGATTTTTACCTTTTTCTTTAATTAAAAGCCTTCTTTTTAAGAACCTGATTGATTTTCCTTGTTTTTAGATCCAAGGGGGTTGGATCTTGATCCACCAGGAGTTGGTGGGAGGAAGGAGGGGGGATGGTTAATTTCTCCTTGTTTTAAGATCCAAGGCGTTTGGATCTGTATTCACCAGGGAATTGGTGAAGAGTCTCTCAAGGCTACCCAGGGAAGGGAATTAGCTTTGGGAGTGGTGGCAGCGGACCAGATCTAAGCTGGTAGCTAAGCTTAGAAGTTTTCATGCAGGCCCCCACATTTGTACCCTAAAGTTCAAAGTGGGGAAGCAGCCTTGACACCACTCAAGAAAGATCTTGGGGTCATTGTAGATAGTTCTCTGAAAACATCCATTCAATGTGCAGCAGCAGTCAAAAAAGCGAACAGAATGCTGGGAATAATTAAGAAAGGGATAGATAATAGGACAGAAAATATCATGTTGCCTCTATATAAATCCATGATACGCCCACATCTTGAATACTGTGTGCAGATGTGGTCGCCCCATTTCAAAATATATATATTGGAATTAGAAAAGGTTCAGAAAAGGGCAACAAAAATTATTAGGGGTATGGATCGGCTTGGCTTCCGTATGAGGAGAGATTGATAAAACTGGGACTTTTCAGCTTGGAAAAGAGACAGCTAAGGGGAGATATGATTGAGGTCTATAAAATCATGACTGGTGTAAAAAAAGTAGATAAGGAAGTATTGTTTACTACTTCTCATAGTAGAAGAACTAGGGGTCACCAAATGAAATTAATAGGCAACAGGTTTAAAACAAATAAAAGGAAGTATTTCTTCACACAATGCAGTCAACCTGTGTAACTCCTTGCCAGAGGATGTTGTGAAGGCCAAGACCATAACAGGGTTCAAAGAAGAACTAGATAAAGTCTAGGAGGATAGGTCCATCAGTGCCTATTAGCCAGGATGGGCAGGAATAGTGTCCCTAGCCTCTGTTTGCCAGAAGCTGGGAATGAGCGACAGGGGATAGATCACTTGATGATTACCTGTTCTGTTCATTCCCTATAGGGCACTAGGCACTGGCCACTGTTGGAAGACAGGATACTGGGCTTGATGGACCTTTGGTCTCACCCAGTAGGACCATTCTTATGTTCTTATTGGATGGTCAAACATTCAGAAATAAGCCCATTTTGGTATGGGATCAAGGATGGATGATCCCCGAAGAAAATCAAGAAAGACTGACCACTTTAACTTCATTTTTAGAGTGTGCACATTAACAGTCACATGCACCGTATTTATTTGAAAGTGTTATATTGCACTTGGCACAGAATTTTTAAGTGGTAGTTAATTAGAAACTTGACTAGGCAAAAACATGCACTCTTCACTGAGAACTACCAATGTCCTCTGGCTGAAGTTTAAAAGTTTGCCTTTTTAGTCAGCTGAAGTAAAAAAATCAAGATAATAGAAAAAATAATCTCTCTCCGGTAACTCAAACAGTTGAATGAATTTGCCTCTTATTTTTTCTACCAAAAGAAATCCAACTTTATTCTGAGACCAAACTTCTAACTTTTAGTATAAAATATGGAGATATACCTATCTCATAGAACTGAAAGGGACCCCGAAAGGTCATCGAGTCCAGCCCCCTGCCTTCACTAGCAGGACCAAGTACTGATTTTGCCCCAGATCCCTAAGTGGCACCCTCAAGGATTGAACTCACAACCCTGGGTTTAATGGGCCAATGCTCAAACCACTGAGCTATCCCTCCCCCCCTGGAGCTTTTCAAAAAGTTACAAGTGAAAGTCAGATGATAAATGTGATCTTATCTATACTTACTACTGAAAGCTCTACACTAGCGTACCCATGTATAAAGCAAAGCAAATTTAAAGTAAAATAAAAACAAGAACATTGTTCATAAAAATAAGGTTTAAATTATAGCGGGGGAACCTTTGAAGTTAGAGTATATGTTGCTACAAAAATTTACATACACTGAAACACAAGAAAGGAATTTAGCATACAAAATGCCAAAATATATAGCTGAAATGCCAGAATGAAAATTAGAGGAACTTCTGTCCATAGTTAACTGGCAACCCCTTTTTAAGCTCTGGTTCAACTAAAAAAAAAAAAAAAAAAAAAAAACACACACAGAACTGATCAGAGTTCACAAAGGAAGTTTTAAAAGAGTTCAATTAAAAACTAAACACTTTCCACCAGCAAGAGTAAAAAAAGATATTAAAATGGACCAAAATACTAATGAGGTTAAAAATGTGCCCCTTTCTGTATTGCCTTAGGGAGAATACAGATGCACAGAACATATGCTGGACATTTAGAGACCACTACATGCTAAACTCACTCCAAGGTATTTTTCAAATGCAGGCCGACCTGAGAAACTGAAAGGTTGACTTTTGGTAGCTTCCTATGTATTCAGTTAGATAGAAGTTGGGAAAACTTAGAAGACAAGAACATCTAGGAGGGAAAACCTGACTACAGAAAAGAACCAACTATGCAGTCCACAGCCTAAAGTAAAAAAGTTAAAAACCAAAACTAGATAAACACAGAGTAATGTACTCCGAGGCACTTACAGTAAGCACTAGTGCAACCCCACCAATTCCTGGTCACAGGTCATGAATCATAGCTGTTCCCAAGCAGAGAAAAGGCCTAAACCTATTTTACAATTAATCACTCCTGCCCTGAGCCCAGATTTCTCCAGGTTTTGGTAGGATCTTAAGGATGCTAGAAACAAATAGGTAACTAATAAAACATCTGCATTATATCTTTTATAATAGGAAAAGCTATAGTTAAGACTGCAAAATTAAAGGTTACCTGAATTGGGAGCGGAGAGGAGAGGCCTAAGACAGAAGGGAGGGAAAAGATAATCTATGCTTTTTGGGGTGTATGAAGACATCCCGAAACTTTTTTAAAACTCTCCTTGTTTTTTCTACCTTAGAATTACCAGGAATGTCCAATCTTCTTTCCCTGTTTTCACATTTCCTCAAAGGACCCAAATAAATGGATTTGAAGCTCTTCTGCCATTAATTGAAGGGGCAGATAATTTAATCCTTAATTCAGAGACTCTTTCTTTCAACTGTTAGGCATTTGAATTAAGTGGCAATACTAAACAACCCCCTCCCCACACACACCTAGTTTTAAGTAGTTGTCAACAAAAATTGCTCAATTTATCAGATTTTACTTCCGCGATATTGGAAATGTCATAAATACTAGTTCTCCAGTCACCTAGAGAGACTTCCTGAAAAATAGTGTTTTTCTACATTACATTAGGGTTTGTGCAGCTCCACAAGTGATACAACTGGATTGTTTTTCTTTATAACTACTGAGTGATGTAGTTTAAGGCCTACAGAGTGGCAGAAAATAATTGTGCAACTTCACAGATCTCCAGGTAGGGTTTTTAGGCAGCAGAGTTGCTTTCTGCTGAAAACTGTTAGCTGAAAGATGCTTCACATGCACATTACAAATAAGATGGTACTAAGAAACAACTTGCAACCACCAGTTCTCAGACAGTGGGGGTTGGGCATAATTCTTGTTCAGTATACATCTCAAATTATAAGACACCAACATTATTTTGTATAGCTCAATAATGCTTGGTTAAAAATTCAGGCCACAATCTTTCAAACACTTAAGTATATACTTAACTTTGCTCACAGTAATAGCCTCATAGACTCCAATAAGTAAAGTTATGCACATGCTTGAGCTGGTGCAGGATCAGGCTTTTACTACAAGATGCTGCAAACCAAGTTTAGCATTTGCACATTTATACCCAGGCTTCACAATGTACCTATAAGATTTTTATATACTAGCCCAATCCTACACACACCAAGTAATTTTACTCAGGTGAATAAGTCCCACTGAGTCAGATGGAACAATTCATATAAGTTAGTGTTTGCAGGATTAAGACATAGGCTATTAAATGTGCAATCTATAGCACATCCATGCTCCTATGAGAACCTCAAGACCATTTTTTCTTGACATATTTCATTTTAATTTTCAAAGCCATACTAATTAAATTTAATAACTGTTTACCTACCAGAAAGTACAGTTGCCACAGAAGGAAAAACCCTATTCTTTAAACCTTATTTTATAAAGTTTATATATAAAGTTTGGAAAGAAACCTTATGAAAGCCCCAACGCTTCTACCTGAAAACCAGAGGCATAACAATAAACTGAGACAAGACAGAAAGCAAAATAGCCTCATGTTATATTATCTCATTTACCTCCTTCCCCACTAACACAAATCCTTTTTGTTCACTAGCTTATGTGTCATCAGGAATATGCACAACTCCACATAGCACTGGTAAAAGAAATTTTGCCAATATGCAGAATCTCCAACAGAGGACCCACCCTAAAAAGAGGGCCCTAATTATTTAAATAATTGTGTTCCTGATACTGAGGTTTAGCAATCCTTAGAACTAGTTTCATTTTGACAAACATTGCCTCTGAATATTTCAATATGCAATGGGTAAATAAATTTTGCAAAATATTAGACAAAGAAATAATGCAGATCTTGAGGTCTAATGGGAGCAGAATTAAATGTACGGTGAAGCCTGCGTACATGTAGTTCCATATATTGCCTTGTTTGTGTACAAAGGAGAACATTGGAGACTTGTTGAACTGTTACTAACAAATGTGAAACTATTAACAAACAGCCTAGAGCAACTGGAATATCTGAGTATTTAGAAAAATACAGAGGGATAACAAAAGAGAAAGAAACTACTGAGAATGTACCGGGCCATCATTTGTATAAAGTGTGAAAAATATTTGTATCTCAAAACAACATAGAGCCCATTGCAGGATCAAGGCCTTTGTTTGTGTAACTGAGTACAAAGTTAATCCACATATTTCCCAAACAAAAAGCAAGCAAAAGTTAACAGTACAGAAACAATTACATTGTATCACCTGGCTCTATCACCAGTGATTTCTTAAATATTTCCCCTGCAATCAATTTTAAAAATATTTTATAGTTTCCAAAACAGAAAGTAGATAGACAAGAAAACAAAAGCCTCTAAGAAAAGTTCAGACAAATGTAAGCAATTAGCATATCTAAAGAGTAATTTTACACTTTATAAAAATAGAATTTCTCCTAAATTAAGACAGCATAAAGACTCATTAAGCAAAAATATCTGTATTACAGCTGTGCCTTTTTCTGCTAAACTGAAGCCTTTGATTCAAAGAGCAAAGTACATTTCAGAACTTCAGTTTTCCCTTCAAGGCCACAAATTCAAGCAGGAATAGCACACTACATTAAAAACAGATCTCTTGCAACTTAGACACATTATAAATTAGAACAAAGACTCTGTGAATCAGTGATTCCTAATAAAACACTGTTATAGACATATATTCCTTTCTCAAGCCTGTACTCTGGCTGTACTAGGCCTCAAAAACAAGGAGGCAGCCTGGGAGCCAGAAAGAGAGCAACTCACCAGCAATGCACCCAGGGAAGCCTTTCTCCTTCCTGCCAAATAGTGAGACAACAAGGAAGTCACCCACTGCAGCACCAGAGATTATCCCTGACAAGGAGAGAGATATTCCAGCTCCTTTATAACTACAATACCCCTTCCAAGAAAAATCCAAATGGCCCCCACCCCAGTTAATGATGATCTATGAAAGAAAGTCTGGGGAAAGTGAAATGGGAGTAGTTGTGTGCAGACTGGGAAATGAGAACCTAATGAAATGCAGAGTAACAAGTTAGCTCCCATATGCCTCTTGTGCAAAGAGCACCTAAATTATTTCCCCCATCCACATAAAAAGCAGCAACTGAATGTAAGAGAGCCTGTGAGTATGCTACACACAGCCTGCAAAAATTAATCTAAATTATGTCATTCACTTCTGTGAACCATGCTATCAGATATCACATTCAAAAGAGAGATCACAATACACATTAAACTTTTCCTCTTTCAGGCTATGAAAACTGATATGAGTATTATATAAAATGCAGAAAAAGCAACAGGCTCATTGTATTTAATAGGATCAATGAAACCTGACAGCTGACCCTGAACATAAGGAGAAACTTCTCAATCAACATCAGACTAATGTGTACCAACTCTAAGTGTGAAAGGAAATAAACTGAACTCAAGAGGTCTTCAGCCATCAAGAACTGCAACTAGAACGAAGGAGAATATATTTAGCTCACCAAATCAACCTATATGCAAACAAACCTTGGGCATTATTCAATCTATCTCTGGGCCCAAAATTGAGAGAGTTCGTATAAAACCTCAACTGGGGAAGAGGAGGGGGGAGTGGGGAAGGGATCAGACTTACATTGTCTCTCCAGTCTTGGCAACATGACAAAGAAACTGATCTAGTACTGGACACACTTCCTTCTTCCCCCTCTTCTCAAAATCTGCAGGTAAGAAGGGGTGGGGGAGGAGAAAATCCCAATCAACATTAATGGACTTGGTCTGTAAATGCAGCTCCCACAAGCAGCTTTTCCAAGTCCCAGTGTGCTGGAAAGCAGAGCCACCCCCTTCCACCCCACTCGAGCCGCAGCCTTAGGGCCCTGCGAGCCTCTTACTGCTTCTGAGGAGGGAACCGTCTACATCTGAATGGCAGTAAGTCACTCGAAGTTGATTTGCAACTTCTCTGGAGCGGCTACAGCCACGAGAGAGAGGCTGATGGACTCCGGCTGCGTCCAGGGAGGCAGGACGAGGCTAGCACGAACGGGGCTGGGGAGAGAAAGGGCAGGGGTGAGAGGGGGGGCGGGCACACGGGAGGAGCGGGGGCACTCGGCTCCGGCAGGACAAGGGGAGAATCAGCGGGAGGAGGGGGAGGAAAAGCAGGAGGGCCCTACCCCCCAGCAGCCCCCCTGAAGCCCAGGACACCTCCTGGGAGGGGGAAAGGGCATCTCCCCTCCCCCATGTCCCAGAGGGCTCTGCCTCCCGTGGGCGGGGAGAGAGGGGGCTTTCCTCTCCACCGCCTGCCCCAAGGGGGCCATGGCCTCCCTCAGCGCAGGGACCCACCCGCAGGGGGTCCTGCCGCCCCCGGTGAGGAGAGCTCGCTCCCTTCCCGCGTGGGGACCCCCTCCCCCCCCAGCCCGGCCACCACCTTTCAGCGCCTCCTGCAGCCTCTCGACGTCCATGGTCCGCCGCTGCCCCCTCTCTGCGCTGCTCCCGCCTCCTGCCCCCCGCCCCGCACAGGAAACAGGCACCGGCAGCGGCACAAACACACACCGCGGCGGGCTTAGCAAGCCTCCAACATGGCGCCCGGGCCGTCACCGTGCGCGCCCCCGACGGCTCGCCCCCTCCCACCGGGGGCGGGAGCGCGCGGGGGGGCGGGGCCCAGGCTGCTACCGCCTGCCTGTCTGAGAGACAGACTGGCGGGAGTGGGGGGGCGAGGGGGTTGCGCTAGGCGGGGTCGGCGGCTGTGGCCAGGCCTGGGATAGGGGGCCCTGCCCCCCCACCTGCCACACTCAGATTGGGGGGCTTCCCAACCCCCCCACACATACACCTTCCACACTCTGACTGGGGGGCTTCCCAACCCGCCCCCCCACCTGCTACACTCAGATTGGGGGGCTTCCCAACCCAGCCCACCCCGCCACCTGCCACACTCTGACTGGGGGCTACCCAACCCACACACACCTTCCACATTCAGATTGGGGGGCTTCCCAACCCCCCCACACACATCTTCCACACTCTGACTGGGGGGCTTCCCAACCCGCCTCCCTCACCTGCCACACTCAGATTGGGGGGTTTCCCAACCCTCCCCCACACGCACACACCCTCCACATTCAGATTGGGGGGCTTCCCAACCCGCCCCCCCACCACACTCAGATTGGGGGGTTTCCCAACCCCACCTGCCACACTCAGATTCGGGGGCTTCCCATCCCGCCTCCCTCACCTGCCACACTCAGATTGGGGGGCTTCCCAACCCACCTCCCTCACCTGCCACACTCAGATGGTGGGGCTTCCCAAACCTCCTCCCTCACCTGCCACACTCAGGTTGGGGGGCTTCCCAACCCCCCCCCCTCCCCCCCACACACACACGCACACACCTTCCACACTCTGACTGGGGGCCTCCCAACCCCCCCCACAACAATGTATTAAAGTTAATGGGACTACTCACATGCCTAAAATTAAGCACACGTAGTAATTTGCAAAATCAGGACATTAGATTGAACATCATCAAATAGGACTTTTGTTGGGAAGTTTAAGTGAAATGACAGCCTCTGCTAAGGGAGAAAACAGACCCATGCACTGAATACAGATACTGAAGAAGTGTGATGGACTTCTAAAAGCAGTTTTAGAAATGTCTTTTCAATATGTATTCTTATAATGGTCCATATATTTCCCTACACAAAAACCCACAGAGGACAAACACCACAACTCTGCAAGTGTGGTGGTAAAATCTGTACAATCTTCCCCATGCTTCCCTGGACTGGGTCCCAGAATCAGCAGGGGTGTAAACTGGCCTATGAACAAGCCCTAAAATTGAAGCAGAGAGGCCTGGGATTCATGGGAATCTGAGCCCCCAGATCTGCAGATTTTAACCAGCCAGCCAGCTGCACACACAGAAACTTGTCTACTGTGAACACTTCTGTAGAATTGAGGCACCCATGGTGATTATTCCTAGAAAGAAATGGAAATGCCCATAAAAATGAAGTTGTAAATAAAGTAGCCAAATATTGCAGTCAACTGTCATTCTAGGCATGTGAGCTGGCACATCTGCTGTAATTTACTATTAGGTAAAATCCTGAATAGACCTGGATCATCTCCCATGCTCTACCCCAGATCAGCATATGCAGGGACGTGTGCATATAGCTTTCCCTCTTCTCATACAAAAAGGGGCAAGGGGGAATCAGCAGCCTCTGTGGCACCATCCTTCCTCCTCCCACCACCAACTTTTCCTGCAAGTCCAGAGTATGCATAGCATGAGATGGAGATTTGACAGCCCACGAGGAAGAGTGGGAGGGCCAGAGCATGGCTGGTGATGACATACACTGTCCACGCTCCAGCCCCAGCAAGATTTCCTGGAAAAGATAATACACCTCAGGTTGTATTATCTTTTCAGTATAGTCCAATCCAGAGTCCTTAGTAGAACAACTCCAATAGAGCTGCATTGCAAGGAAGCTGGGGGGGTGGCATAGGAGATTATGCAGGTTTGTGTACAGTCTTTTCTCTGGATAAGGGCAAAACCAATAATCCTGACAACAATACAGGGTGCTCTGGCTGGGGACTACTGTCCCCTGAGCTCCCCTGTGTGAGTTTTGGCATGGGGCAGGGATGATCCAGTTCCTAGAATCTAACGATGTCCTCAGGCATGTTTTTTCTACAAAGCAGAGAACCACAACCCTTATTTTAGAACTTCATGGGTTCTAGAACTGAGAACCTTGTAGATCTTTTGGACCGTAGAGTACTAATTAATAGTACGAATAATGCTACTTAGCGCTTCATATTTACAACATGCTGTACAAACCAGCTACTTTGTGATGCAATGTAAAAAATATGCTTAGTTTAAACACACTGTATAAAAAGAATTCTAAATGTTTTGTAAACTCTCTAAAATATTTTTAAACCCATAGAAGTATCTCAGATTTAACACTTTGGAGTTCTCCCTGGCTGAATCTGAATACTTGGTAATAACCCAAAGGCAGTAGTTGAACTGTAAACATTTTACAAAATAATGTTATTTTTCATGCCATCAGTCAATCCTCAATTTTAAAAAGAAAAACAGCATTGCTCCCTGAACTCAATTTCAAGAGAAAAACAGCATTAATGAGAATAATAGTACTTAGGATTTACATACGGCAGCATTTTTCATTTTCAATGTATTTTCCACACAAGTAATTCTAGCATCCTTTAAGTATCATTAGCTCCATTATACACATAAGCAAACTGAGAAAAAGAAGCTGTGATTTGCTCAAGCCATTGAGGGAATCCGTGTCTGAACTGGAATTAGAATTCTGGAGTTCCTGGCTCCCAGTCCTGTACTATGCCCATACTACTCCCTCAGGAGATCTATAGTGGAAAGTTGAGTGGCAGTGAAAGGAGGAAGGAATGCTCCCACTGGGAAAATCATTACTGGTTTTGTTCCTGCTAAGTTGGCCACCCCATATTGTTAAAAATTTTCATTACTGGTGGTTTTTCTCTTGTAGCATTTGTTGCCATCTGCCACTAGTTTTGTGCATGGGGGAACATGAAGGTGGAGCAGGGGTCTGCGCTATAGCAAACTGTCCATCAAGCTGCAGTTAGTTCAAGTGGCTCATTGCCATGGTTATGGGGAAATCATTACATTGAAAAGCTTTACAAATTAAAGCTATATTTATTTGCTTTTATCCTAGGGCAATATTCTGCTCTCTAGTTCATTGATATTCTCAACCAGTAATATCACTGGGAGTGCCACATGTCGAACTAGTGCAAAATCTGTCATAACGGGAGGAGATCTGCATCATAGCTCTACCACGGTGGAGGAAGGAGAGAATTTTGCCCATCGAGTAAGTTGAGGGCAGGAGAAGGATTTCAAGGCAAGGAATGGATATGCAGTAGAAACTGTAAGTGTTGTGGCTTGTGAGCAGACACACCAGCAAGGAGAAGGGAAAATAAAGGTCAAACCACGGTTCAGCCTAAGTTCCTTTCCTGAGGGCCTGCCCTGCTTTATTAACCTAAAGGAGATGCCAAAACACGAAGTAGCACAAAACGCTAGCAACAGCCAAGTAAGTCATCTCCAGCTTTCACCAAGCAGGGAGGGAGGAAGGAAGATACATTCTTCCCACTAAGTAGCTTCTCCTGACTATCTCCTTATGCCCCATTACAATTCCTGCCATGGACTAACTTCCCTTCAGCTCTCCTAGCTCTTACATAGTTCCCAGAGATGGTCACCTGATTCTCTGGTCACATGACCTTGACTCAGTCCCTCCGGGGGAACTACATTTCCCAGAACACTTGTTTTTAAAGGGCCTATGAGTCATAACAGACATACTGGGATATATGCGTGCTCACTGCAAAAGCATTAGTAGGCCAAATCAGCCCTCCTGTGCAATACTCTTCCATTCACTGGTGTTGTCAAGATAAGAATATGGCCCATATTCTAAGTGTCCATTTGAAAAATTATGTACCAGCCTGGATCAAAACAAAACAAACAAACAAACAAACAAACAAACAAACAGAAAGTTCCCAGGAAACTTGTGTTGAAATAGCTCAATGTAGTTCACTGAAAAGCATGTTACAGACAATGAGGACTGTGTTTTCTCTAAACTCTGAATATTTCATTCAGTACTGTACTGCTATCAAATACAAATCCTCATCAGCCTAATTTGTAATAGAATTATACCACCCCAATACAGTTTTTATTACATTTTTCATTTCTGAGCCCAGAGAAATACTTCAGTGCTATAAACTGGGATTGTGGAAGATGCAGATTTGTCTTTTAGAACCTAGCAAACAAGTTCTGGGGATGAATGCAGAATTGTCTCAAAGTTAGTTGGCTGAGCCAGGTGACCCTTCTCATTTAAGGATCAGATTCAAATGCTAGTTTTTTATTGTACTTGCATTTGGAGCATGGTCACTTTTGGACTTGTGTTTTACATTACTGGCAAATTATACAATCCATTGGCTTTGCTGTGTAAGAAGGATATTGCTATCTTAGGGGGTAGGAAAAGTCATTAGTGGCCACCATTCCCACAGTTTATCTGTCGAAGGAGGATATAAGTCACCAGACTCCTCCCTACAGAATCTGACTGTTGGAAAAAGGCTACCTCCAGCTTCTCCACACATGGGTCTTGCTATCTTATGAGTTGGACGTAACCAGTGGCCTCTGAACTAAATCTATCAGAGGGAAAAGAAACAACTCATCAGCACCAGTTCCTCAATGAGCTCTTCTAGTTTGTAGCACTCACCACTTGCATGTGTATCTTGGCATATTAAATAAGACATTATTGTAATGTGTCCTTGGTACAACAGAAGAAAGATTGTTGCTTCACAATGCAGCAGAGTTTTAACGAGGGAGCACACTAAACCTGATTCTTCACAGTCTTGCAACTTGTGTAGTCCTTTACATCTGTGCAGAGTGGGAGTAAACTGCTACCATATCAGAATGGTACCATTTTACACCTTGCACAGATATATGACTATGCAAGGCGCATGGCAGTGGAGAATTGGGCCCATTGGATCTTGTCATCCTTACTTATGTGGCTAATCCCATTCAAGGTAATAAGACTAATCACATAGTTAACAGTTGCAGGACACAATGTCAGGCTGTGACACTGGCAGACCGCGTGCCAGCTCTTGCCAAGGGTGTAGGTGTTAGCTAGGCACTGACAAATTCATAGCTGGAAACCAAACTAGTTCACCTATATGTTAGTATAAATAAGAGGAGTACTTGTGGCACCTTAGAGACTAACAAATTTATTAGAGCATAAGCTTTCGTGGGTTACAACCCACTTCTTCGGATGCATATCTGTACGAGTTTTTTCATGAAGTTGATGGATTTCCACTCCATACATGCATCCGAAGAAGTGGGTTGTAACCCACGAAAGCTTATGCTCTAATAAATTTGTTAGTCTCTAAGATGCCACAAGTACTCCTGTTATTTTTGCAGATACAGACTAACACGGCTGCTACTCTGAAACCTATATGTTAGTATTCAAGATAGGTACTAGACTTATAAGAATGTGTTTAGACTCTATGGAATGCTTGTAAATTGCTGTATGCGTTAATTTTACTTGTTATGTCTCTATCCCATGCTATAAGGTGATATGTAAGTTTTGCTTTATAACTGTAAAAATGCTTGCTCTGAACCTGTGAACCAATAAGAATGGTCCACGGCTCATCAAGAAGGACTACCAAAAGTAAATGGGCCATTGTGGAATATCATGATACAAAGACTTGGTTAATGGTCCTCTCACACCCATGAAAGTGCTTCGTGTAAAAAAAGCTCATCCCATCAGCTTGAATTCTGGAAGAAGGAAATAAAGATAGCTGACATGAAAATTTTTAATCTCTTTTTGCTGTTTGGACTCTCACAGGGCTAGAGCTTGGAAACAGAAGCAGAGATCCCCAGAGTCAACCTGGGTTAGCCCTAAAAGACATTCAGTGCTCATGGGCGCCAGGTTTGTATAATTTTTGGTGGTGCCCAGAACGGGTCCAAGGAGAGCCGTCCCATCCATAGGACAGACCGGGGCAACTGCCCCAGGCCCCTCGCTTTGGGGGGCCCCACGCTTCAGGGAGATATGGGGTCCAGGGCAGCCTGGGGGTTAGTGGGGGCCCTGGCGCCGGCAGCAGCCAACAACCCGGCCCCAGACCTCCCCGCTCCGCTCTGCCCCACCGGCTCCTGGCATCGCTCGGGGGAGGGAGCCGGAAAGAGGCGGGGTGGGGACGGGGGCTTGAGGGAAGGGATGGAATGGGGATGTGGAGGGGGCGGAGCAGGGGCAGGAAGAGGTGGGGCGGGGCAGAGCAGGGGCGGGAATAGGCGGGGCAGGGGCTTAGGGAAAGGGGTGAAGTGGGGGTGGGGTGGGGACAGAGCAAAGGCGGGGCGGGGTAGGCTGGGGCCGGATCGCTCGCTGCTGCCGGCGCCAGGCCCTCCGCTAACTCCCCAGGCCGCCCTGGATCCTGCATCCCCCTGAAGTGCCGGGCCCCCCAAAGCACAGGGCTCGGGGTGGTTGCCCTGGTCTGTCCTATGGACGGGACGGCTCTGAAAATATAAGCCCAAAGATGGGTGGAGCCTGAATATTGGTGGAGCATGGGCACCATGAGCCCATATAACTCACCGCCTATGTCAGTGCTGACAGATTCTACAAGTCTGTCACCTTTTAAAATTACACACTCATTTGTGTATATATGTTGCCTGCTTTAACCTGTAAATAACTATCATTTCTTTTTCATAGTTAATAAATCATTAGTTAGCATACTATAGGATTGGCCATAAGTGTTCTCTTTAAGTGTGAAATCTGGGGTACAAATTGATCTGGGGTAAGTGACTGGTCTCTCGGGACTGGAAGCAATCTGTATCTTTTGTGATCTTCGGTGTCTAGCAACCAACTATCACTAAGTCAAGCTTGCCTAGGTGGCAAGGTAAACTGGAATGCCCAAGGGGACTGTCTGTGAGGTAAGGCTTGGTAAGACTGTTATAGTGCTTCAGGAGTTCACATTTGTTACTGGGTTAGTGATATCCGATTATAGAACATACAACCAGGTTGGGGTCTCTGCCCTGCTTTTTGACAGTCTGCCCTGAAGATGGCACTTACAGTCAGGAACCATTCCAGGCAGTGGGACACAGGCCCATAACTTTATTGTCACCCACACGGTCAGTGGAAACCAAAGTTCTGGAAATCAGGCAAATCTCCAAATGTTGATTACAAACACTGGTATCTGAGACTTGGCATCAGTAGAAGAAAGCATTAATCATACTGACAGTTGAAAAGAGGAATATTACTAGATTTGGACTGTTTCTTTCAGAGCTGTAAGAAAGATAATGGAACCTATGCCCTGAAGATGTTACATTATCGTAGGCTAACACGTTTATTACGTGGTGGAAAATCTGTTGGAGCTCACATAGCTCCCTACTGGAGCTTACATGGTTTTGGTCTTGTACAGCTTAATCTGCCCCCATATCCTTGCACACTTATGTCGCACCACAGTGTGTCTGCAGCTCAGCATTCTGGTGATGTTTTCCTCTTTTAGGATATGTTTTCTTTCATTTTGTCATTTTCCTCATGGACGTGCTGTACTATCAGTTTGGATTTCACATATTGTAAAATTAGTGTGGAACAACATTGTATGAGCTGCTGTGAAACTTAATAGCATTTGTGTACAGAAGAGGTTTGCCCCAGTCTCCATATTGCTGTTTGAAGAAAACAGTGAATGATTCTGTTTGTATATCTGATGACTACACAGAGGAGCGGAAAGGAATCAATGATTAACCCTTCCCTTTCTGTATATTTTCACTTTAATATGTTCATAAATCATGGTTGGGGGAAAGAAATCTTTATGTCCTGTGTGTGATCCCCAGAATCTAATTAAGCACTGAGCCCTAATTAATTAACTTAATGGAGGCATTAAGTCTGACCAATTTACATTGGTTAATAAAGAACCTAATATTCAGGGCCTAGTTCTCTACTGCTTTCCCCCTTGTGCAATGCTTTACCCTGGGCAAAGTGAGTGTAAAACTCTACCCAACCAAAATGGTCAAGTTAACATCCTCTTTGTAAGCAGCAGCATTCAGTGCAATGTCTTTTTGTTGAAAAATGCCAGATAGTCAAAAATGAAATTTATCATGAAAAAGGTTAAAGCCTAAGTTTGACCTTAACCAGTTAAGCACATGCTAGAGAACAATTGCTTTGTCTTGGCTCGAGGTTTGAAGGTGTTAGATCAAGCTGGATAACGTGATCTAACATCACACTTTTAAATACTAGTCTAGACATGGCCTAAAGCCCCAATGCTGGGACTGTTCATGTAATAAAGTTCAGTACAGTGCATAAGAGTTTGCAAGATCAGGGTCTAAGGCCTCATCTATAGGGGAAAGATTTTTCAATATAACCTCAGGTGTGAATTTAAATAGATATAGTTATAACCCTCCCAAATGGACATTCTTATTCCAGTATAAAAGTGACTCTTTGTGATTTAGCTTGGGAAGCAAAATAAGCCACTTTTATAGCAGAATAAGAGTGTGCACATGACAGGTTATACTAGTATAACTATACATGTGTAGCTGGTAGAACTTTCCCTTATTGCTGAAAATGTGTAATGTTGAAAATGTTACTTTCAGAGCTACAATAACATTTTCACTTTTAAAAATAACACGTCTTTACTTTTTCTTTAACTAAGAGAAAGTAACACAAAGTCACACTTGGACTTTATTAAAGTGCGAAAATAAAAATTGAAAGAGAATGCTTCCCCTCCCCCCCCCCCACTCTCTTTTCCTTTTCCAATTATGTCCCTTTTTTCCAATAGAAAAAAATGGGAGGTGGGGGGAGAAGAGGGAGTACAACTAAAAAAAAAAGTGAGAAAGTGGGATATTAAAAAAAAAAATTAAATGGAGACATATTTAAATAAAATCCCAACTGGAATATATAAAGCACATAACAGGCCCTGCCACTGATTTGTTGTGTGACCTTGGACAAATGAGTTAGCCCATTTGGACATCAGCTTCCTTATCTGTAAAATGGGTATGATATTTCCCCTTCTTTGTGAAGTGCTTTTAGATCCTTGGAGTAGAGATGTCATATGTGGCTATGCATTGTGTGAGCTCCTCTTGTGTTGCTTTTTGAGTATTTACTGTGTGGTAAGCACACTGCACCTTCTTTTCTATTTTGGCAGGTATTTTTTTTTAGTCACACAATATTACAGTGATGAGACTTTCTTTCGTGTCAAATTGTTTTCTAACCCAGGTTTTGTTTTTTCAGCAAAGCAACTTAGTCCAACGGTAATTACCACATGATTAAGAATTCTTACCCTTCTATTTTCATATGGCACATGTTGCTGATTTCTTCAACATACATGAACCTGGGTGTAAGGTCAAGGATTCTAATGGTTGTTTATGGACCCCTTAAGTTTAGGCTAGGGTGACCAGATGTCCCGATTTTATAGGGACAGTCCCAATTTTGGGGTCTTTTTCTTATATAGGCTCCTATTACCCCCCCACCCCCATCCCGATTTTTCACATTTGCTGTTTGGTCATCCTAGTTTAGGCGTAAAGCTGATTCAATACATTTTAAAATAAAGAAAATCAAAAAACCTGACAAAACCATTTCGTTTTCACTTACTCATTAAATGTAACTTTGTTTTTGTGATTTTTTTTAATATTAGAATTTTAATACCAAAAGGAAAACCAAGACTGGAGCTGATTTTACTTTCCTTGGAAACCCAAAACTCCCACTCGTGTGAGAATTTTGAGTGCCTAGCGAATGAAGGATCAGGACCCATATGTGATAATATTAATCCATCTCTGCACACAAGGAGTGGGATTACACTTTTGTAACTCAAGAGCAGACTTTGGCCTGATAGGAATTCATTATGTCCATATGCCAGAGGGCAGAATTGGGCTCTAACTTCCTCGAGTGAGGCAATGCACAATTAAGACCACATAGTTGAGCCTTATTTTGCTGAGATATTGCAGTTTTTTTATTTGTACAAGCTCACGCACTCCCAGATGGCACGTGCCCATTAATACTAAGGCACTTTAGAGTGAGCTAACAGAAGAGTGACAGCATTATGGCCAGATCATGCTCTACATGGGAGGGAAAAAGACAGAAAGTCAGTGCAATGAGCTTCTCTGAAATCATCCTGTCAGGGACTAAGGTTTGTCCTGCCTGGGGTGGAAGGTGTGTAGTTCTCCCCCAGCAGCAGTAGAAAGTCTGCTTCTTGAGTCCTAGCAGTGAAAGACTTTTTAAAGGTTCTAAGGAATTATACACTGGAGAACTCCCAAGGCACAGCTTGATCATCAATAGGCCTAACTGATTAAAATGATGTAAGGCATGTGCCCAGCAGTTACCTTTGCTTTTAGTAATCAAGCTCAGATTAGGTATCTAGTGATCTTTGACCTGACCTGACCTAGAATAATTTAATTCATTAGAGTGTGACAGCACTGTGTGTGGCACTTCAATTCAGTCTGAACTAAAATTGATTAGTACACTGAAAGAATCTGATGTAATATCAATTAAGCCAGAAGTATATAGCACAGGGATAGGCAAACGAGTTCATAGCAAAATAAGAACGGCCATACTGGGTCAGACCAATGGTCCATCTAGCCCAGTAACCTGTCTTCCAAAAGTGGCCAAATGCCAGGTGCTTCAGAGGGAGTGAACAGAACAGGTAATCATCAAGTGATCCATTCCCTGCTTCTGGCAAACAGAGGTTAGGGACACTTCAGAGCAAGGTTTTCCATCCCTGCCATCCTGGCTAATAGCCATTGACGGACCTATCCTCCATGAACTTATCTAGTTCTTTTTCTAATCCTGTTATAGTCTTGGCCTTCACAACATCCTCTGGCAAAGAGTTCCACATATTGACTGTGCATTCTAAGAATAAATCCTTCCTTTTGTGTTTTAAACCTGCTGCCTATTAATTTCATTTGGTGACCCCTTGTGTTATGAGGAATAAACAACACTTATTTACTTTCTCCACACCAGTCATGATTTTATAGACCTTTATCATATTCCCCCCTTAGTTGTCTTTTTTCCAAGCTGAAAAGTCCCAGTCTTATTAATCTCTCCTCATATGGAAGCCATTCCATACCCCTAATCATTTTTGTTGCCCTTTTCTGTATCTTTTCCAATTCCAATATACCTTTTTTGAGATGCGGTGACCAGATCTGCACTCAGTATTCAAGATGTGAGGACCTTTCCTCTTATCCCATGACAGCTTACTTTGCTTAAGAACCTTTGAGGGGGGGGAACCTTGTCAAAGGCTTCTGAAAATCTAAGTACACTATATTCACTGGCTCACTCTTGTCCACATGCTTGTTGACCCCCTCAAAGAATTCTAGTAGATTGATGAGGCATGATTTCCCATTACAAAAACCATGTTGACTCTTCCCCAACAAATTGTGTTCATCTATGTGTCTGATATTCTGTTCTTTACTATAGTTTCAACCAATTTGCCCAGTACTGAAGTTAGGCTTACTGGCCTGTAATTTCCACGATCGCCTCTGGAGCCTTTTTTAAAAATTGGTGTCACATTAGCTATCCTCCAGTCATCTGGTATAGAAATGGAATTAAATGATAGGTTACATACCACTATCCCAACTTCAAATACCACCCAAATCTTTCAGTGACGTTTGAGAAATAATTATACTTCACTCTATGTAGAGTTTTTTATCTGAGGATCTCAGAGCACTTTGTGTACATTAATCTTCATAACATTCCTGTAAGATAAGTATAATTCCCATTTCACAGATGAGGAAACTGAAGCACCAAGAAATCAAGTAATTTGCCCAAGGACACGCAGAAGTCAGTGGCAGAAATTATGGGTAAACACTTCCTACCTACTCCAAGATAAGTTTTGGCCCCCACCTTTGAAGGACTGGTTCAAAATCCATAAAATCTGCTACAGTCTCATCTTGGGTTCATAAGGTCAGAGTGGCCCAATGCATTGTGGGGTGCCGTTCACCTGGAGAAGACTTGAAGACTATTAGGTTTTAAGACAATAGCCATTCTCAGCTGAAGAGAGAGACTACTAGACCTGCTGAGGCTGCTGGTGGTCATCCATACAGAGACATTTTTACATTAGCCCATCATTAGAATTGAGGTTCCACATTCTCTAATGCACATTATACTAGCAGTCAATAGCAAAGCACATGCCAGAGGAACGGTCTCTCTCCACTCAGCCAGCTGCCACAAGCCTTCCACCTCTCTACGCCCAAGCCTAGGAAATGGAAAACCTCCTATAAGGAGCTATCATGAACCAGGCCGCCATTCAAGTGAAAATCTAGACTTGTATCATTCCCACTTGAAGACTTTAATGTGTGTAGAAGTAGGGGTCCAGGTTAGCCTGCCCCAGGTCCACTCAGAGGATTTATTAAGTTGCACAAAAATGAGCCGTATGCTTGGAGATGGGTAGCTGGAGAAGGCACCTGTTTTGCAACAGATCCTAAGATCCACTCTAGCAGGGGATCAGTCAGTCTACTTTGTGTTGCTACCTGCTTTCCCTGCCCCCCCCCCCCCCCTACATTTGGAAGTCATGTTCCATAGCCTTCAGCTGGCCATTTGCATGGCACAAAGGAGGATTTATGAACAACTTTACAAAAGCAAAATGATGCAGTCATTTGCCTGGCGGCATGATCCATAGTAAAAGGGACCTTGCTTAGGATACTGTGACATTCATTCCATGAAATATAGAAGGCATACCTTAACATTCATGAGAGTTGTCTGGTTCCCTGTCACCACACTGTGGGACAGACAGAGGCAGCACATCTAGTGCTTAGAGCAGTGGACTAGGAGACATTGAGTCTGTTGTCAGTTCTGTCACGAAGGCCTGATCTACACACACATTTTGTACCAGTGTAACAATTTCAGTTAGGGATGTAATGATTTTTTTACTTATATAGTTACTGGTACAACCTCAAGTGTAGATGCAAGTATACTAGTACAAGGGTGCTTAAACCAGATAGCTTATCCCCTCTCTCTTATGGGAATAAGCCCATTTCTACCTCTACAGCTATGTCTACACTAAGGGGCTCATACCACTTTAACTGTGCTGGTATAGTTAAAGTGGTAAAGTGGGGTGAGGGATAGCTCAGTGGTTTAAACATTAGCCTCCTAAACCCAGGGTTGTGTGTTCAATCCTTGAGAGGGCCATTTAGGGATCTGGGGCAAAAATCTGTCAGGGACAGTACTTGGTCCTGCTGTGAAGGCAGGGGACTGGACTCAATGACCTTTCAAGGTCCCTTCCAGCTCTATGAGATAGGTATAGCTCCATATAATAATAATTTGTGTGTGTAAACAAGCCCATCTGTGTAATTCAGTATGACCTTGGGTAAGTCACTTAACATTAAATGTGTAAAATTAGGATACTACCACCTCTGGTACCCACTAGATCCTCTGCTGAAAGACATTATGAATTATTATTGTGCAACACAAGGCATTTTTTCATAAGTTCTTCAGGTTTACAGAAAAAAACCTTTCTGCTCATTCAATGCCAATTTATCATTGCATTAAATGACTAACATGACTATCTCTGAAATTCTTGAATCGCTTTATAGTACAGTATGGATTTGCATATATCTCACAATCCGAGGAACAACTGCTTTCCAGACTGCAAATAACAGCTGATGATAATAATAATAATAATAATAGTGTGTTAGTAAATGAAATACAGTTTAGGGCTGAGTTTGTAGTTGCATGTTCGGGATCACGTTGGTTTCTCTGGCCTAGCAGCATCATTTGTAAAACATTTAAATGGTGATTAGAACAGGTATTTAGTTAGGATCCAAAGCTGGGCTGAAAGTGCCATGTTGTTATATCCCCTGCCCTTTAAAATTTGTTAGTACCTACGAAGAAGACATTTTAAAAACAAAATTGATCTTGACAACTGATAACTATCCAAATACTCAGAAGAAATGAATGGAAAAAAATCTAGCAAATTGTTTCAAGTGCGGAGGAGGAAGAGTTTATCATCTCCCATAGCATTTAGCAAAGTCCTAAATCACATTTTGGTAAGTGTACTCCTGTGTGCAATTGAACTGAGATGGGCCTTAACCCCCATTACTTGCACAGCTAGCAAATACACCCAATTAGGCATGCTTTGTGGAGGTGAGTAGCTAATTGGCTCCCAGACAGAGGGGGCAGAACTAAGCCGACTGAAGGAGCTCAGTTGAGGAGAAACTAGTCTCTCTGGCCCAGGGCAGGGTAACAGACAACGATCATGAGGGCAGTGCAGGCTCCTGCCAGGGAAGCTCCGAAATGGGTTTTTACAAGGACAAGGAGGAGACCACTTCAGTAGCCCAAGGGGACAAAAGAATTATCCAGATACATTTAGACTCATCCAGGATACTCTGGAAGGGGTCTGAACTTTGTGACTTGGCCAGAGGACAGAGCCCCAGAAGATCTGGAGTCAGAGGCAGACAGCCAGCAAGAGGCACGCTCCAAGGGTGAGCCACACAGCTAGATATTGCTCAGATGGAATTAAGTTGCTATTTTGGAAATGGAACCAAGCAAGCTGGCATGTGGAAATGCTAATTAGTTGGGGTGGGAGTCCTGGAGTGAGAGAGAAGACCGCCGGTGTGCATTGACCCAAGGAGTAGGTCTGAGCATCAACAATAAGGAGAACATGGAGAATTACTAAAAAATTCAAGCATCCCATTAAGAAAAAAGTTGTTTGGCAAGTGATACCCCAGCATCAACTGTTCCAACTGCATTATGAAAGACAGCATTCTTTTATAATGCTACAGATCTGGCTTTGTTGGTTCAAGTGCCCAAGACTAGAGCTGGCTGGAGAACGACAATTCCATTTTGCGGCATTTTCAAGGTTTGGTTTTGTTCCATACTGGAATGAAAACAAACCTTAAGTGTTTTCGTGAAACAGAATTGCATCAAAATGGATCTGTTTTTGGAACGGACAGGTCAGGTTCTCATTTAGTCTTACTCTTTCTGGAGAGCCCACCCTGGACCTCCGAAACCTTCCCCTTCAAAATGTAATCAAAACTGATGCATCTCTGCCAGCAGTTCTCAAACTTCAGTGCACCGCCACCCCCTTCTGACAACAAAAATTACTACATGACCCCAGGAGGAGGGACCGAAGCCTGAGCCCACGCCAGCCCCGATGCCTCAGGGGGAGGGGGCAAAGTCACACCACCCCAGGGGGGAGTGGCAAAGCCAAAGCCTTCAGCCCCAGGTGAGGGGAGTCTGTAACCTGAGCCCCGTCATCCTTGGGCTCAGGCTTTGACTCTGGGCCCCAGCAAGTCTAACACCAGCCCTGGTAATCCCATTAAAATGGGATTGTGACCCACTTTGGAGTCCTGACTCGTAGTTTGAGAACCACTGGTCTCTGCAAAACTTTCAGCTTTGATAAGACCGCATACTTCAGTGAAAAAATGTTTTGTTCTGACTAGCTCTTCCCACGACAAAGCAAAGTGCTGGAGATTGCTAATCAAACTCACACTAGCCTTTCTCCAGTCTTTCCATTCTGTGGAACACATTGTTCCTTCACAATCTTCTAATGGACCCATCCTCTCTCCCAATACCTCCATTCCCTATGGCTTGGTTTATACCTGTGGACAGCTGGAAAGCACTCCAGGACCCTTAGCAATCAACAGACAGAGAATCACTTTATTACATAATTGGCCCAATCCTGCTTTCACTAGAGTCATTAGGAGTTTTGTCCTTGACTTTAAAAGGAGGACTAGGCCCAACGTGCAATACAAATGACCAGTGCCATAGAACAGCATCTGATTACCTTTGTCTCCTTCAAAAAAGGAGACATCACCATACAGAAAACTGGTTTGGTTGCAGAAAAATTTGGAATTTTCTGACCTGCAGAGAAGTATCAGGGAAGCCAATTCAATCCCAGCAGTGATTGTACAAGATTGAGTCCATAAGAAGGCAGATACTACGAGGAAAGACAACACAGGGTAATGCAGAATCAGTAGGGAAAGGAAGAGAAATGATACTCAATGACTGAATCCTGCAAGTACATGTACAACTGAAGACCTCTACTATTTTAGTTAATATGAAACTATGTTGTTGTTTTACAGTGTAATACACATCTTTGGCCCAGGGCCGGCTCCAGGCACCAGTGAAGGAAGCAGGTGCTTGGGACGGCCAATGGAAAGGGGCGGCACGTCTGGGTCTTCAGCGGCGAGTCCCTCAGTCCCTCTCTTCCTTTGAGCTGCCGCTGAAGAGGAAGAGAGGGAGTGAAGGCCCCGCCGCCGAAGAATGGAGCAGCACAATTGAGCTGCCGCCAAAGTGCCACCGCGGCTTTTTTTTTTTTTTTTTTTTGCGCTTCACCGCTTGGGGCAGCAAAAAAGCTGGAGCCGGCCCTGCTTGGGCCAAAATTCTTCTGTCATACCACTAAGTCAAGTGAGAAAGGAACAGGGTCTCTTGTTATTATGAAGGAAATGCATATATTTTGTCCCTTTCAGTAGCCATATTCAATTATCTTGCTGGAATAGACCCAATTTTCTTTGTTAAATTCAATGAGCATTAGCAGAGGACAAATTTCCCTTTAGGCCAAATCCCTGCACATGCCAATTATCTTGAAAAGATAAGACCTTTAAAGACACACAGTATAACAAAGAATTTACAAGGCAGAAATGTATTAAAAAGAAGGCTCATTGAGGTCGGATGTCAATTTTATACAAGCTAGCTCCCCAAGAAAGGATATGATTGAAATGAACCAGAGGGGGGGAAGACATAATAAAGATTAAGTGCCCAATGTGCCCTCAGTTACGCACATACAATCCGCTGAGGTCAACGGGCCAAATTCATTGTTGGTGAAAGAGGGTGCAACTCTGCAGGTGTATTTGGTCCAATGGGACTACATAGATGTACTAGGAGGGCAGTTTGACCTGGAACATTTAGGGTTTAGTCTTCATTTCTAAATTTAAAATATCCACAAAATGTAATTTGAAAAACCAACAAAATCTTGTTTTAGTCTTAAAGCGTGGTATGGAAGAATAAGGTTTTGTACTTCAAACTATAACTTTATTGTTAAAAATAAGTTAACAGAAAATGATCATTTATTGTAAATATGCAACATATTAAGAACAGCCTCATACAGAACTGCATAACTACACTAATACCCAGCTATTATCAAACCTCCATTGTGTTGTGCATATAGGTGGTCAGGGCAAAATATGGTCCTTAAAGTAACGAGACCTATTACTGTGATCCTTTTAATTTGTTCTGATTTAAAAAAAAAAAAAAAAGAAAATGTGGAGTTTGCTTAAAAGTTCATTTATTTATACTGTAAGCCAAAGAATCTTAAACATAGAAATGCACCGCGATGCCTCCTTGGGAGCAATAAACAATTGGTGCACTTGTCAGATAAAATATACAAGCATTTAAATGATACAGAAATTGATCATAATTCTTTACACATTCATATGTACATGCGCGCACATACACACATCAAAAAATAGTTTCCAGTTTCCTCCTGTAAAGAACAGAAATTATAGCAAAGCTATGTAGCTCAGTTTGCCAGGTGCAGCCAAACAGCCAAAAAAGCCCTCACATTATAAAATGATGCAAAGAAATGCCTCCCTCACTGTATAATGTGTATTTTTATTCTGACACTTCCTTAAAAGGGTTAGGGCTGAAAGGAGGTGCTCAGCACTGCTCAGTGTCAGGCCCTTTTTTGTATAACTTTAGCAAGTTCAAGTATAGCACAGCAAATTTAAAACCTAGAAATGTGCATTATAGCCCTGATCAGGCCAAGACTTAGGCACATGCTTCATTTTATACACTGCAAGTAGTTCCACTGACTGCAATGGGGCTACTCACAGTGTGAAAAGTTTAAGCCTTTGCAGGATCACAGCCTGCGTTCAAATAACTAGGGCACAGTTATTTAGGCTGTACCATACCACACTGTTCTGAATGCAGCGGATGAATTTTTCTTTGTGAAATCTGGGTTACCAACTCTCTGAATGTGCCAAAGAATGAATTTGTATTAATCTACAGATAACTATTTTGGTGTTCCCGCTTTTAGTGCTAATACGTTATGGTGTCATTGCTTAGTGTGGTACATGAAAAATGGTATTCTGTTTTGTTGGGGGGGGTTTCGTTACCAATACAATAATAGTATATAAGGGGAGGGAAAAATATATAAATCCTACATAAGTATTTACATAGTTCCATTATTAAAATAAATGAGGCTAATTTACAAGTAATTAGCAATGAGTATGAAGTGTGATTAAAGTAAGCTTAATATTAAAACCAACTGCTGTTGAAATGAAGACAAATGTTTTTTGGAAGCAGTAGTAAAATATAAATTAATAATTCTAGTCAGAATGAGAAAAAAAATTATGTAACTTTTAAAAAAAGGCTTTGGAGTGTTCAAATTACAGCTCAATTAATTTTTTCAGAAAAACAATACCAATAAAAAGTTATTTTCCTGCATAATCGCCTTCACATTACACTGAAAGCTATTTTCACGTTAAAATGTATACTTCATATACCTTAGACAACTGTTAACATAATGTTCTTTATAAAAATATAGCACCACCTGTAAACACTGTTTTAATCTCCAATAACTTTATAAGTAATAATGCCTTTATTTTGTAATTAACTATAGTATCTTATTTGATTCCTTCATCACAAATATGTTCCCATGGTTCCAAGTTCTACTGAATCATAATGGACAATAATCATAACCTACTAAGCGTCTGCGA
Source organism: Emys orbicularis (assembly GCF_028017835.1). Taxonomy (NCBI): domain Eukaryota; kingdom Metazoa; phylum Chordata; order Testudines; family Emydidae; genus Emys; species Emys orbicularis. The sequence continues at coordinate 120,633,235 of NC_088689.1, forward strand.
GTTAGCAACTCTACTGCTGTATATGAGAGACATTGTTCTAAAATGCAAAGTTCCAAGTTCTGGGCAAGACGACTTTTGCTCTACAAACTTCTGTGGCTTGTAGATACCACAGAGATGAGCAATTTAGAAATGCTCAGAGGATGTCTAATCTAACCAAACAGGACCTACAGACAGTCTGCTTTATCCTGATTTAGGAAATCAAACTATTTTTTAAGTGTGCGCTATTGCCAACCCCAAAATGTTTAAAAATCATGAATCAAGCTCCAGACAGCACAAGAGTATTTTAAATATCGTGAAGCTTTTAAAATAATACACTTTGGGTTCTTTTTATTTGTTTACTAGCTTTTGAGTAGTTCAGGTACACTCGGGTCACATTTTCAAGCTCTTCTCCATAACCACAAGAGCCAAAAAACTTACATTTCTTTTTAAATGAAAACTGAAATTCTGAAGAAATCATCTGACTCCAGGAGTTGGGGCTTGAAGAAAAATGCTAAATATTTCAAGCCCGCACTATATAGGTTTAAATGCCTTTCTGGTCCCCCGTTAAGAGGGATAGCTGAAAGACTGTTCAGAATGACTGCTTCTGTCCATTGCTAGTTAAGGTACTTTGATCTCTTACATAGTAAGAGCATAAGATAATGTGAGGATGAGAGCCAGAAATGTGCAAATTGTGAGGGGGAAGGGGAGTGTGTGGGGGAGGGTGGGGGGTTTGAGGGTCCTATTAGGCCTTGTGTCAGAGAACTGTTCTTTTGTCTGTTGCCTCTCTTCTGAAGACTAGTCCAGCCCGGGGGTGAAATCACGGACTTTAGTGGGGCCAGGATTTCAAGTCTGGTATTCTGGGCTCTTCCATTTCACTCTACTCGGACGCTTCCCTAGTGCTGCTGTCTGTCATGCCATGCCATTCATTCAGTGTGCCTACAGATGTGTCTCATATGTTTTCACACCCCATGCATTTGTAAAAGGTTTCCACAGGCACTTACCACTGTGTACAACCTGCCTGTTTGGCAGCCTTAGCTGCCAGCAAACCTCATGTCTTCCTCTCCCTCACAAGCCAGGTATTGCATTTGGGCACATTAGTGTCAACTGTTCTGATTAGGCAGAGAGAGACAGCTAGCCTGCTGTTACTGGAGAAGAGGGACACACGTAGGCCACCCATCTAAGAGGATTTTCGGTTGGCACGTGTTCCCTCGCGAAACTGCGTATATCAGTCATGAATGGTGAGGGCAGCAATGCCATCACTGCAGACAGTCTTGCACTTCTAGACTCTAATTAAAGTGACATGTCCCTAGCACTCACCAGCCATGCAAGGTAAGTATGTATGCCTGGAAAACTATTGGTATTACATGCATATTATAATGCAGTCTAGCGCAACTTTTTCATTACAGAATAGTTCCCCCTCGACACCTTGCGTACTAGACATAAAAGACTGTTCCAAGTGATGGCTGATTTTTCTGCTGAACAGATAAGGTAAGGTAAGGCTGTCTATTCAGTTGCCTTCCACATGCTGAACAATATAACCTTTCTGCTGTATACATCCCTCAAGATTTTCACTTACAAAGTGTCTTTTATGGGTCTGTCATTGCACCATGAATCCTTAAAGTTTCAGGTTTCCTACAGCTTCTGCTGAGCATCTTTTAACTACTGCAAGTTTTAATGAGCTGTGTAACACTGTCCGTAACCTTCAATCTAACTACTTACAACATGAACATTCTTTTGAAATATAACCTAAATTAAATATTTTAAATAAAAAACAAACATCAAAGCCATCTTGTATCCCATTTCACTTTGAGGCCATTAGTTAAAATCCTGGCACAGATGCTGAACTTCAAGGGATGAAAGTGCCAAGCAGAGATGTGGATTTTTTTTTTTTTTTTAATGTCCAAGAACAAGTGGATTTTTGGCATATTGGAAAAAGCAGTCAGAGGCAGCAATCTCAGTCTCCCAGTAACGCTGTGCTGGAAGAAAGGTTCTCAGTGGTACAGAATTATTCCCAAGCAGTACGTAGTAATTAAAGAAGGTTAATGAGAAAAACAGTTCAATAGTACCTGTTTTCCTACTGTTCATTCACAGTGTTCTTGGCCTGTTTTTAACATAATTAAAACCACAAAATAGCAAGAAAGGTAATGTATTTAAAACGGGAAGAAAAAAAGACCAAAGCCATGTTCCCACAGAGAGGGGAATTTAAAACAGACACTTGAAATCTAGGTACTTTCAGCAAGTGAGTTAACACTAGTTTCAAGTACTGTACTTATCTCTACATCCCTCTCCCAATATTTGTGCATATGTTCTTCTTAGTGGCTTTAATGGGCCTCCCTCCTGTTGCTGTGTGAAAGGCCCAAACAAAACAGGGAAAGTAGGCCAGGGAACAATGATACTCACTAGACACAAAGTGCTGTCAAATGCACAAAGTAAACAAACAGACCCTCCCCCCCCCACCCACACACCTTTCAGTGATTTTTAAGCAGATGGTTTCCCTTTAATACAGTCATGTTTAACTAAGGCTGTCATGATGGTTTGCGCATCTATTTTTAAGTCAGTGAGGCTGTCAATTTAAATCTAGACCCAAATTTAAATCTTGTGGGATGAATTTTTTTTTTTTTTTAAATAAAGCAGATGTTTCCACAACTGAAAAACACGTCCAATGAAAATAGTTGTTTTTAAACACATACACATTCCCCTGAAGTGTTTAAACTTAAACATGACAGAACTAAAAACATGAAACTCATTCTAGCAACAGTCAAACCATTGATTCTCCTTGTTCAAGGGGAGAAAAATGCAGGAAGTGAACAAAGAGTATAAGTAGTGGCAGTTTGAATGGATTTTTAAAATTCCATATTAATCATTTAAGGAGTTATTAATGAAACAGGAAATTCATGAATTCCAAGGCCAGAAGGGACAACTGTGATAATCTTGTCAGACCTCCTGTATTACACAGGCCATAGAACTTTTCCAAAATAATTCCTAGAGCAGATCTTTCAGAAAAACACCCAATCTTGATTTAAAAGTGGTCAGTAATGGAGAATCCACCATGATCCTTGGTGAATTGTTCCAATTTAGACAATTTTTTTTTATAACATGAATTTTAAACTGACAGTGCCCCACCTCAATTTAATTTATCTGCCTCAAATGATTTGGATACAAGGATGAAAATTACCACATAAAGTATAGCTATGTTTAGTATCTGTAGTTGGCTCCCACATGAACAATGACACGATTTTCATAAACCTTCTTCATCGTTTTCTCAATCTGCTTCAGAAAAACTTGTGGAATTCGCCCACATAAAGTGTGTACAGTATCCAGAAACTTAGACTGAAGAGGGTAGTACAAGGACTGGAAGAGATTGTCTTCAAAGGGAAACTGAAGAGGGAGGAGAGCAGGGAAGAAAACTGATTATTTTCAGTAGCTATAAATGACATTTGAAAAGTTTAACACCACTTTTAGTTGGGAGATATTCAGAGGGAGCTAAAAATGTCCTCAGGGCCGCCATTCAACCCATAAATAGGAGCAGGAATAGGCCCTATACAAATGGGCACTGGCTTGCTCCTGAGTTGCCACTGACTTCCGATGTATTGAAACCACTTGTCAAATCCATTTGAGACTACTGACTTTCAGAAAGCTCTGCCCAGCCATGTTGTCTAGCACAGCCAGCTTCACCGAAACTGCATTTTTAAAGCCCAGGCTAGGGGGTAAGTGTAATACAGCTGGGGCCAAGCATGTTCTTGGAGTTTACGCTTATGCTCATTGATGGAGATCATCTTCCACAGTGATGTCTGAGGCAGCTCTATGCCAATCCTTGAGGTACTACAGAGCACTATGTATAAACAGCTCCTTTTCTCAGTAGTGGAAGGATAGGCTGTTGTAAAGATCCCCAACTGGGGTCAGCAGCTGAGACTGAACCAGGGACTTCAACCCTGAAAGCATAAGCCTATGCCACTTGAGCTTGAGTAACTTCATTAATTGGCTGCAGTAGCAGGCTGTTATCCTGTATGCGGACCTGTCGCTACATGAGACCATGACACGTGTAGGCAGCCTACTAAGTAGCACAAAGGTAGAGAAACTGGAGATGTTTTGCTGGGCTTATGCTACTTATACACATGTTCTATTAACAAATAAAGGGAGAGAACTAAATCCAGTGTCTTAAGAAGAAACGAAAGGAACCCCTGAAACACTTACCAAAAATACCCAGCAGAGTCTGAAGTTAGAATTCCATCCCACAAAATGGAAAGATGGGACCGATTCTACAAGGTGCTGAGCGCCCTGCACTCCCCAGGGAGGTGAAGACTATTTGAGGGTGCTCAGCCCCTGCCAGGATCAGGCTCCATATAACAGTTATGGAGTCACAGTTATAACGCCACAGTGAAGGATGTAAGATCCAGCTCATTCAAATCCATTTCCATTAATACACTTCAGAAGCAGTTTACCGGGCCTTAGGGTTTGAAGTTTGTTTTAACATTGAGGAGGATGGTTTCAACCATCCCTCGTACACACACACTGTGAGGTGGAAGTCCAACACAGAGTGTTTTGTGAACACTGCGGAAACACACAGTACCCTTTTTCCTCAGACTTGAGCAATTCAGGCCATTGAGCGCTCTGCTGTAAGATCTTGCACTGCTTTGTATCAAATTAAAAAAAAAAAAATACCAAAGAGGAGAACACTTACATCACGTATCACTTCATATAGTGCCTTAAAAGTAGGCTGCTTGTCATCATGGTAGACGCCTCTATTACCATGGAGAACAGATATGCCTTCCTCTTCTGCGCCTTTACAATTACTCCCATACATACAGTGATCGGGCCGGTAATTCCACTGACAGGGAAACACATAGAGACACTCTGGCAACATCAATGAGAGAGAGAGAGATTGAACTAAACAATTACCGCAAGTTAATCACATTGCTAGGAAAGTGGTGGGGTTGTCAGAGATTTTCGGTCATTTTGTTGGTAGTGACTCAGGCTAATGGCCTAGAATTCTAACTGGGTTTTCTTCAGGAGATGATTGTGAGAGTCCCACCACTGTTGGGCTGGGGATTGTTACAATAGGAGACTTGGCCCATAGAAGAACTGGGAGAAGAGAGAAACTGAAGGGGGGAGGGGGAAGCATGCTTTTCAGGCTACTAGTGACAGAACAAGGCCTAGATCCTACACAATGTGTAGCTCCTTCGTCCAGCATCCTCTCTAGTTCTGTCTGTGTACATGCAAGGCCATGGAATGAGAGGGAGACAGCGCAAGTCACCATCACCTGCATCCCACTTGAAGACAGACCTGTAGTGGTTGGCTGAATTTTGACTCCTATTGGAGCCAGTGGGACAAAGCTTTTCCACTATTTCCATGCTCATCACTGAAACTCTCATCTAGGCGGTTGACATGCCAAGCCAGAGGATGGCAATTTGTTGTACAATGGATTCCCAGAGCATGCAATGAGATAATTTATCCACAAATGCTGCCATGGGAATCTGTGTGGTCCCTAACATACAAAGCCACCCTACACGCACTGACACCCATTTCTAAGCCCTTCTGTCTGTTACGTATACAGTTCCAGATTAATTCCAAAAGCAAACTAATTACTCGCAAAGTGCCTTAGGAACGGGCTCCTCCTGCTATACCTCTTCTCTTAATTTACTCTGTACATTCCCAGCATCCGCAGCACGCTACAATAAATCATGACAAGTCCTGTGGGTCATCTCCCAGTCAGGGAGTAGAGCTGTACTGGACCCGTCTCCATGATGGCAGAATCACAGCTGTGCCATAAGCACCGAAAACTGAATACTTCATTTGGCCTTTCCTGGGGCTCCACTCATCCTGCCCAGTAAAGCTGTGACTGGTCCCTGGGTGGGTTTCTAAGGGGGGAGAGGGAAAAGCAGGAGCGCTTTTCCCCTTGACCCCGCCAATGCAGGAGGTGGTTGTAAGGGCCCTTTTCCAAGCTCGTTCTGTTCAGCCTGACATTTCTCATGCTTCGCTCCAGCCAAACGCTCAGTGCTAGAATCAGTGGAAGGGGAAGCTGCAAGGGCCTGATCCAAATCCCATTAATGTCAATGGGAGCCTTTCCATTGGCTCCAATGAGCTGTAGATGGAGGCCTCTATCAGCAGGATGCCCGTACTCAGCGTTTGCACAAGCACAACTCCTCCCCAGGCCCTTAATACTGAACAAGGGCGTCATGTCGCTTACCAGTTTTTACATGTGGTGCTCGCCCATTCTCCTCTCCCGCACCCCTCAGCTATGCAAGCACTCAACTTTTGCTGTCACAACTAGGTGCTAATTCTAGTCACTCCTTCAAGTCTATTAATATCAGAGCTGCCTGGGGGGTTTTGTGCTGCAAGGATTATCTGACTGGATTCTGACTGTTTCTTTTGCACGGCTGGGTTATTTCAGGGGACAGAGGTTATACTTTCCCAGGTAAAATGGCTAGGTATATGCCTGGCTAATGCACTGGAAAAGCTGCAGTGGGATGGAGTAGATAAATTAATTGTCCTCTGTAATGTCTGAGATTTTGAATTGATGGCTCTTTACAATAGGGCTTTCTAAACTGGCATGGGAAGGAAAGTTTTGTTGTTTGTTCTGAAAATACTTTTGATATACTAAATAGTTCCTAGGAGCATATTTACCAGATGTGAGGAAAAGACCAGGCCTACGGAATGAAAAATGATATTCACATGTGGAGCTAATCATGAGTTTGCTAGTCCCAGAATTCAAGTGGTTTCTCAATTTTCTCTCCCACTTTAAATGATCATTGTGAATTTGAATTAACTGCGTCGTCTTCTTTCCTTCTCCTCATACTGCAGCACAAGGCCGTATTGCCCAAGCATCTTGGGATGTCTGCTTCTTTTTGGAAACCATAACATTTAATAATGAGGATTACACAGTTTTTGCCACATTAGCTTTTTCCTAGGATTATGAGGCTATTACTTGTTGCAACCGAAACACTAATTTAGGACATCTGTCTGCATTAAATAGCTGTTGCTATAACAGTTGTTTTATTGCTTTGCATTTCCCCTGCCTCCATTTTTTTGATTTTTGTCTGGATTTTATTATAGCCCTTGTCACTTGACTGAAGATTTGATAGGAGGGGCAAAAAGGAACAGAATAAAGGTACCCCCATGTTTATGCTGTGCTCAAGATCATGTAGGGCAAAGGGGGAAAATGAAAGCAGATCAGTGGATACTGGCATGTCAAGATGATGGTACAGGTCCAGGACAAAGGTCTCAACTTCTCCGAGTGAGCAGGGACCATACCACAGAACTTCGGACTAAGTTTTCAAAAGTGAGTAGTGATTTCGGAAAAGTCTGAGTCCAACTTGAGGCACTTTCAAGGGGCCCGATTTTCACAGGTGGGTGCTTAGCACTTTCTGAAAATCAGGCCCCTTTAAAATTGCGGCACCCAAAATCACTAGTCACTTGAAAACATAAACCTACGTGACTATGACCTGAATTCAGGCGGAACTACGTAAAAAGCCAAAAATAGAGCAAGCTGTTTAAAAAGACCCTGTGCAAAGCTGGTGGGCATAAGTCAGATCCAAACAAAATAACATATTTGTGTTCATGGCCCACATTTGTAGGTCACACTGCCCCTCTGCTTGCTCTTATCCACTCTCTCGGGCAGGTGGGGTATCTAACCTGCTTTCTGACAACAAAAGATCTTGTAGGATTTTCACATCCTTCCTGTTCACAGGCACAGAGCAGGCAGGAAAAAGGGAGAGCACAAAACGCAACACAGCTGGGAGTGCAAACAATCCGAACATCCTGAGGTCACCGGGATGGGTAACTCAGCTGAAGAGTCGAAACATTGTCTCATTGGAAGGTCTGGCTTTTTAGCACAGGGTTGGGAAGGGAAGAGATTTTTCAAGGGGGAAAAAATAAAACAACATTTTTAAATGTTGTTTTCAGAGCAGAGTCAGTGTCGCATCTGTCGGCTTTGACACCGTCACCCCTTTAATAAATATTGGGATTGAGCCGAATGTCAGAAAATAGATATGGATTTGGACAAAGGTGAGTAATTTCAGATTCAGATAAACATCCATGAATATGAAGACAAAAATGTTGCTCAGCTAGGCTCTAATGCAGCAACGCAAGTAAGTACGTGCCTGGCTAACTTCAGCCCAGGATTCAGCCTGCAGTTAGTACCATGCCTAGAAAACTCTTCTAAACTTTCCAGGCTCTTTAGGTATTATAGTTGGGCATCTGCACTGGAAGCAGGCCCAGCCACACGTATGCCCATAGTAGTCCCAGTGGGTGTAAATCCCATGTTCATACATGTTTGCAGTCTAGGGGCCTTAGGTTATTCCTTTCAGGCCAGAATTCAATCTCATGTATATTTTTCAATCATAACAATCCCATTACTGGATTATACAAGGTCTAGCCCTTCACTTGTTTCAGACAAGCATGAGACTAATAGGAATCATTACATACCTGGGTTAAAGTAAAAAATAATATTTAGCAAGTCCTGGTCTCCCCATGTAATGTAATTTTTGTACTTTTGGTATAATGGGTACAACATTTCCTCCCACATCAAGCCTGTTGGTATCATGCTGTTCTACAAGGCAGAAAGAAATCAGAGGAGGCGGGTTAATGTTTTACCAAACAACAGGGTAATAAAGTCATGGCTTAATGCCCAGGCCCACCTATGCAGAACTCTCCCAAACCCTCCTGTACCTAGAGCACTGTGAGGAAGCTTTGGGCCTGGCTATGAGTGGAGAGGCAGGACTCACTGAAGGGTGGGCTGTGCTCTTGTCTTACTCAGCTGAACAGGGAAGCAAGACCACTTGGGTCTCAGACTGGCGTGGTGCGCATCCCCTGCTCTCCAGATACTTGCCATTGAGAGCAATTAGCCAGGGAGCTGGTGAAGAAGAGCAGGCATGGGTACAGTGTTGGCTCCAACCTTCCTACTCACTGGCCAGAGTACGGACCAGGTGCAAGTTGGGGGAAGTATGCTGCACCTTCCCAAGGGCTATGGTAACTTACTTCCCCTTCAGGGCAGGGGAGGGATCATAACTTTGGAGGCACAATTCCTTCCTGGGGCTGCCCCGGAGGTGGCACAGCTATGCACTGATCCTTACTCAGGGCTGAACTGAAAGGCTCAATCTAGCCTGGATAAGGCTATCAGGGCCAGATCACTTAGGCAAGTTAGTGGAATATTTCTTCACATTGCTGGGCACTTACTCACAAGAGTAGTTATGAGAACAAGTGCTCACCAAGGTAAATAAAAGGTTACACAGGCAAGGCCCTTTGATATGCAAAGAACAAAGCCAACTTGAAAATAATTCTCCTCATTTCCACAAGTATCTCCCTTGACATCCACTCGTGATTTGCAGGGGTGTCCGGGAGCTCAAGAGCAGGCCTCATTCGATGTAAATAAAACAGATCGTTCCCTATGTTATTCACACCACCTTGTATCATTACCAGTGAGAGGTATTTTTTAAAGTCCAGTATGCTCAGCACTACTGATCCTTGGGTTTAATTTTCCATGTCTCAGATGGGAGAGGGGGGGCAATCAATGACATCAGCTTTCCTTTTGCTTTTAGGCTGCTGCACTTCCAGGGTCTTAAAACTCTGGCTTTTGGGGAAATGTTTAATTTGTTAAAAATAATCATTTTCACCTTTTTTTATTTTTTATTTGTTTTAAATATCAGGCAATCTTTCTACTAGTTTTTCTAAAAGCTTGGTTCTGACAGAGTTTGTCCAGCATCCTTTTCCAATTCCAGACTGTACAAGTTGTTTTATGCAAGCACAAGTATTCCTAAAAGTTTACTTTAAAAAGAGAAAGTAAATTTCTACAGCAGTTTTTCACCTTGAACTGTGTGTTTCTTATCCGGGTTAAATTCATCAGCATGACTCCGGAATTGACTCCAGTTGTTCCATAGTAAGGGTGACGAGCAAACCGACTATACCAACCAATCTTTGGTATTTCGTGCTCTGGGGCCATAGCAGCCAGCTGTGTGGAGTTGAACTCTTTCAGAAAGCTCCAGATGTCATCAATGGGCCTCAGGAAGAGAACGTCAGTGTCCACGTAGAGAAGAGAATCCACATCCTTTAAAATCACCTTTGGGGGTTGCGGGGTGGGGAAGTGAGGGAAGATGGAAAAGGAAACCAGACAGACGGAAAAAGGAAATGGATTACTGCTCAAGAATTACGTGCATTTTAAATTATGCATTCATGCAAACGACAGTTATCAACTGACATTGCCAACTGTTGTGGGAGTCACAAACAGTAAGTAGATTTAAAAAAAAAAAAAAAAAAAAAGGCAACCAGCATTGCAAAATAGCTAGAGCAAAGTGCAAAAATCAAAGGCTATTCTTCACACAAAACAATAATCCGCTTAGCTGTCATAACAACCTGAGATCTAACCCACAAGTCTTATTTCATATTGATTTTACTAACAAAACACCTACCTTCTGCACTACTATAGCGTTGCTAGTTTTCCCAAAGACTAGGAAGTTGTGCGATTACTGCAGAATGTGGGTATGTAATTTAGGCATTGATATGGCAAATGTTTTGGAAAGGAATTATAAAAAAAACGAACAAAACAAAACAAAAAAAAAAACCCACACCCAACATTTTACAACTACACCTCCACTTCGAGGTAACGCGACCCGATATAACACAAATTTGGATATAACGCGGTAAAGCAGTGCTCCGGGGGGGGCGGGACTGCGCTCTCCAGTGGATCAAAGCAAGTTCGATATAACGCGGTTTCACCTATAACGCGGTAAGATTTTTTGGCTCCCGAGGACAGCGTTATATCAAGTTAGAGGTGCGTATATTGCCACAATATGCACCAGGACCTTGGCATGAGACCCTTCCATGGTCTAGGCAGACAGCCAAACCTAGATCTCAGATTGGCTAGCATGGACCCCTCCCTCCCCCCCGAATCATCCGGGGCACCATGTTCTATTGCAGCAGAGAAGAAAATGTAAGGTGGTTGATAAAAAGGAGATGGGAAACTGTTCTGTTATCTTATGTTTCCTTACTCCCAGCCGCTGGCCACTTTTCCTGTTACAGATCTCTGCCCCCTCACTGGGTAAATTACATCCACTTATTGACATGAATTAAAGCCGCATGTTTCCATGCAGTTTCATTTAAAAAATGTTAACTGTGGATCGCCTGCACTGAAGTGTTTTTAATTAATTCTTTGCTTTTTAGGAAAACATGCAACCAGCCAAATAAAAGAAGTCTTAAAAAGGTGGTTGTGGGCCATATTCTCATCTCCGTTATCACAGTGTAAGTCAGGAGTTACTGCACTTAATTCAGTTTCACCAGTGTAAAGCTGGTGTATGGGAGAGTAGAATCAGGCCCATCATATCTAGTCTATTCTTGCTTGCAGTATGCCCCCTTGTGGAAATCCAGTAACTTACACATTCATTGATAATTTTAGCAGGCAAATAATACGGAACTTTAAGGGTGTGAAAACTCCTTTGACCTTTGCATCAGAGAGACATTCAGCTATTCAATATACTGTTTGCTAAACAGCAAATGCTATTAAAGTTGAAAATCAGTTGCAATTATAACCTTCTGATGCCTCCCCATTTTTATTTGCTAAAACTGTCCAAAAAGCTGAAGGGCTGACATTTACTAGCCTGGGTCTCACCCAAAAGTTTTGTTTCTTTGGCACCTCTGTTCAGCCATTGATTGCGGTCAGGATGGGGAAAGAAACAAACAATCAATCACTAGTCCCATTGCAAAGACAAAGTATCCACATTTCCCTCCTTACTCAGATAACTCAAAAACCCGTTGAACTTGTAAACGGTGCTCGTTGAGGTGTACCCCCTCCTCTGGCAACCATGTATAGGATAACTTGGGTTATTAAAGTGATAAGTGACAAAAAACACTTCTGAGCATGCTCAATAGGCTTCTGTTAAGACTGGACTAAATCCTTGAATGCCAACCTCAATGTGATTTCCTCCTGGCTCAAGGCTTCGGGATTTGGATGAACATTTAGCCTAGTTTAATGAAAGCTCCACCCCATTTCTGACATCACAAAGGCACATTCTCCCTGCCCAGCCTGACAAGCAAAAGGGGTGCCTGCACTTTTTAAAGTGGAAAATAATGTCTCTAATGAGGGCTCCGTGCAGACAATTACTCGCTTGGTTATTAAATAATACATTCGGCTCTAACTTACTGTAGATAATGGCATACACAATATCTAAGTAGTACAGAATAGTTTTTCCTCTGAACGGGCACCTGTTACTAGACAACACAACCTGTGACAGGAAGATACCAATAAAACTATATATTATTATTAGTCCAATACTATAGATTAGAGAGGCAGAGGCTTGAGTTAGACTGGGAGTCAGGACTCCTGGGGCAGTGATACTCAGAGAACTGGGCCCTGAGTTTCTCTTGCTAGCTCTGGAGGAAGCTAAAAGATAAGCTGAAACACCCTTCCTTGTCAGCTGCCCAAGGATGTTCAGCACACTGTAGAGTCCATTTTTATTATTAGAATTACTATAGCACTCAGAAACCCTGGTCATGGCCCAGAACCCCACTGTGCTAGGTGCAGTACAAACAGAACAAGAAGGCAGTCCTTGCCCTAGAGCTTATAAACTGAGGTCTTGTCTACAGTACGGCGACTATATTGGCATATATATATGGCACCATAACCATGCTGGCATAACCCGGTAGAGAAGATGCAACCTACACCAATGGAAGGTGTTTTTCCGTGGATGTATGAACAGCACCTCCCCGAGCAATAGTAACAATGTTAACGGAAACAATCTTCTATCGACCTAACTGCGTCTATTCTGGAGGTTAAGTCAGCATAGCTATGGCGCTCAGGCGCTTGGATTTTTCATACCCCGACTGATGAAGCTATATCGGCTTAAATTTTAAGTGTAGACTAGGCTTAAGTATAAGACAAGAGCTAACAGATGGACACAGACAGATGGGGAGTACAAGGAAACAATGAGACAATATTGGTCAACATGATAGGCAGTGGTCTCAGCACACCAGCGGCCTCAGCACAGTCAAGCTTTTGTAGGCGTCATGGAAAAGGAGACTTTTAAGGATCTGCAAAACGAACTCATTATCCTCCTTCAAAACCTTCCTAGCAGGCTGGAAGGGAAGTGCTGCTATTTCTTCTAAGCCTTTAGCATTTTCCTTGTTCACATAGGAAGTGTAAAAAATCATCTTTAAACTGCAGAGGTCAGTGTGATGAGACCACATCTCTTCCTGGATGTGCATATGACTTGGCCTTGGGCACAGCAATTTAACTTCTAGAATAACTTGGCCAAATGAGTCCCTCATGTAACTTCACTGCAGTCAATGGGGTTAAACCAGGGAGGGAATTTGGTGTAAACTCTGGTACTCCCCACAATCAAGTCAAATGCAGTATTTACAATAATCTTTGAGCTCTGCTAGGGTGAGATTTTCATAAGCAGCTAAGGGAGACAGGCACTGCCTTCTCACCGAAAGCCAAAGAGAGTTGGACGCCTAACTCGCTTAGTTGCTTTTGAAAATCCCAGCTTTAATGTCTCACTTTGGCAATAACAGATGTACTCGATACTAACAAACAAGTCTCCAGACAAGATTTTTGAGTCAGGATGTGATAGAATTCCTCCCAATTATATGACTTTTGAACATGACCAACTGGGAATATGAGAGTCCTGCTTTTCCTTGTCCCCTTCCTTCCCCCTCCAAGCCATTTACAGTTTAGAAGAGCATAATCTCAATGTTTTTCACAGCTGTGTAGCGTTTTGCTAATAAATCTTTTGAGAGTTCTCTCCAGAACTTGCTATATTTAGCTTGACACTTCAGTTAAATACTCAATTATCTGTAATTTGATTCCACAACTCCTGTCTCTGTGGATTCTCCCGATGTTAGTAAGGCTGGCAAGTAGTAACATGCTGGCAGGTAAGCATATACTGGTGCCAAGAGAGGCAGTGTTGCCAACAGGTTCAAACTGGCCACCGGGTCCATACTCCTGGCGCTTTGTCCAGATCCTATGGCTGACCCATGACCAGGATCACAGGTTTGGGGAATGTCTATGTTAGCACCCACAAACATCTTAGTTAATGGATTGTCAAACTGAGCTACCTCCAGAGCCAAAAACTCCAGTCAGGACAATGCCCTGGAGTCTATTCCCAGTTCTGCCACTGATCCACTATGTGGCCCCTGGCAAGTCACTTCAAGAGACTCACGTTAGTTACCTGTAAAATGGGGATGACACTAATCTCCCTCACAGGCTTCTATGTGTGAAAGACTCTGTATAAATGTTAGTTATTATTAAGACTGAAATCTTCTTCCTTAAGCTCTCTGCATATTTATAGTGTTTTTGTAGCTCTACGCAGCAACATGAAAGGGCCACCCCAGCTCTCTAGATGGAATATAGCATCTGTGCATCCAAGACACACAGCATGTCTGTAAATCGCTCCTGCAAGCAGGGCTCCATCCCCGTAGCTTCTTGCTCACTGGAAAAGTAGATGCTTGTTATTATTTATTGTTTGTTTTGCAATAGCACCTAGGAGCCCTTGTCATGGACAAGGTGCCCACTGTGTTAGGGGCTGTACAAACACAAAACAAGTGACGGTCCCTGCCCCAGGGAGCTCACCCCTTCCCAAGCCACTGCCGATGTTCCCAGTGAAATGACCAGTGAAGGTATTCAAAAGCCATGCAGCCAACAACCCACTGACCATGCCAATAGCGTCACTGGCCAGGCAGGCAGCAATTTTCCTTTGGGGAGGTGGAATGGGCTTGCAGTTCAGGCACAGGACTAGCAGGCAGAAGGCTTTGCCATAGGCTTCCTGCATGACTTTGAGGCAGAAAAAAAGGTTAAGGGAACTGCTCCGTTTCCACATCTGTGAAAGGTGGACAGCATTTAGGTCACTCACAGGGCCACCAGGGCAATGAAAAAGGGCCAGATTTTGCCAGCTTTCTTCAAACTGCACAGCGCCCACCTCAGGGTTTTATATTGCCACCCATCAGCATCAGATCGGAGTACACTGAAGTCAAGGAGACGTCTGTGGCGTAAGATGGTATCTAGCGAGAGTGAGGGTACCACCACCCGCCTACTGATGTTTGCACAGACATTGCAGACACTCAGATGGCACTTGCTAGAAATAATACTATTCCCATGGAATGGTGTCACTCTGCTACCCACCAACCTGAACGTGTTGGTATAATGAATGTACCCTTCGTATCTCAACTTAATTTTGTTTTTAAAGCCCATTATTTGTAGTCATTTTAAGATCTGATCTGCAGCGACCCTGATTGGTTTTACAGAGAGAGACTGCAGCCAAAACATCAGTGTAGACTTCATTTCAAATTCCCTTAGGTCCAGTCCATCTACCCTATGCCTGATATGACAGGTTTATAATCCGATGCTGTGACTTGCCCCTCTTGGCATCTACTGTGATCTTCCTTAACATTTTAATAATATTTTAGTCTCTGGTAGCTTCTACAAAAATCAGGAATGCCAGCATTCGTCTGCCACTCAAAATGAAACACTTCATTATCTGGGGTTGCAGGAACACAACACATGGCCTTAACATTATTAGCAATGAACTTTGCATTGAAACTTCCTTGTACAAGGCCCCTTCGGAGCACGCTTGTACATTTCTTTCCAGGTCTGTTGGCGTTCCGGAAAGAAAAGATATTTAATTGGCAGGGAAGTTCAAAAGAGATAGTAAACCAAAGGCTCGAATTCTGACCTGAGATCAGCACATGCATTAGCTGAACCAAGATAATGTGTGCAGCTGAGGGGGTACATAGCCTATGCTATGCTAAGCTGCTGTTCCCTTGGGACCCTCCAAAAAAAAAAAAAAAAGTGTTAACGTTTTATGCAGTTCCACTCAGATCTGTAGGACATGGAGTAATTTGAAGAAAGGTGGACAGGTTTATTTATTTGCGCACTAGCCTATCAACATCAGTAGGCTGATTTATTTAAAACATGTCTCAACTTAATGGTTTAAACAGACGGAATGTAGAAAGGGCATTAAAAGAACTCCATTCCCACCCAGCTCAGGTCACCCTCTCAGAAAAAGCCTGAGTGTATAGACGGGTCTTGAAGCACATCCTGAGGACCAACTAATTTGGTCTCTGTTGGACTCCAGAAGAGAATTCTCAAGGTGAGGGCCTTCAAATTAAAATGCTCTTCCACCATTTAAACATAAGGTCTGATAGCCTGAAAGCCCTGGGATATCATGGGCCAGATCCTCAGCTTGTATAAATGGTCCCTTATCTCAACTGTTGAGGTTATACAGGATGGGAGAGCTGGTCACAGATAGTCAAGAGCCAAACCATGAAGAGCTTTCTAGGTGTAAAGCAAACACCTTGGACTCCATGATGAAACGAACTGGGAGCCAGTGCAAGCTCCGCATCACAGGTGTAATATTCTTAAGTGAAACATTTGCCTTCTGCACTAGCTGAATTGCCTCAGCCCGTTTTAGGTCTGGGCAAACATAGCATGTGCTGCAGTGATTCAGCCTGAGGGGACAAAGTTATGAATGTGGACATTGTCATGGGTATTCATGAGGAAGGGCTGGAACCCTGTGGCTGAGCACAGATGAAGAAAGCTTTAACTACAGCTCTGGTCACCTAGAAACAGCTCACTGTCCAGTAAGACTCCGGATTGTGAACCTGAACAACAAAAAGTTGGTGTACTCCCTCATCCAAAGGGTCACTTACCACCTCAGCCATTTCCACCTCTTGTTTTTCCCAGCTCACCATCACCTTAGTTTCAGTCCCAATTAGGGTGACCAGATGTCCCGATAGGACAGTCCCGATTTTTGGAGCTTTTTCTTACATAGGCATCTATTACCCCACCCCCACCCCCACCCCCGTCCCAATTTTTCACACTTGCTATCTGGTCACCCTAGTCCCAATGGTCCTCAGCCACCTCGCTCTCATCCATGCCTCAGTCTCAGTCAGACACTAGGAAAGCTGGAAAAACCAACTGATTTGGTCTGAGAAAACAGACAGAGCTTGGGCTGCAAGGCACTCAATCGTGTCGCTATCTCCTCACAAGCATCTTAAATATGAGGAATGACAGGGCACCCTACACAAGTCAGCCTTTGGAGCTGACAAGCATTCGTCCAATACTCCCCTCCGCGTCCTCTCAGAGAACAAAGCCACTCAAGAACAACTCCCCCTGTCCCTGGTAGGGTGTGCAGGTTCTACCATCAACTTGTGGCAGAAGGTGGTGAAAGCTGCTCATTGACCTAAAAGCATCAACGTGGACACCTAACCTTTGTCCATCACCAGAAGGATGGATGGAGATCAGCCAGTCAATGACAATAGAGCAGTATCTCTGCCCAAAAAGCCTCAATCCAGGTGGCATAAATGACTAGAGAGGTACAAAGCATGGAGGATTAGGCACATTCACAACAGGGCTCTTCTTAAACTGGGTTACGCTCAGAATGAAAATGCTGTTCCATGAACCTACACTTAGGGGTCTGTTTTCCTGGTGCGTGCTGGGGTTTAGCTACGGGACTCCTACGAAGTCAAGCCAGAGTCTATGAGAATGCAGGCTCCGAACACGTGCAGTGTGCGGAGTGTGAAAGCAGTGCTACAGCTACTAGCATGGCTGGTCTGCAGGCCTCCTGTGTACACACTTCACAGGGACTCTCAGCTGTCTGCCTGTAGCTCCAACGTTCCTTCTGGTCTGTAGTTGACTTTCCATGGGAACTG
The DNA here is from genome assembly GCF_028017835.1 of Emys orbicularis. Lineage (NCBI taxonomy): Eukaryota > Metazoa > Chordata > Testudines > Emydidae > Emys > Emys orbicularis. Next base: position 120,650,848 of record NC_088689.1, read on the forward strand.
GTCTTTGTGCCTTTGAAAGCCTCCCCCCTAAATGTTACTAAGCAAACAGACTTGTTGGCAGTACAAGTTAAGGAAGAGGGTGGCCAATACAACCTGTGCAGAGGCTGGAGGAGCTAAAACATGGGCTTTTTACACTCCACAATTTTGAGAGTCTCACATGGGATCACATTTTTCTGAACCATGGAATTGCATTCTCAGGGACAACCTGGATGCATGGGGGGGGGGGAGGTTTGCAAGGGAAGAAGAGTCCTAAAAACCCTCCATTCTAATAGGGCACATAGGGAATGAGAGAAAGGGGACCAAGGATTGCCTCTTTAAAGGAATGTGACATTTGGAAAGCATGCAGCACGTACATCCAAACAGCACTGACCCCCAACAGGCAAAAGGAGCTGGCATCAAACAAGAAGCATTCTTTGCCAGGGGGAGGAATGTTAAGATTGTGATTTAAGTGGACAGAGGAACAGATAAAGATGTCCTAGAAAGGAAATTTCAGCTGGAAAAATGTTTTCAATCTCACATTGGCAAAGCTTCCTTACTTTGAAACAGACCTTTTCCTGAAGCTGCATATTCAGAAATCCAGGTGCCTTACCGGAAGAAAGAGGCGCTGGGCAGCACAAGGTTTGAATAATTTTTTCCATTCCTGAGCATTTCCTACTGAAAAAGCAATTGGGTAGACATTGTATTCAAACTTCTTGGTGTAAGAGGAAGGCCATTCCCTTAACTGAAAAACATGGGGGAAAGGATTAAAATTCAGATACATTGATTATTTAATAGTATTGCATAAAACTATCTAACAATTAAAAAAAGAAAAGCCTATACAGCCCATGTTTAGTAACAAGCCCTCACATTTATTTATTTTTTAAAGATCCTATCCACTAATTAACTTGTTGACATCCATGTCCTGGTTATCACACATTTGCAGGCTACAACCATGGCATTGTTGTTGAAAATGAGAAAGCAGCAGACTCACCTTTTTCTCAAATTCAGGCTTCAGGGAATCCTCAGCAAAGATGTGAAACTTGAGCTTCCTGCAGCTAAACAGAACTGCTGATTTCAGCATGATCAGAGTCTCCTCCAGCCGGTTGCCACATGCCACAACTGCCAGGTGCATCCATTGCAGAGATGGAAGTTCTTTCAAGTGTTTCTGTTTCCCAGGTCTTCCGAAAAAAATAAATATCAATAAAAAACACGCAATTGAAGTGAGTGTGGGGGAAGGTTTTTTTCTACATTAAAAGAGCATAATATCTATAAAAAAGCGGTGGATTCGTTAGAGTTGAGCTTGTTAACAGGATGTAGACTGAGTCACTGGGTCCAATCAAGAATGTTATCATGAGAACATGAAGAAATATGCTAGTTATTTTCTGTATCTTTAGCTAGAACAGGTTTGATATCTCTTCCTGTCTGCATACATCTGTACCTCTGTACACACAAGTTGCACTGAATTAACAGCACAGAAAGTCATTGTTTGGCTTTTGAAGAGCGAGTGAGGTTTTTATTCTAGATTCAGTGTTTTTAAAGCCAAAAGGGACTATTATCATCATCTAGTCTGACCTTCTGCATCAAGCCCATTATGTCAGTTTGAGTAGAGCATGTCTCCCATCTTTTTTTTTTTTTTAAGTTTTAGAACGTTTGACCAGTATATAAAAGGGGAACGTACATACCCAAAACTGCCATGTAAAAGGCATTTTCAGAGGCCCTTTATACTCATCATACTGTGCCTCATCCTATTCCCATTGTATCTTGGGTCACTAACTCCAGTGAGAAAAGGGGTCGGCCCATTGCATCAATTTAAAAAGTGACTAGTGATTTCACGTGCTTCAACTTTCTGGGTGCCAAACTTGAGACACTTCAAGAGGCCTGATATTTACAGAATGAGTGCCCAGCACTTTCTGAAAATCAGGCCCCTTTATAACAAATAATGATACCTAACTCTCAAATAGTGCTTTTAAGGCATCTCAAATTGGGAACACAAAATCAGTAGTCACTTTTGAAAACTTTGGCCTTTGTTTTTTGCATTTATTAGTATAGAAATTAAAGCCATTCCTAGAATGTTTTCCTCTTGGTTCGTCCTATTTGCATGCCGATCTGAACCACATTAATGTGCTGCTATCCAGATGCATAGAAAAATAAGTAAATCACAAGCATCACAGTTATCACTGGGTTGTTCAAAAGGATAAAGGGGTTATATCACTGAAGTGAGGAAATACATCCTAGCCTGGTCCCAGCACACAATCAATCAGTACAGCTAATATTACCAACAAAACAAAAGGCCTAAAGAAATAAAGAAAAAATGGCAAATTAATAAATAAAGCTGGGGATGTCTCTTTCCAGAAACTAACATAATGTTCATAATGACCTCAGCATGATAGCTGTTGTCCTGTACTGCAGAATAATCTGCTTATACTTTAAGCCACCAGTACTTTACTGACTGCACAAAGCAACATGTTTCATAAATGGTTTAAAAGTCTTACTCTTTAATCATAATTAAACCTCAATTTCAACAGTGTATAAATAATGAAACACTACATTTATGTGAAGTAGTATTTACTTTCCAGACTATTAATGTAAAAACCACTGAATTATTAAACTGAATAATTGGCTCCTCATACAGATCCTGTTTCCCGCTCCCTCCTTCTAACCATCTCTTTAATGTTTCCTCTTAATTGAGTCTCTAAATCAAGCCATATGTAGAATATAAATATGAATTACTTTGATATAGCTTATGGCCATGGACTTCAATTGGAGCAGGACAAAGCTCTAACCTCGTATTAAGACATTTCAAGTCCCTGTGCCAAAGCCCAAAGCGCCGTTGTGCACAGTATCAATTCTCGGCCACAAATGCAGAGAGTGAACTCAAAGGAAAACCTCCCAAGCCATGTAAAAATGGTCTTCCAGCCAAGGCATGCTCAGCACAGCCTCAATGGGTTCAGCCTAAAGGAGGTTCCCTTTTGGTCCACCTAGTACAGCTGCTGTCTTCAGGCCTGGTCTATACTTAAAACTTAGCTATGTCGCTCAGTGCAGTGAAAAATTTCATACCCTGTGTGATGTAGTTAAGTCGACTTAACCTCTGCTGTCAATGCAGCTTGGTCGATGGGAGAATTCTTCCATTAACCCAGCTATCACCTCTCCAGGGGCTGGATTTACTACAGTTACAGAAAAAAACCTTCTGTCACTGTAGAAAGTGTCTACAGTACAGCACCACAGCTTCGCTACTGTAGCGCTTGTAGTATAGACACACTTCTGTCCAGACTGAAACTGAGAGTAACATACAGCATGTGTGCATACCACAAGTCCCTTGTCTAGATAGGGGATCACACTAAATGGTTACCTTTGCTTGAGTATCAGGTTAGCAAGTGGTAGACTGGATCAACTCTTACATGTCACCATTGGTTGTGAAGAGAGATACAGAGCCAGATCCTCAACGTGGGTAAACTGATGTAGCTTCATTAACTTCAACAGCCATTTACCTCGGCTAAGGATCAGGCACAGAACCTGGGACATTCAGCACAAAAAGCATAGGTCTCTACCACTTAAGCTAAAGAAGAAAATTCATTAGCTGTTAGCACCAGTAGGATCTTCTCCTCTGTGTAGAAAAGCCACTAGTGATGGACACAACACACTTAGCTAGTATTACACACTGAGCTTCCAAAAAGGAGGAGGAAAGATACACTGTTAGCTCACTTAAGTTGTTATTTTGGGACAAGAGAGGTCTACTTTGAATCTGGGCCACGGTCTTGTACAGAGACCATACTTAGTGAATCCAGCTATTATATAAAGCCTTCTCTATTTGGTTATGTTTGGTTAGTGTTTAACCATTAATTGGCACAACTACATTTGGAAACAGACAGTTTTCTGAACTTTGGCTGGAAACTGCTACATCAGTCAATAAGATGATTGATGCAAATTAAATGCCTGAAAAAAAATGCTTTAACAAAAAAATGCATATTTGTTAAATACTGTGGTAACCGTCATAAAGGCTCTAGGATTTGTTTAAGTGAGACATAAGCAGTTGGTAAAGCAAAAGAAACAAATACTGATCTTATGAACTCACCAGTTTAAAATATTAAAATATTTTCGTTATGGAGAGGCATACTGTCCCTATGAGGCTTTCAGCAAGTCATCAAGTCTTTAGGACTTTGTTTCCTCATCAGTAAAATGGGGATTATAATAATAGCTACCAGCCTCACAGGAGTCTCGTGGAGATTAATTAGCATTTTGCAAAGGACTCTGATGCTATAAAGCACTAGATTATTAGCAAACTCTTACTCCGTTTGCATATTTGTGTTCATTCATTGATAATATGATTGATTGGTCACTGAAGTAGTTACTTGTTTTTAATGATTGTTACACACATGAATTTTATAATTTTCTTTCCATTTTCAAATTATTGGAATATTTAATTTTGAAATATTAGAATCACATGGGTCTAAAGTAGATGACATTTGATGGGTTTTAAAACAGTCAACCAAAGTGATTACATAAAATGGGAGCTTTCTGCTATCTTGATCTCCTTTTACTAAGCCCAATAAATAAACCTAGTTTGCGTAGGTGGATTTAGGCAGAGCGGGGAGCAGGAGGAAAGGCAGGAGAAAAGAAACAGGCAGATAAGGATTAATTCCGAACAGAGACTTCCATACAGTATCCATGTAAGACAGATTCTAATATGCCATCAGCAGCCTCATTACATACTAGTCCAAGTACAGATAGCTTTAATATTAAGCAGTAGTACTTAAAATAAGTACTACATAAAGCCTTGACAAGCACTTGCAAAGCATATCATAAACATTCAGCATCTGTCATAGAAAAGTTTAAGCCAGCTCTCTTAGCACCCAATAGGGTATATTAATGCTGTCAGCATTAGGCCCCTCAAGGATACAACACCACCAACCCCTACGCAGTTGCTTAACTGTTGGCTTTAACACTGTTTGTATTCATGGTCTCCTTGGGTGGAACAGAGATAGTGGCAAGAAACTGAGCTCCCAAGCACAACAGTACACTTTCCTCTCCAGGGGTTTAGATTAAATCTAATTTTCTCATTTGTCACAGCCAGAGGCTTGAACATAATCAGACCATCACCTATGCAGAACCAATCCAGATCCATACAAGACATTGCATCCCTGCCTCCTTACGCAACCTGCTAATCTATTCAAGCCTGCAAATTTTCTTAGAGGAAGGCAAATTCCGTGCAGCATTCCTATAGGATGCTATGTAATACTTTAAAAAAGCCTCATGTTATGATCTCATCATATCTCTCAAAATAAATAGGGTTAAATTCAGGCAGAGTTGACCCCAAAAGGAAAACCTTACAGGGACTGGTGATTCATTAAATAAGCTTCTTTCCTGTGAGTCAACACTGAAACAATGGCTGTGGTAAAGGGATAGATGAAGTAAAAACACATTCAATGACACTTAAAAAAATGTACTAGAGATGCTCAAAATTTTCTAAATTAAAAATATGATCATTTTTTCCAACCAGCTATACATTAGACGTGATTGAAATTTTTTGACAATCAAAAAATGTTGTTGAAATTTTTACATTTTTCTAAATTTGGGAATAGGGAAAAACAGTAAAAAAAATTAAATTCCCACAAGTGTTTTTTTTTTTTAAGCTTTTGCTGGTTTGGGTTGATGAAGATCCAATCAAAGGTTGTTTTAAAAAGTAAAATGATTATACTATATAGAGAAAGGTGTAATCTAGTAAGATGCTCTTTTTTTAAAGGAAACACTTTTGGGAGGCCTAAACATGTTGACAAGTATCTTTTTTTAAGATTTTGCAGTACCACGTCCCAAGTCTTGCCATCTTGACTAACTATAGATCCTAGTTAGTTTGTTAGTTAGTTTTTTCTCTCTTAGAGGTGAGACAACCTTTTGCATACCTGGGGCCAGAATCTGCTAACCCTCATTCACATCAGTAATGCCACTGAAAGTTACGAGACTCATTACTCACAAGTGTAAGGATTCGCAAGATCAGACTCTTAGCCAACTGATGAAATAGAGAACAACTTTAAAAGCACAACAGCACTTTGCAAACAATGCTTATCCAAAAACCATAATTAACCCAAACAGAACAAGTGGGGATGTTCAGTGCTGTCCTTGGAACTTCAGCAGATGAATATATGGGCTCAGTGAAGGCCTCACCTTCTAAAACCCTGTCCATACTAGGAAAAATGGTATGTTTTTAAAATTTGACAGCTAACACGTTTTAATCTTCTAATGTAGACAGAGCAAGCGGTAGTAGCTAACAAATTAAAATTACCATTTGTTCTGTCTACACTAAAATTTTAAAACACGTTAGCTATTACGTTTTAAAAACAAGCTTTTTTCCTATCACTGACACACTGTAATGCCCTGTCTACATGAGCCAAAAAAGGTGCATTTTTCCCCCAATCACGCTACGCTAACTCAACTGAGTTAAGTCAATTAATTCCCCCTCTCTCCCCTTAATGCCCATGTAGACAAAGTTTCATTTCTTTAAGATCATTTGAGCATATCTAGAAGGTCTGGTCACATTGCAGCTTACCTACTTACAGGTCAAGTGATTTTAAAGGTGTGAAATGATGTCCTCACTACAGGTATGTGAAAGGAATTATGGGACTGGGGTTTCAATCAAGTTAGCTTAACTCAGTTGAAAAAATAAAACCACCTTTTTTTGCCCGTGTAGAATATGGCAATGATCAAATAGCCTAAGGCCCCAATTCATCAAGTTACTTAAACTTGTGTCTCAACTGCAAGCATACGTAAGCCCCAGCTAAATGCATGGGACTACTCACACGCCTAAAATTAGACATAGGCATAAGGAACTTACCGAATCACGGCCTATTTCTCCAGGGCCTGATTCCAGCCCTTCGAAATTAGAGACTTTCTGTTGACTTCAATGAGCTTTGAATTAGGTCCCTAGAAACCAAGCAGATCATCTCTGCCACATGTCTGGCCGTCAGCAGGCTAGTGAGAGAGAGGTCTAGCCCAGGGGTTCTCAAACTTCATTGCACCACGACCCCCTTCTGACAACAAAAATGATTACACGACCCCAGGAGGGGGGACCGAAGCCTGAGCCTGCCCAAGCCCCATCGCTCTGGGGAGACCCAAAGCCAAAGCCTGAGTCCCAACACCCCAGGTGGGGCGGGAGGGGTCAAAGCCCAAGACCTTCAGCCCCAGGCAGGGGGGGCCTGTAACCTGAGTCCCGCTGCCCAGGGCTGAAGCCCTCAGGTTTCAGTTTCTGTCCTGCATAGTGGGGCTCAGGCTTCAGCCCCAGGCCCCAGCAAGTCTAAGCCAGCCCTGGCGACCCCATTAAAAGAAGGTCGCAACCCACTTTGGGGTCCCGACCCACAATTTGAGAACCGCTGGTCTTGCCTAAATCTGGGTCTGCCACTGGTCTTCTAACTATTTAGAGAAATAAGATTTTTTTTTTTCTAGCCATGACATAACTTTGACATACTTTGCAAATTATACCCTGACTTGAACTGAGTAATACTCTGGCAGTTGTCCCAGAAAAAACAATGGAATGGCTAGTGCAATAAGGAACTGATCAGCAAGGGTATCAGAATTGGACCCTAACTATCTGCTCCTGCTCCCAATGAGGTCAGTGACAACTCCAATTAACCTCAGTGGTGCAGGATCACGCCCTAAGAGCACAGAAATGTAATGAAAACAGAAGAAAATGCAGTGTTTAAACGCAGCATCTTTACTTTTTTTTTTTTTTTTTTGGCAGTGCTCCTGATTAACAATGTTTCCTTGTGCAGACCTTGTAAAAGTACTTGAAAATTCAATACATAAATAAAGCCGAGATACTGTCAAATTTTCAGAACATGAGATGATTCTTATTCATTGAAATGAGAGGGGTCGTTTACCCTCTTCAGAAGATTTGGCTACTTTTGCTCTTCATTCTTTTAGTGTTGTCCATGATTTCCATGATAATCTAAGAGATATGCTCCAAAGAAAAATGACTCCAGGAGGTACAGTTGCTAATGTAAATAATCCTGCTTTAATACATCAATTTGAATTCTGTTCATGATCCATTCCCAGTCACAGTAAACATCACTTGCACTCAATATGATACAATGTTTGTAAGAAACCAACTGCTTTCGTAGCTTAAAAAATAAGATCTTATAAAACGGGACAGTCTTTCATTCAGAACATCTCTGTGAAATCATGAATCAAAGACATACAAAGTTCATTTGATAGTTTAGTCACATTCACCATAATACAGCTAAAATGCAGAAGAGAAAAAGAGTAGTCTACCCACAGAAAAAAACAGGGCAAATATTTTTACTTTTCTGATTCATAATCATAGTACCTTTTTTTAAGAATATTCTAGTTGCGAAATATTTTAAAAGCTAGAGCACATTAATTTAAATATCATTTAGCAAAGTTTTCCTAACCACACTCATGTATAACAAGATGTATTCATTGTTCTCTTAACTGTTTAGTTCCAAATCATTCTATAAAATACATTAGAATGTTATTAATGCCATACGCAAATATTCACATTTCATTTTGTTTTCACTCAGTTTCAACACAAAATGAGCACAAGTTTAGCCTTTGAGGTTGACAGAAATTTCTCACCTATTTGTAATCTTTAAAAAAAAAATATCAGCCTTATACTTCAAAAGAACCACAAAACCAGTAAGAATGGTTTTGCTTATAAAGGCTGCTTTCTCACAAAGGTGAGCCACACACGTCTGTTACCTGTACAGAAATAGGAATTCTCTACAGGGTTAGGAACAGAACCGTTGCATTTCCAGGGGGTCTCAGACACTGGTGTTTTAAGGAAAAGTCGATTAATAGACAGGCGAAGCAGTTTATACGCTTACAATTATTGCATGCAATGCAACTAATCCGTGGCCTTGCAACCTAAAGCGGGAGAAAGCGTGATGCCAAACTCAAGAGTGAAAAAACTGGGCTATTTGAGGAGGAGTTAAAAAGCAAAAGAAAAGGTCAGTGTGCGACTCAAATCAGAGGAATTGAAGTTAGTGAAAGGAAACTGAAAGTTCTTCCCCGGGAAAGTGCATTCTGGTGTAGTTTTGCCACGACTAGACCCATGAGGAGTCTAACGCCGAAACTGACCCGGGGCACCAAACAGTCCACAGAATGCATTACCGGGGCTGCGGCTCCAGTGCCAAGATAGCGTAGAGGAAGGCTCCCGCTCCCAGCCAAGGAAGCTCCGATCCAAACGGCTACCACCCGAGCAGCAGAAGGAGGATCGCTCACGAGCCAGTGGATCTCTAGATTCCCGGACCAACCCTCCCTGCAAACTTACCCCGGAAATTTCCCTCCTCCCCCCATCCTCTATTGTTGCAGCCAAGCCATGGGGAAATAAAACAAAAGCAGCAGCCGCATTTACCGAACGTTTGCAAACTTCCCTCTCGCAGGACTTCGCTTGCCGGGGTTTTTGCTGAGACGTGGCTGTCGCTTGGAAATCTGAGCCGCCGCCGCCGCCGCCCCCTCCTCCTCCGGCGCTGCCCGGACGGGTTGGAAATGTGCAAAGAGTGGGTGGGCGCGGCCCCCAGGTCCGGAGGAAACGGGCAGCCAGCGAGTTTCTCCGGCCCCTTTCAGCGGCGGCTCATCCGCGTTGCCCACGAAGAGATAGAGCAGCAGCAGGGTCCCCAGGCACAGCAGGATGGCCACCACCTTGCAGTAGAGTTTCATGGTGCAGCGGGAGGGAGGGATTGAGGCTCAGTCCCCGGGGAACGCCTCGCACGGGCTCCTCATCCCGCGCGCTGGCCGGCGGGAGCCAGACTCGACACCCGGGGGCTGGCGGGGCGCAGCCCAAGGCACCGTGCGCAGGGCGCCAGCCCGGCTCGCATTGCTGCGCGGCGCTGGCTGCTCCCGGGCCGGGGGAGGAGAGGGTAAACCGGGGCGGAGCTCACACCTACCGTACTGTGTGGAATAGCAGCTCTCCCAAGCTAGCCCCCGCGCCGCGGTACTAGCCACAGGCTGGGCATTAAGGGGAGTCTGGGCTAATGGTTAGGGCAGGCGACTAGGCGTTGGGGCTCTAGGAAGGCAGAGGGATCTAGTGGTCAGAGCAGGCAACGGGGGAGCAGGGATCGGGCTCTGTTCCCACTCCCTGTGCCACTGGGTGTTTGGTCTGGGGGGAGTCACCCAGGGGTGGCTCTTGTAAGTGCTCTGTGCCAACCCCCATTGGGAGTTCTGGGGCTGGGGCGCTGCTGGGGTTGGGGCCTTCCCCTTTCTGTGCCTCCCGTCCCCCCATCCGGAAAACAGGGATGCTAATACTGAAATAAACCCATAGCCCTCTAGGAGTTCACAGCTGTCCCCTAAGGGTACGTCTGCGCTGCGGCGGAAGGTGTCATTTCCATCTGGGGGAGTCATACCTGTGCTCACTCGCCTGGCGCTAGCATGCTGGAAATAGCAGTGCTGCTGGGGCACTGAGCTGCCAACCCCTTGGGTATGCACTCGGGCGGCTAGCTGGTGCTGCTGCTCATGTACCCACAGTGCTATTGTTACAGTGCTAGCTTGACAAAAGTAGTGTAGGTATGTCTACCCAAGCCAGAAATTACACTCCTACCTGCAACGTAGACGTACCCTAAACGGCATGTCCTGGCCACCCTGCTTCATGGTGGCAGCAGGGACAGGATTCCAGTCCTCTTGCTCCAAAACACAGGCCCCTGCCCTTTGAGCTCAAAAAGAATCCCCGGTAGCAATTATGAGTATAGGTCCTATGACACACAACTGTGGAATTCTAATTCCGTACAGACTAACTGGTTCATTGGAGCACTGTCCCACTGCCAAGAGGTGTTTCACACATAATTCACAGTTAGAGACCCTTTGGTCAGGGATGCAATCAATGGAAAAGTCCTGTTTGGTAGTGAGAACAGGAACTGAGAATCAGGATTCCTGAGTTCTACCACGGATTTACTGTATTACCCAGGGCTAGATTTATGACTGGCAGGTCCTCAAAGTGCCATGGTTATGTGAGTGTGTATGTGGGGTGTGGAGGAGAGGCGGTGGATGGGGGTATATCAGTCCCTGAAATACATTTCTTCTGTCTGTTCTGCCAGATTGGGAAATCAGGCACTGAGATGCAATCTACTATGCACCTCAACACACATCCGCACCTTATCACACACACCATTCACGTCCCACTTGCCAGAGGTAGATTATGATGGGTGGTGAGTTGTGAAATTTTCATGGGAGTGCAGGAATACAGGAATCCACTTACTTTTCTTGTGTTTTGGACTTGCCTTGCTATGACTGTGGGCAGGTTATTTCACCCACCAGTACAAGATCAATGGAGATGATAATGTTGACCTATCTTACAGATTAGGGAATCAAGCTCAGTGAGGTTTGTAAGTTGATTTGTGATCCTGGGATGAAAGGTTTTATAGAAATGCAAGTATTAATATTATCCCTTTGGGCTAGAATTTAACTACCCAAAGGATGGAGGCATTATAGTCACAAATCTCTGGAGTAACATAGCTGTTCTAGGGAAATAAGGCCCCTAAGTTTTCTCTTTAAGGGTGTGTGCTTGATACAAGATCTGCAGCAGAGCCAGAGCTGGCCCAGGTCAGCTGACTTGAGCTCATGGGGCTCGGGCTGTGGGGCTTCAAAACTGCAGTGTAGATGTTCGGGCTCGGGCTGGAGCCCCGGCTCTGGGACCTTCCCCCCTCAAGGGGCCCCAGAGCCCAGCTCCAGCCTGAGTTCGAATGGCTGCACTGCTGTTTTATAGACTTGCTGGGCCTGAGTCAGCTGACCCAGGCCAGCCCCAGGTTTTTATTGCAGTGTAGATGTACCTTAAGACACATTTAATTCCTGAAACAAACTGGAATTGTGTCTGCTCAGTGTTGTCTTATGGTTTCATTGAGTATCTGTAAGTGATTTGTGTAGTGCTGAAGTATGGCTGATGCCTCCTGCTGCCCTCAGGAAAACTAAATGTGTTTCTCAGGAGACTGTCGCAATGGCAGGCTTTTAAACCAAGGGATAGCCACTGCAACACTTACTAATTTGAGAAACCCCACTGAAATCACAGCACTGCTCATGTGAGTAAAGGATAGGCCCCAAGTAAATAAATAAGCCACGTTGTCTCTGTTTTCTGAAATAACGCCTGCACTCCACAATGTGTTTTTTCTTATACCAGACTCACAGGTAGTGAAGGAACCAGTGCATTGTACATGATGCATCCAGTGCAAAAGAGTGAGATGATTAGGTATTCAGTTCCATATGTTACAATACCCTATGCTTTTAAAATCAGATTTGCCTTTAGGATCAAATCCTGCCAAAATGAGGAGTAAGAATGGCAGGAGTTGGATCTTCACACGTAAAGAATAAATGTTGAGAAAAGAACATTGTCAGTCACTCTGCTGAAAATGTGAAAACTGATAAAGAATCTGGCAGAACGAGTCATTTTGGAGAATCTCCTTTGGATATTCTTTTAGCTGCATAAGTGTTTCTTTTGCTTGACTCGAAGTCACAACTCTTTTCTTGGTTAAATAGATTGGGCCAGATCTCTAGGGCCAGATGAAATATGCTCAGTGTAGGAACCAGAAAGCTACGTTTCTGTTCCCCTGATCCTAATACAGACTGGAGACCAAGCCAAGGGCTGCTGTGCTCTGTGTTGGCAAAAATGCTCCCTCAGAGGATTGCTGCTGCACTGACGAGAGATTACTGGAGCCGAATGTGCTCCAAACTGATCCCCCGGCTCCTGCTTTCTGTCACATCCCTGATCCCCCATACCAAGGAAGCTACACCAGCTTTATGCGACCCAGGGAATCCATTGATATCCTGTCAGGGCAGCTCTCCATCCTGTTTGCACTGTTCCAGCTGTGATTTAGTTTTCTTGTCTTGTTAATTAATAAATGCATAATTTGCATTTTTGACGCTGGGTCTTTCTAAAAATATTTAATGCCTTTTTAATGATCTATACATCTATATATCTATGCATCAATGTTGCAGATAAGTTTTTTCCCCACACTGAGTATACAGGTGCAATTAGGAAAAAGATAATTATCTACAGATAGTCAGAAAGGATTATTAAAAGGTCAGTGTCAGGTAGTTTAGGACCCAAGTTTACATTTTATAAATAAAAGAACTGATCATTACATGTTTGCACCATGCCTTAGCACAGTAGAGCTCTGATCTTGACTGGTATCTAAGGATGGCCACCATAATACAAATAAGAATTAATAATAAACAGTAACAAAACACTTTTAAAAGATTTGTCCAAGTACCTGGGAGATTGCCTATGGCAGCTCTTCGTACAGGAAGAAGACCCAGGTGAATTTAAAGAGATTCAAGTCAGGGTTGTACACGTATATCTGATAATGTACAAGTACTGGTTTGACACTGGTACCTGTTTCCTATTAGTAACTACTCCCTTAAGATTGCTATAGAGATTCCAATTAGGAGATTGAATGTTGCTGGGTAATAGGAGTTTAAGATACAAAATTAAAAAGAATTCAAGCATTTTTTTAAAATAAAGAAAATAATCATTAAGGAACCTGATCTTGTTTCATTCACATGAAATTAGCCAGCTGGGCTTATGTGCCATGCTTCTCACCTTGGTATCCGAACACCTTATGGAAGGCATTTGCGGTTCTGCAGGATCAGGTCCTGTGTGATTTAAGTTATCTTCTTTGAGATTGTCAGTATCCCACAATGTACTTAAGTCTAATATTCCTGGAAAGAGTTTACTGAACTGAAAAGAACGACACAGCACTTCTTTTATTAGAACTGTATGATAAAATCTACCTACATTTACTACTGAAAACTTAATTTAACTTAGGTTCAGAGCAGATGCCAAAATATAAATGACTTCATAGCAGGAGAAAATAGCAATAGTAAATGAAAAAGCACAGAAGAACCACAAGCACAAACACGTGTGTGCTTTTTTCAGCAATTATATACTGTCCTATAAAAGAATTACACACTCATTCTCTATAACAGGAAGAGGTATCAATAACAAAAGCTCTGACATTTGCCTTGCTCCATTTTACAGCATCTGTTGTTTACATCTAACTTGTATGTAGGAGAGCCATGGGCCATTGCAAATTATGCAGTTTGCAAAACATGTAGGGGATTTTTATAGGGATAAAACCCTTCACTTTTGCAATACCTTGTGATGTGCCACTCACCTATCTGCTCACTCTCATTTACTTTAAATCAAGCCATTGTAGGGATATTAACTCTTTAAAGTACCATAAGATGATACACTCAAGCAAAATCAGCTCAGGAAAGCAGTAGCCAGGGATTTTATGCAGAGTTACATTACTCTGCCTTTAAATCCATTATACTCTGCCCATAGTTCTCCATTGCATGCAGCTTTTTTTTTTTTTTGGCTGTGTGATGAATTGGCATTCATGTCAAGTCCTGATAATATATTGCAGCAGTTACAGAGACAGGACACTCAGACAGATGGTTTAGATCTAGATCTGTGGTGGTAGCCAGCTCAAATAAGTGAAACTTCTTATACTGTAGCTTTAACTGGACTGTTTCGACAAATATATTCTTACTTAAAAATTACCTTGTTACACACTTCGGTATTGTAAATAGGTCTCATGTTTTGGAGGCTCTTTGGGTCCCCCTCTGATGATTAAACAGCTCTTTAGATGGTAAACTGCACATGCCTTGAATCACCAGGGGTAAAATGCAAACCTACTTCATCTCCCTACTGGTCCTACCTGGGAGGAAATGGTGGTACTATGCTCTCCAGCCTCATTTTCCACATGCATGTTTAAGCATTGTCCAGTGGCCACACCCACACACAATCCCAGCATTCCCCTTTTCCCACTCCACTATCTATGTAGGAATATTTATGGCTCCCCTTGTCTTAGGATATGAGTGCCCTACAATCAGAGCCCCTGTGAAGTAGGGAAGTATTATTATCCCCATTTTACAGATAGGGAATTGAGGCACAGAGCGTGAAATTCAAGCCTCATTGATTTCAATGAAGCCACGATTTCACCCCTGATTTTTAGAGGTGCTAAAGTATCTGAAGCGTCCCTGGACTTTGACTGGAGTTGTGGGTGCTCGGAACCTCTATTAATCAGGCCCAAAGTGACTTATCCAACGTCACACGGGAAGTCAGTGGCTGAGTCAGGAATTAAACACAGATTTCCTGAGTCCCAATCCACTGCCTTAACCATGAAATACTTCTTTCTTTTCATCCTCACAATCCAAACATTCCTCTCCCCAGTTGCCACATCCACAATCCCAGCATCTTCCCCACACACATACACTTTGCCATGATTACAATCCCAGTTTCAGATGGTGGGGATATATAATTGAATATAATTAGCTGTCTATGAATCATGTACATATCATGCTAACATCTGTTTAAATTCCTTAAACCCGTAGACATTGGTAGGGAACAGTATCAATGTTTTAACCACTGGGCTTGGGACAGTTAATAAAAATAAGAAATGTGAGGAGGGAGAATAAGGATTTAATAAGTTAAATTCATCTAAAGTGCAGCTCCATTGACTTCTAAGGGATTGTTTACATAGTGAATTGGTGCATGACAAGCCAGAGTATGAATTTACAGTGCACTAGCTTGCCGGGCAGTAACATCCCACTAAAAGTATTGTAGTGCACTTTGACATACTGCTGTTTGAAATGGCGGTTAGTCAAAGCACACTGCAGAACTTATAGAGCACTGTAGCAGTGTCCACACAAGATATTACCACATGGCAATGGCTAGTGCACTGTAGATTCATATCCTGGTTTGCCACGTGGTACCTTCCCACGTAGACAAGTGCTTTAGATTCATCAGGGTTTAGTTTGGCCCAATATCTGTAATATCATTGCCCACTTATGATAATTGAGATTTAAAAAAATTCTTGAAGGCTTTGGATTAGGACTGCAAAAGGCATGGAAAACAATCAAAGATAGAAAAGAGTTATGGACATGTAAAATGGTCATTAAATATCAGCAATGATTCTATTATTATTGAAAATACTTAGGATCAAGAAGCCTTCATAAACTGAATAGCTTTAGCATGGGAATCTGACCAGTATAAACTGCATTACAATAGATTATAGCCATAAAGAAAAATCTGCCCTATAATCACATTCACATGAGTTTGCCAGTTTAGAAGAATCTGATGACATAGAAGATGATTTCTTCATATTTCCATTAAGATGTGGCTTTTGAGCAATGAGAGATTTGTTCTCTACATCAGAAAAACATTTAAAAGCCAAAAATTGCTCTCTGTAATGTTTTAGTTTACATTTTCCTCCAGTTTAAGCATAATAAAATGAAATGTTTTGTATTAGTGAGAAAGTTATATTCTAACATTAGCATAAGATCCAGCTGGCTTCTCATTATGTGATCCTGTAAATGATGCCGAATTATGTAACGTGGAAACTGGGCACGCATTTTGCTAAACTTCTATAACTACACCTCTACCCGGATATAACGCTGTCCTCGGGAGCCAGAAAATCTTACCGCGTTATAGGTGAAACCGCGTTATATTGAACTTGCTTTGATCCACCGGAGTGCGCAGCCCCGCCCCCCTGGAGCGCTGCTTTACCGCGTTATATCCGAATTCGTGTTATATCGGGTCGCGTTATATCGGGGTAGAGGTGTATTTTACTCTTGGATAATAGGTGTACTTGTTCAAGGTATCACAGCATAGAGGGAGAGCTTGGAGAAATAATGTGGTGATCCTGCACACTGAAAAACAGAGTATCCAAATGCTTGTAAAGGGCTAACTGGGGCTTTTTATTGCTGAACTAGAATTAACTAATTAATTGTATCTAAATCTTGATTCTACTCTGAAAATAATGGTAAGAATGACACCGTCCTAGTCAATTTTGTTTTCTGGTACACAGACTTCCAGGTTGTATTACAGCTACCATCTTGGTGGATGCTGGGCACTGAAACAGCTAACTGCATGAGTTGTTGAAGCTTGAGCTAAAGAGCCAGGCTCTGTAACAGACTCACATTCTTTTTGGATTGGGCATAGCAGGGCCGCCCAGAGGAGGGCGGGGGGGAAGTGGGGCAATTTGCCCCAGTCCCCGGGCCCTGCAGAGGCCCCCACGAGAATATAGTATTCTATAGTATTGCAACTTTTTTTTATAGAAGGGGCCCCCAAAATTGCTTTGCCCCAGGTCCCCTGAATCCTCTGGGTGGCCCTGGGGCATAGAAGGGGACATGTAATGTATCTGGTGAGTGGGTTACAGTTTTAAGCAGGAAAATAACTCAGGGCCTCCTGCTTCAAAAAATAGGACCCTATCACTTGGGCTAAAAAGTGAATTTGACCCTGATTCTGGATTGCAGTAAAAATGGAGAGGAGGTCACGGGGATGCAAAGGCTGATGTATGCTATCTTTGTGTCCTCTGAATTTCTGGAGTTGTTAGCTAGAGCAGCTCCAGGGGCAGCTCTAACTTACACTGTGCTGCCACAGCTTCCTGTGGAGCTGGCCACAGCCAGAGTGCAATGCCAACTGCCCCCTATAACTCCTTGCCACACCCTGACATGCCTCTCCACTTTTCCATTAGCCCCATGCCAGCAGGAAATCTCCCTGGCACAGAACTGGCACTTGGAGTTCACAGATTAGGTCATGACCAGGGTCTTTGTGTTATGTGTAGTAGTATTAAGGCTTATATCCTTGAGCAGGTAACAGCTAAAACAGAACATGATCTCTCTCTCTCTTTCATGCATTCAACCCACGTGCGCAAATGCGCGCGCACACACACTCTTGAACAAGTCTGTCATTCTATCTACCTAGACACACTAGGAAGTACATTACACATACGTCCTTGATTTTGTTTAAATTCCACTTTTAAAAAAATCATTTGAAGTTTGAAAACATGATCCCAAAGCCAATAAAAGACATGATCCATACCTTCCTGTGTCTAGTGCTAAAAACATATTTAATACGTGATATTAGTTTTCTTTTTAAAAAATAAAAAAACATGACATAGAAGAACAGTATGATTCAGGGTTCCATATCTTCTCTGGGGAAATAAAACGGATAAAGACTGTAAAAGGCCGCAAGAAGAAATTAAGCTACTAAAATATCTATTAATGGTCAAAATGCTTTTATAACTGAAACTACTACGGACTATAAAGTCCAGAGAAACGAAATCAATGCCTTGGAAACAAACTCAGATTAAGGAATGTTTAATTAGTGGGGAGCCCCAAGGGCTTTAAGACAGGAGAAGTCAAAATCCCTAGTTTCTGAAGTTACTAGGAATGAACAATTGTGATTTTCCTCTATAATTCTTCTATTCTGATCTCAGGAAAACCACCCAAACAGCACTTACATCATTCTTGTAGACTGAGATTCTGCAAACCAGAAGCCTGAAGATGACGATGTGAATCTGAATTTAACTACTGGTCCAGCTCCTTTCCAGATGCACAGGTGTTTTGCAATGCTGTGATGTTATTTGCTCATATGCTCTGGCTTTCCAGCAGGTGGAGTATTTATAATATTTTAAAGAAAAAGGGCATTTCTCTGTAGCCTGGAAGAATGTGTTTCTTTCTTTTTAAAGCCACTACAACAGAAGTTAAATAAGCCTCTTTTTTCCCATTTAGGAAAGAGATTCGTGATGTGTTTCAGTGGGGGTCTTCATACACCAACATTTAAAAATGTGGATAATTATTTTGAACTGAAAACCAAGACAGTGTCCCTCCTTCACAATAGCTAGGGCTTTTACACTCTATGTTATTAAAAAAAAAAAATGTTGTTGAATATCTTTGCCTTTTAGCCTCAGCTTTTCTGCTTTTAGTGTTTTCTTTGAGGTTCTTTGTCTATTTTCTCTTTAAACTTTGTATTTCTGATCTATGGATTGATTAGTTGGTACCTGTCCTTGCAAAGAGCCATTCACATATATAATCTTATTCACCTTCACCTGTTGACTTCAGTGGGACAACTTATGTGAGTGGAAGTTCCTTATGTGAATGATACTCTGTTTATCCATTCTTTCTGAAGGTTTTTCCCCCCTTAATAAATTTTTCAGTTTTCAAAAAATTCCTATAATCTTTTAAATTAATTTAAATCTTAATCTTCCATTCTATTTGCTTAACCCTCACTCTGTATTCTTTCATTCTCTCTTTCCCATAGTTGCTTTTTCTTGCTGTATGTTTGCTTTTATTTCCTTACAAGCCCACCTCATATTTCTAGCTCTTATGCGGCATCTACTTCCAAGGGCCTGACCCTGCAGTATAATTGTAAAATAGTATGTGGTTATATCTACAATGTGTATGGTGGTATCAATTACTTCAGGATGTCACAAGGTGTATCTATGGCTAGAAAAAATGGAAGAACATAATACACAAA
The DNA here is from genome assembly GCF_028017835.1 of Emys orbicularis. Taxonomy (NCBI): domain Eukaryota; kingdom Metazoa; phylum Chordata; order Testudines; family Emydidae; genus Emys; species Emys orbicularis. The sequence continues at coordinate 120,670,082 of NC_088689.1, forward strand.
AGAGGGCAGAGTTAAGGTTACATAGGCAACTTTAACTTTCCCCTTTCCTGACTTTTGAGTGCTTCACTTTGTAACCACATTTTTTAATGTAGTTTATTTTTAATGGACTAATGATGATACTGTTCATGCCTGCCTGCTGCCCAAAGAACATTACAGACAGCTCCACAGCACCCCTGGGAAGGAAGGAAGGAGGGTTGGTGTCAGGGCAAGGTGGGTCCCAGGATTTGTATTTATGGCTTCCACTTCTTCCCTTAAGGAATCACCCCTGGGGCTGAAACAGGCCAAGCTCTGGCCCCATCCTGATGCTGGGCTAGGCCACAAGGACAATGGGAGCCTTTGCAGTGGCTTCAGGAACCCACCCTGAACCCAGAGAAATCCCCAGTTGTGGGACGTCCTTAGCCAGAGCCACCAAGCCAGCGGGGTCACTGCGGCCCCCTCACACCCTGGGGCTGGGACAGAAAGAGAACCCAGGTGTCCGGGCTCCATGTGAAGGGGGCGGGGAGTGGCGGCTTTCCCCTCAGCAGGGACACCATGAAGCGTGAGGACAGATGAGCTAGGCGGCCCTACCAAGGCCCACGTGGGCGGGCTAGCGCCACCACTGCTGTGTTTTCAGCGCGGGCGGCGCCGAGCAGCAGCACAGTAAGCAGGGGCGGGGCACCCTCGGAGGCGGGGCTGCCCAGCCCCTCCGCGGGTGGAGTCTCCACATGCCCCGCCCCTTCCCGCGCTCTGGGGCCTGTGTCCCCGCCCCCGCCCAGCGCCATGTGTGTCCGGGTCACGCATGCGGGCGGCGCGCAGCCTGGTCCGCGTGCCGGTGAGGAGGCGGCGCCGCAGTAAGTGGCGGCGCGGGGGTCCCAAGGGCGCTTCCGCCGCTGCCTGGGCGCGCGGTACTTACCGGTCCTCACTCCCCTCGCGGGGAGACAGAGCGACTGACAGACAGACAGACAGACCCCCCCCCCCGCGGACAGACGGACCGACTGCCCCCCCCCCAGCGGGCAGGTTAGACCCGCTCGGCACCCCCCCGCCCCGTGGGGCCCAGCCCCGGCCCTCCATCGTCTGCCCCCCACCCCCCGGCAGCCAGAGCCGGCCCCTTCTGCACCCCCGCGAGCCGAGAGGGACCCTGGAAACCTGGACTAGGTGTCCTTGAAGGGTTGGTATGGAGGAGCGAAGGGGAGATCGCGCTACCCACCCCCGGTCGTGTGGGTCCCACTGGTTTGGTTAGCGGTGTGGGGGTTTTTTGTGCGTCTTTCCTAGCATGGTTGTACAGGCACAACCCTTAGGTGCAGTCACAGTGTTGTAAAGTTGCTTTAGTCCCCTGTAGCTCTCTCCCCCATCCATGCATGGATGCAGTTAAACTAATAGAGTTGCATGTACTGGTATAGCTAGTCTCCCATTCTGTAGGGGAATAGCTATAGTGGTATAATTGCACCCACAGGAAGGGGGGTGGGGGTGTTGTACTGCTTCAACTGTGGGGTATAGTTGAAGCCGTCCAGTTTCTCAGTGTAGACAAGCCCAAAGTTTTATTTCGAAAGCACATTTACCCTAAATCCCAGTTAAATTGGTTCTTGGATATTCCGTTTCCTGACTGTTAATTCAATGTCATAATGTTAAGGGCATGAAATAATAAAAAAAAAAAAAGCCTTTCTTGTGTCTAAACCCCACATAATGGTCAGAGGTATTTCACCATATTGCAGTGGAAAGGCCGTGGTGTGACAAAAAGGAAGTTGAATCACTTTGGGACAATTGAAACTTGATTGGGTAAAGCACAGGATAATAAATACACTGTAGAGGACAAGCCTACATTGGGGGGAATGAACTAGATCAGGGGTTCTCAAACTGGGGGTTGGGACCCCTCAGGGGGTCATGAAGTTATTACGGGGGGGGTCATGAGCTGTCAGCTTTCACCCCAAACCCCGCTTTGCATCCAGCATTTATAATGGTGTTAAATGTATAAAAAAGTGTTTTTAATTTATAAGGGGGGTTGCACTTAGAGTCTTGCTATGTGAAAGGTGTCACCAGTATAAAAGTTTGAGAACCACTGCACTAGATGACCTAATGGATCTTTATCTCTCACTTAACTAATGCACTCTTCAGAATCGTACTTACTATACGGTGTTTAAAGTGATGGGTGTTGCAAAGAGAAAAAGTGAAATATCTAGCAAGTATTCAGCTCCATGGTATTTTCTTATCTGCAAATGTATCACACAGCAGTGATTCAGAATCAGGGTGTTGATTTGAAGTGAATTGTTGTCAAAAGCAGTAGTATCTATGGGCACGTCTTCACTAGCAATGTGGTTGTCTAGTCGCGGCACCTCCCAGCACTATAAAAAAACCCATCTCCACAAAAGGAGCAGCTCCCAGCGCTGGTGCACTGTCTACACTGCCACTTTACGGCACTGAAACTTGCAATGCTAAGGGGGGTGTTTTTTCACCCCCCGAGCGAGAAAGTTGCAGTGCTGTAAAGTGGCAGTGTAGACAAGGCCTCTGCTTCCATTCCCACCTGATGGTCCTATTTAGCTGTGTGATCTATTAGGTAGCGTTGTGCTAATGCAGCGCATTATGGCCTTAAAGAAGACGTTATTGTGATAAGAACGTGGGTCTGTTTAATAAAGGCTATTGTGAAAATATTATTTTCCATGCAGAATAGCTCTTTTTCAAATTATAATTCTTTTGTTTTTAAAGGATTTATTTTTAAATCCACCAAAAAGGCATCCAGGATAGTTTATAAATTTCCTTTTAAAAAACAAACCAATTCTTAGGGTTTTTTTCCTCCTAAAGAAAATTATCTCTCGCTGATCAAAAGAATATTTGTGGAGCCCTATAAGAGCCAAACCAATTTTTTGCCCGGTAGGATGGAATTAATTTTTGTTGATGAATTAAAATATCCCCTGAAAAACTGGGTTTATAACAGGAATAGTGATGCATCTGTAGTAATAAGATCCATAGCTGTAATTCACAGAAAGCACAGACTAGGGAAAGAGAGGCAAAGGTAATTTTAAGTTGCTTTTTGGTCACATTGATTCTGGGCCAGCTGTGGGACACTAATTTACAGCAGCTTTATGCAGGCTAGCAATGGGTTCTGCTGCAGCCTCAATTCCTGCTCAGTACTATGGAGTCTCTTCTGACACCTCAAGAATGCTCTGTATGCCTGGGACTGTTAGGGAAGCAGCATAAGTCTGCATATGGTAGTCAAGTATTGGGGGAATTCTTCCCTGTATGGTTGCAGTTCCTTTTTTGCCTCCGGATGTGATTTTTTTATTTAAGTTGATATTGACCAGTTAAACATTACCAGTGTGCCAGTGCCACCCTGGAGCTGCTCAAGGTAAGCGGCGCTGGGCTGGAGCCTGCACCCCGCACCCCAACCCCCTGCCTTGAGCCCCCTGCTGCACCCCTCCTGCACCCCAACCCCCTGCCCTGAGGCCCCTGCTGCACCCTGAACCCTCCTGCCCCCTCCTGCCCCCTCACCCCCCTTCCTTGAGCCCCCAACCCCCTGCCCTGAGCCTCCTACTGCTCTCCACACCCCTCCCTGCACCCCAACCCCCTGCCCTGAGCCCCCTGGACTCTGCTCCTCTCTCTGCACCCGAACCCCCTGCCCTGAGCCCCCTCCCACACTCCGCACCCCCTCCTGCATCCCAACCCTCTGCCCTGAGCCCCCTCGTACACCCCGCACCCCTCCTGCGCCCTGAGTCTCTTCCTGCACACTGCACTCCCTCCTGCACCCCAACCCCCTGCCCCAGCCCTACATTCATGGCCCTGCATGCAGTTTCCCCACCCAAATATGGCCCTTGGGCCAAAAAGTTTGCCCACCCCAGTTCTTGAGGGTTGTGCTTTAATATATCATAAATCTGGCTCATGTTTTTCAGCCTGTTTTCTGTAATATTGGATTTCAACATTTCAGGGTCTACTGTCCTCTACATGTGCAATGAGGTGTTAATATCTTCATTGCTCAGCAGAATTTTAGGTTGTGAAATTGTGAGTAATTTGATACTGTGATTCTTTGTCATGTTCAAAGCATACTTTTAAGTGATTTTTTAAAAATAAGTTTTTAATAAGTTCTTTTTCTGCTTTAGTATACTTTTCATCATATGGACAATTCTCTTCCAAATTTTATTTTAATTCAGTTAATGAAATTTTACAGATCTAACTTTTAGTGTCTGGGAAATTATAATCTGTTTTTTAAAAACAGGAATGAATGCAGTGTTTGAAAGTCAGGAGTACTTGGTTGATATGTGTTTAGTTGGTCCATGTCAAACTTTTCATTATTTGTTGTAAGATACTTATGTAAAAGCCGTTTATTAAATTCATGACTATCTAAATTATTCCATATAGAGGTTACACTTACTGAGACTTTTCCTGCCTTTATGATTTTAATCATTGTTAGGATTCCATTACTGTGATGTGCTAATGCAATGGAGCCAAAACACATCAGGTTGCTAGACTGATCTTTTTTTTCAACTGCTATAGCCAGGGCCATCCCTAGACATTGTGGTGCCCTATGCAGCGCCTCGCACGGGGGCGGGGGGGAAGAGGAGGGCAGCCCCAGGCCTCCACGTGGGTGGGGGCTGCGCCCAAGGTCTGTGGGGGGCAGGGGTAAACCATCCCCCAGGACGAGCAGGCAGAGTGGAGCGGGTTGGAGCCGGGTCGCTCCACTTCTTGCTGCCTGGTAAATGCAGGGTGTGCCCGACCCCTGCTGCAGTCCCCCCAGGACGTAGCTCAGGGGAAGGGGTGGAGTGGGGGCGGGGCTGGGGCGGAGCAGGGTTGGGAAGAGGGGGAGTGGAGCAGGGGCAGGAGCTATGGGGAAGGGGTGGAGTGGGAGTGGGGGCAGCTTTCCTGGCCTGCTCAGCTGGCCGGGGGATCGGGCTGGCTGCTGGAGCAGCACACAGCTGCGTAGGGCACTAGGAAATTATGGGTGCCCTACGCAGCTGCATAGTTTGCTTATGGGTAAGGACGGCCTTGGCTATAGCAGAGCTCAGGTTTTAGGAACTCTGAAATCAAACAGGGCAAGCTAACACTCGCTCATATGTGCAATAGCAAGTCAGTCCCATGAACCATATCAATTCCATCTTCTACCTCTTCCATTTTTCCTACCATATTCCTAAATATTTTATAAAGATTCTTCTGGGGAAAAAAGTGTGTGCATGGGAGAAGGGAATTGAATAATAATAGATTAAATAGTACACACCATGATCAATAGCCTCCCTACGGGAATCAATTTTCAATTATTGTATATTGAATTCTATCCAATTCTGATTACGATGACTAGTCATAAGCATCAGTAAATTGGTCATGTACCACCATCTTCTCATGTAATGGATTATACTTCTACCAGGTTTATCGGGTTTTAATTATGATGTTAGTAGGGCTCAGAATTTCTTTTGCATTGCATAAGTGTAAAAAAACCAAACAAACCCACAACAACAAAAAATAGCTGGAATGTTTTTTCTTGCTAAAATTAAAAACTCTTGTTTCTCCATTGACATGATTATTAGAAAGCAACAGAGGGATGCATCTGAAGAAGTGAGGTTCTTACCCACGAAAGCTTATGCTCCCAATACTTCTGTTAGTCTTAAAGGTGCCACAGGACCCTCTGTTGCTTTTTACAGATTCAGACTAACACAGCTACCCCTCTGATACATGATTATTAGAAGTAGTTAATTAACCAAAACTTAGCACGATCAGCTCTATGCTTTACATACTGAATATGCTTGGCACTTTAAAATACTTCAGGAGTTTATCTTCATTTAGTTGGTTTGATTAAAGAGCTATAATTAGGAACCAAAGAGATTGTTTTACAATTCTTGACGATGAAAATGTAAACAAAGATGAAAATGTAAACAGTTCTTTTGTTCACAGATCTTCTATTCACGGGTGTATAGAAGATATCACATTCTCCTCCAAGCTTAATTGCTGTTGTAGAAAGTGTATTTATTTTTGTAGTTATCTTTTGTGAAGGTAATCTTTTTTTCTTTTTTCCTTTTTTTCAATAGGATTTTACAGGGAGTGTGGTTGCCTGTTCAGCTGCATTCATCATGATAACTCCAGCATTTGAACTGAGCCAGGACCCAGATTTTCTTACTATAACAATCAATGTACCTTATGCCAAAGTTTCTGAGTTTGATGTATATTTTGAAGGAAAGGATTTTAAATTTTATGCTAAGCCTTACTTTCTCAGGCAAGTAATGTAGGGATTTTAAAACCTTGAGCTTCATAAAATAAAAATACTGAAAAGAGAATCAACTTTATATCTGTGTCTTACAGAACATTCTACTGCTGCAGTTCCTATACTGTGGTCTGCAGAGAACTGGCTGGTCACATGGTGCTGGTTCTCTTCTTGTTTCCAGCTGCTAAATCACATTAAAAGAAGCTAAAATATGTTAAATGCATTCCTGATATTACTTTTTCATGTTAGATAAGTAATGCAATGATGAATGGTATAGAAGATCCATGAAACAATTTCAATATTAAGAGGTCATCCGCACTGAAAAAGTTTGACAACCCTTCGCCTATAGTATCTTGTAATTTTAACAGCTCTTTTCTTTCTCTTGTTATGGGAACTTCAAGCATCAAAGCACCAGCTCTCCTCTCTTGCACCTGTTCATATACAATAAGGGGGGTTGAGTAGGTGGGTGGACAATAAATATATCAATTAGTCTAAAATAACAGAAGGATTTTTCTATCTTGTCATTCTGGGTCAACTCTCTTCATTCCTTGAAATGGCAAAATCCTTTACCTGTTACACACAGTGCCGAGGATGTCTTCTCTATAGTGATGCTGATCCTATCCTGGCTGGGAAGACAGGAACATCAAATTCTCTCTCAAATGCTGATCTCTTTCATTACTACACCGGGGGTAAACTTTCAAAGTAGCGCACAGGGATTTAGCTGCATGACTTCCATTAACATCAAGGAGAGTCATGTAGTTAAATCCTCTGTACTGCTTAGGGAATGTGCCATATATTTTTACTGGTCGAGCCATTAGTCTAGATGATAAATCAGGTGTTTGATAAGACATGTCATCTTTGTCCATAGGTTAACTCTTCCTGGAAGAATTGTGGAAGATGGAAGAGAAAAAGCATCTTATAATGTGGACAAAGGTATTAGTTGTTAATGTTGATTTTTTTTATTATTAAAAACACAACACAGTATGTCTACTAATGTACCTTCTGCTGCATTGTAATTACACAGAACTTTTAATTTACTTGCAGCAAAGCATGTTTAACTGGGATTCCTCCTGGTTCTGGTTGTGTTTTAAAACCTGTAGTTCAGAGTGTTTTGTTTTGTATACATTTACCATATAAACACAAATGGGTTATGCTAGCTAAAAAGAAGGAAGGTAATGACATTTCCATGTTCTGTTCTTATCTGGCATGAAGAGCTAGCCCCTGGTGTTCATCTACTGAAAGGACATTGAGTGACCAACCATGAGTGAGAATGGCTCTCATAATAGAACTTTCTATATCGAAGGCTGAATTCTTCATGGATACAGATCATAATGTTCCTGTTAAAGGAAGGTCTATGTATATGATTTCTTCCAATGTGACATGAACGATATAAGTCACTGAACCAAGATCAGTAATCTATTCAGCCTGCAAGAAATATAAGAATGAATAAATTTCAGTAACTAGTAAGAGAGCAAATCTCAAGACAGACATCTGGCTAGTCTTATGAAAGAAATCAATGGAAATACACACATCAGCCATCCTACATCCCACCAAAAGTAATGTATTGCTGTAGAGACAGGACTAGTAAAGTTTTTGTTGAGCTCCAGAAAGAAATTATAATTTGTGTTGAAGCAGCAATAGTAGAAATACCATACAATATTCATATTTGCTATGACATCTGCATTATCTTTCATATGGTGATGTCAAAACATGGAAGTAGACACACATTTTCAGGCCTCATGGTAAATAATATATGTACAAATTGCTCAAGATTTATAAAATTTAATGCCTGGATCTTGTAATGAGATCTGTGCTGAGCTCTGTGCATTGCCTGTTGATTGCTGTGGGACTTTATGCAGATGTAAGTACAATATCTGTGTGTGTGAAAGTGACTGCAGCATTGGGGCTTAAAATTGTAAACTATCTGGTTCAACAATTTATTCAATTAACAAAATAAAGCCCCACAAGAATGTTTTGTAACCAGGACCTGGGCTTATTAAGATACAGTCTGCTGCCTCCAAAGGCATGTTTATACACCTGAAATAAAATATGCATCAGAATATTAAATGTGTCTTTCTTTAATCTTATGGTTGATTATTGAGGGGAAAAAAGGTTTAAAAATAAAAATGTACTTATTCTATCTTTGTTATATGAGCTGTGTCAAGACATCACCATAAATGATAATGATGCAGCATTTGTGTACCTTTTGAAAAAGAATTTAATTATCTGGTTTCTGTGGAATTCATACAGTCAGGTTAACTCTAAAAAATGCATAGAGATGAACACATAGGAAAAATTTAGTTGCATGCATCCTGGGTGAAATACACCCAAATAGCTTCCCGAACATTTAGCTTCAATAAGGAGAAATGGTTGTACATTTTTTTACACAGTTTCTTTTAAATTGTTATACATCTGAACGAAATTTTAACTTCTCTTTCAAGGCATTTTTACAGTTCGACTGCCTAAGGAGACTTCTGGTCAGTATTTTGATGGGTTGGACATGCTGACGGCTCTGTTAGCACAGAAGAAATCTAGATCAGTTAAACCATTAGTGGAAGAGATAGGTATGATTACTGACACTGGAAAATATAACATATTTTAAAAGTTTATTTTGTATAGTTGATTTTTTGTTTGTTTGTAAGGTGAATTTGTAAGCAAGAAAACTTCCCTTGTGTGAAGTGCATTATACATTTACATGGTTTGAGAAAGTGTTTTGTAAGAGTTATATTTGCACTCTCTCAAAATAACAACACTTACTAATCCTTTGTTCTCCTGTAGTGTTTGTATATGCAGAGGTTTGAGATTCTTCTGCTGCCTTTGTGCTAAGGTATCTGGTCTTTTAGCTCATTAGATCTAGCGGTCCCAGGTTCAACCCCTGCAAAAGACCTAAGGATGCTGTTACATATAGAAGAAAGTTTTAATAAATGTGGTTAATTGTGTGATTGTCTGTCTTCTTACCAAATAATTAGCAATATCTCTTTCTGTGTATGTGTGTGTGGTTGTTTTTTTTGTTTTTTGTTTAAATATACAAAGTTGTGATCTTGGGGGTGAAATCCTGGCCTTATTGAAGTCAATGTGAGGTTTGCTATTCACTTCAGTGGGGCCACAGTTTCACTCTTGGTATATATCTGGTTTCTCTCTGAGCCTCCATTATCGCATGTAGGAATGTGGGGCCCTGATCGTGCATGGAGCATTAACGTAAGGGTCTCTCTGTATGAAATATTGCTTAATAGTACAGAATGTGGCTCACTGATTATCTGAGCATTCTGAATGGTCTTAAGGTGTAATGCAGGGTAGAGCACAATGCAGTACCAATCATCAGGGTGATAGAAGCAAGCATAACTGATGAGGCTTGCATCCAAAATAAAGTCATTGTCTTTTTGCCAAGTATGTGTAAAAACGGCTCTTAGAACAAATGCCACTTGGCTATCGAGAGGCAATAATGAACCATCATGAACCCTCAAATTCTGAACCTGTGTTACAAATGGTGGGCACACGACCTTCAATCAAAAAGCTGATATAACCTGAGATTCCTTCCAGTTGCCTCCTCCAGTCTCTGCTCATTATCTTAGTCTTCTGTGGATCGAGTCTCTTCAGGTTAGCTCTCATCCAAGCTTTACTCTCTGTTAGGCACAGGGAAGGGTTCTCAGTCATGCTGACTAAGATAAAATAAAGTTTTAGATGTAGGTGTCATACAAATACACATACATCCTCTCTGATCCTCCTGATGGATCTAGAGACATGTCAAACAAGGTGGGTCGTGTAAAACCCTGTGGAACCCTGCCAAAGAGAGTTGTGGGTGCAGATGAACAGTGACCCATAACCATTCATTGGGAGCTCTTAAAGAAAATAGTGGAGCCATTTGAGCACAGATTACTCCTGGGGGAATTTTGCACCAAAAAATTAAAAATTCTGCGCACAATATTTTAGAATTCTGCAAAATAATGCATATTTTATATTTCAAAATAACAATATTATCATGCCACTTTGAATTATTTTGGTAATTTATTTCATAATACCTGTCAGCAAGTATGTTTGTAACAATACAGACAACAAAAAAGATTCAGGAAATGTTTTTTGACAAATAGATTTCTTACTAGGCATATTAATACAGAACTTTGAGTAATAATTCATTTAAACTACAATACAGAAATGTATTTCCTGCACTCCTCAGAAGCAGTGCAAAGGCTTGGGGGATTCGGGTAGTGGAGGAGCTGAGGGAGAGAGAAGTAATTGCTTGGAATGACCCTGGGAGTGAACCTAGAAGGTTGTTGGGTGTGGGCAGGAGAAGTATTGAGCAGTTGTTTTTTTTCCGGTGGGGGGGATAAGGAATTGTTGGGGACCCTCCCCCATGCAGACCCTGGCTGATCTCTAGCCTCTCTCATTCAGTCAGGCACATGTGCCTCTGTCCCCCCAACTAGCTCTTCTGAGCCCCCCCAGCAGTCCCATGTACCCTATGCTTTCTGTCCCCCCGTGCCCTGTACCTCCTCACTTGGCCCCATGAGCAGGGCGCTGTGAGGAATGCAGCATCTTCTCCTCCCTATCTGCAGCTGGCTGCTCCCACCCAGGAGCAGCTGACCTATGTTCTGGCGCCATAACAGCCCCTGGTGGGTGAAAGACGTAACTAGCGCCTCTTTAGCAGAATGTATTTTCTGTGGACAAAAAAAAATTCTGTGGTGAACTTGAATTCTGCACATGCCCAATGGCGCAGAATTCCCCCAGAAGTAACAGATTTGTCAGCAGCACCTGATGTTTTGCACACCTGAATAGAGGTGTTGACATTCAAAAACAACTCCAGAATTTACTCACAGGCTTTCACTAGCTAAGAAGGACATGGATCTAATTTGTATACTGGTATGTGGGCCACACATATGCACACAGTGAATATATACTTGTGCATTTGGTACCTAGATGACATTTATATGTACAACTACTAAATTATCCCCCAGATAGTTTTCATGGCTTAGTTTTAAAAATAACATTGAACTTTGTAACTATAGTTTATATAGTGCCATTTTAAAGAAAAATAATCTAAACTGCAGTAGATAAATGAATGCAGACTTTGTTATTGCTGAAATGTGTTGATGGTGCAAAAATCCTTTGTCGATCTTCCATTTTCCTTCCTTTCTCTGGAAACTATAGGGTCATCTGATACTAGAGAAGTTTTCCTAATAGTTAAAAAAATTAGTAAAACAAAAAAAGCCCGATTCATAGATTAACTAGTAATTTTTTCATTAGCTGATACTTTAGTCAAAGTGTAACTTTGAGATCCTTTTCTTTTTTGTGATACAAAACATTTGTAGGTACCTCTGCTGAGCTAGCCGAGGAGGAGGAGGAAGAGGAAGAATTTGACTGGGAAATTGAACAGACCCCTTATCATGAAACTGCAGAAAGCACTTTACATTTACAATGCTGCTATGGGTTTGGAAATTTGAAATCAGGAGTGTTCCAACGATTGCAGGTGTGTAATTTTTCTTTAAAAGTGACCGCTATTAAGTTTATAGTGTTTGGTATGACCTAGCATGCTGATTTCAATTGGACTTAAAGTCAGTGCAATAATGTTTCAAATGTGTTCAATTTAGCAACATATATTTGTTCAGAACAAATCATGTCAAACCAACCTCATTTCCTCATTTGACAGGTTTATTGGCCTAGTGGATAGTGGGAAGCAGTAGGTATGATATATCTTGATTTTTTTGTAAGGCTTTTGACACAGTCCCACATGACATTCTCATAAGCAAACTAGTGAAATGTGGTCTAGATGCGATTATTGTAAGGTGGGTGCATAACTGGTTGAAAGACCATACCCAAAGTGTAGTTCTCGATGGTTTGCAGTAAAATTGGCAGGATGTATCTAGTGGGTCCTCACAAGTGTCAGTCCTGGTTCTGATACTATTCAGTGTTTTCACTAATGGCTTGGTTAATGGATTAGAGTGTATGCTTATAAAATTTGCGGATGACACCAAGCTGGGAGAGGTTGCAAGCCCTTTGGAGGACAAGGTGAGAATTCAAAATGACCTGGATCAATTGTAGAGTTGATCTGAAAGCAACATGATGAAATTCAGTAAAGATGAGCAAAGTACTGCACTTAAGAAGAACAGATCCAATGCACAACTACAAAATGGGGAATAATTGGCTGGGCAGTGGTACTATTGAAAAGGATCTGGGAGTTATAGTGGATTACAAATTGAATGTGAGCCAACAACATGGTGCAGTTGCAAAAATGTCTAATATTCCTTTTAATACGCATCAGAGTGTTGTATGTAAGACATGGGAAGTCACTGTTCCACTCTTCTCGGCATTGGTGATGCCTCAGCTAAAGTCTTGTGTCCAGTTTTGGGTCTCAGTTTAAGAAAGGTGTGGACAAATTGGAGGGAGTGCAGAGGAGAGCAACAAAAGTGACAAAAGGTTTAGAAAACCTGACTTGTGAGGAAAGGTTAAAAAACCTTGCCCTGTGTAGTCTTGAGAAAAGAAGACTAAGGGGGGTCCTGATAACAGTCTTCAAATATGTTAAAGTCTGATATAAAGAGGATGGCGATCAGTTGTTCTCTATGTCCACTGAAGCAGAGCTGGAAGTAATTGTCTTGATCTGAAACAAGGGAGATTTGGGTTAGATATTAGGAAAAACTTTCTAATTATAAAGGTAGTTAAGTTCTGGAATAAGTTGGAATCTTCGTCATTGGAGGTTTTTAAAAACAGGTTAGACAAACCCCTGCCATGGATGGTCTAGTTTACCTGGTTCTGCCTTAGCACAGGGGGAGTGGACTTACTAGATGACCTCTTGAAGACCCTTCAAGTCCTACGATTTTATGATTCTATGTAATTGAAAAGATGGGTCTAAAAATGAGGACAAACAATACTTTGAACTATCAACTTGGAAATGCAAAGATTCTATCTAATGCAAAATTAGATTATTGTATAGTCAGTTCTGTTCTCTTGTCTGAATTGCCCAGCTGTAAAATAAGGAAAATGCTACTTCTCTACATGAAAGTGGTATGAGGATAAACATGCTAAAGATTAGAATGCCATATAACGACTTAAAATACATAGATATGTGACAGATATGGGAATTTTTTGTAGTACTTTTATGAATTCAGTGTGCACCTCAGTTTCCCTCTGTGCTTTGTACTGCTATGTGCTGAGTGTAAAGAGCAGGAGGCGTAGGTGTTTTGTCACATAGCTGCCTGGCGTCACTGCAGATACTTGCTGAGGTGCACTGATCCTTGAATATGGTAAAAGACTCCTGTTAAGAGACCATCTCAGTTGGATATTCTGGGCAGAGTTCATGAAGAGAAACAGGAGTGCTGGAACCCAGACGCTCAGTCTCGGAAGCGATGGGGCTGTGTGGCCTACCCTTGAGGAAGAGTGGGACCTCTTGGGGATCTGGAATGCTAAAGGGGTACCTTCAATAAACTGTTTAAAAGCTAAGGTGTAGCACATATCCTATGGATCCATGGCAGTATATTAGTGAAGTCAGTCACAAGACAGATACGTGGGTTGTTGGTTGATAAACTGTGTTTTTGTTTTCAGAGTTAGTGCTAAATGCATACATCTTGTTTAATATAATTGTAAAAAAAAATCTTGAATTTATATCCAAAAATTAAAAGTGGATTTTGAAGGATATACTCTATAGTTGGTTGTATGTGTGTAGTCTAGGGAGAAAGTTCCAGCTAACTTGCAAAAGAAGTGCATCAGTCTGGACTAATTACTGCATTCTTGTCTAACTATACATGTTTATGTCAGATAGTTACAATAATAAAGTTATTAACTAGATAGTAAAACTGCTTATGGTTTTAGAGTTATCTCAGAGTAAAATGAACTGAAAAGGACACTTCAATTATTCACACAGTTATTCAAAACAATTGAAATAAGATTGGTGTATGTATTATTTGCCTAGAAGATACTGTTACTAACTTTGACCTCAATCCTCCAAGTTGTTCTGCTTGGGTAGACTCCGTAAAGTCAGTGGGGTACTGCTCAGGCACAGGAATCTACGTGTGTGGAACAATTTGCTGGATCGAAGTCTCAAATTGTAGGCTTAAATCTGCATTGCTAATATACACTAAACGGTTTCTTTGTTTGACTGTTTGTAGTTCATCTCCATCTTATTCCACCCTGCAGGGAATAAGGATTACATAAAGATATCACAAATATGTACAGCATTTATTATGGTAGATTATAGACAATTTACTAACTAAAGTTTTGTTTATGTACATAATATCAATAGGTAGAAGTACTAGCCGTTTCTATCAGCTCTAACTGTAATACCAAGACCATATAAATTGGTTACTGCATGAATTATTATGTCTTAAAGTGGAAAAGTGAAGTAACTTTGGGGGAAAGCTTTCATGTTCTAATAGCACGTATATTAATTGATCTGTTGCCATGGAATTCCTGCAGAAGTACATATTACACCCATATTAATGCCCCATTAGTTTGATTATTACAGTGAAATTCCAAATTACTAAGGATTGCCCACTTCAATATTAACCGTGTCAATTTGTGCCTAAACAGTCCTGCGATCTCAGGTGCAGAGTGTAGAAGTCAGTGGGGATTTGGGGATACGAAACATGTTGTAGGGCTGGGCCCTAGAATTGCAAGAACAATAATGCCTGTTTTTTGTCTGTGTCTTTATTGCAATCGTTTTCATTAAGTATTGCAGATTTGAGGCACTAATGAAAAATAGTGCATCTTTTTCTTTGTAACCAAGAGAAAAGCCCAAACAGAATTTATAGTGTTGGAAACACCTAAGGCATTTGGCCATTTTTTATTTAAGCAGCTCAGTCTGTATCTAAAAAGTGTGGTGCAGGTGAGCAGAGCTGATTGAAGTAGATTTAACAAGAATAGCACCCAGTTTTAATTATTACAATCAACATGCAATCAATAGCAGGTACATTATGAATCAAAAAGCGGTAGAATTGTAAAATATGGGGGAAATACTGGATCCAGGTCAAAGCTTTTTTTATTTCATTGTTTACTGTTTCCACTTTAGGCCAGTGTCTTAAAAACAAAATAAATGTAATTATACTAATTGTGCATAAAAACAAATTATGCAGTGAAAGGCATAGCATTATGACCCATAATTAAGGCTAAGATTTTGTCATGGATATTTTTGGAAAAGTCACAGACAGGTCACGGGCAATAATAAAAAATTAATGGAAGCCCATGACTTGTCCCTGACTTTTACTAAAAATATCCATGACAAAATGGGGAGCCTGGGCATCTGCCGGTGGGCTGGGAGCTCCAGGGGTCCCCACCATCCATGTGGGTTTAGAGCTCCCCGGTCACCCCGCCACAGCGGCGACAGGGGAACCCCACAGCTCCTTGCCTCCACAGGCAGCAGGGGACTCTGCAGATCCCAGCTGGCGCTGGTTGAAGTCACGGAGGTCTTTGGCAGTCACTGATTCTGTGACTTCCATGATCTCTGTGACTAAATCGCAGCCTTTCCCATAATGCATAGCTTTTCAGTAAGGGAGACTTGGTAGTGGCACCTATCATCCTAATAGCTCACCTTAGTATAAGGCCGTTCAGCATCGCTTCTAAACTCTTATTTATTCTTTTTGTTCCTTTTGCCTTTCCAGGATGAACTCAGTGATGTTATTGATGTTAAGGATCCAGACTTAACTCCTGCAGATGGACGCAGACAGAAACGACTGGAGACTGAGGCTGCTAAGTTTGATCCTGATCATTATCTGTAAGTACTGCTTTATTCCTCCTGATGAAGTGAATTTACATCAGCTAAAATAAATGTATTTTGTCATTTAATAGATGATGGATTATAAAATCTCTTTTTTGAAAAAAATGGGTTTACTTTTTATTTGCCTGACTCTTCATGTCTCGTAACACTAGACTTTAGAGGGTATTCATAAGTGTGATAGCGACACAAGATATTGCTCATCCACTTCAGGCTTACTTTGCTGCTCAATTAAACTCAGAGGCCATTCTGTACTCAAGCAGAGCTGCTGCTGCTGCGAACTGCAGAATATCATTTCATAGTTGACCTCTCAAGCATCAGGGTAACCAGTCCTTGCCAGCATTTTAGGTTGTAGACATCATAGTTTTGTTTTCTCCTGAGTAACAATGGCAGTCAACCCATCTTAACCATGAGCAGGTAAACATTCTCTTTTTAGATGGATTCTACAGTGTTTCTCTGAGTTCTGTAATCATTGGACTTTTGCTTAAGTCACCTTTTATTTGTTGCTCAGATCCCATCCCCTTGTTAGTGAGCCCTTTGTTCTGAGGAATGAGCACAGAATTTGGGCAGAGACTGGGTGCGCACTCTCAAGCAAAATTCTTTATGCTCCTTTCCCAGATTATTTGTTCCTGTGTAAGGCAGGTAGAAATAGATCTTGTCTGCCTTTCAGGGAGATTCTTTCAAAATTGAACCTTTCAAATCAAGGAAAGGACAAAAACTCATGGATAGATATACAGCCTGAAAAATGGCAAATAAATGACTTCCTTTCAGGGGGGTTCTTTTCCACGTTTAGACCTCAGACACCTCTCTTCTGCTGGTGGCAAAATGACAGTCTGCAGTAGGAAGAAATTATTTTGGGTTTTTATAAACTTTGAGGCAGAAGTTGTCAATCCCCCTTAATCCAGTCTGCATGTTTCAGGACAAAGAGCGTACTTCCCAACCACAGAGCTCTTCTCAAAGACATACTCCAGGGGGAGTAGAAAGTGTCTCTTTCCTCAATCAAATCTTTTGAAAATAGTTTTTACTGCAGCTGAAATAGTTTGATATTAATCTGATGTCAATTACAGGAATGGTAAATTTCAGCCTGAGAGAGACAGTCTTGTAGCCTGTACAGTGAGGCTAAATTCTTTGAAATCAGTAGACATTTGGGGTTCATAGGCTGCAGGATCAAGCCTATTAATAGCGTTTGTATTTTCATGTGTGTATTTTGATATTTAAAAAAATACCGTTATTAAACTGACTCCAGTGGCACTTTTCATCATTTGTGTGTCCCAAAATGGTTCCACAGATGTATTTTGGTCTGCATAGGACATGTGTCTACCAGATTTTTAGACACTGTGACTTTCAAATGATTAATGCATTTCTGAAAATCAAGTAAACTATCTTCAACAGTATGTAATAAACCCCACCCAGTGGAATCACATGTTTTGGCCATGTGACAGACTTAAACTTACTTCATGATTGTTTAACACATAAGTCTGTCTTTCATGTGCAATTTGTCTTTTGATACTTAAAAAAAAAAAAGAAAGTGATTTGAACCTCTCCCCTTACCAGCAGGTCAGACCCACCGTCTATGATTCCCTGAAGTTCCCTCTTCCATCTTAGTGCAGTGTCCTTCCTTGTTAGTTGCATTTTCCAGGAAAAAACAGCTTTCATATTTCTCTCTTGGAGTTGTAATTGTCCTCATGGATTATAAAGGAGGGTAGCTGCTGTGGAAATAACAGAGGTGTGTACCACAGCTGCAGACTAGACAAGGAGATGACTTAGCAATTGGGGAAATAATACTTTTATCATGTTCTGTCAAAGACTTAAATCTCCCTTTTCCTTTTTATTCTGTGGGCAGCTCTCAAAGCTTGGATTTTTGTAATAGAATTCTATCTTTCCTTACACCACTCAGAGGCTCCGATGAAGGGAAACAATGACTGTGGAAGGGAAGGTGGTACATGTAGAGGCCATACGTAAGGCAGTGGAGGCAAACAGGAAATACTGTCTGTGAAGGAAAAAATAGGCTGGGCTATACATTAAATACATTAAAAGAACCTGCTATTTATTACTATAAGAATAAACAGACTGTACTTTGTATTTAAAAAATTTGGGTAGTACTCATTGTGAATATTAAGAAATATTTTCTGTATTTTTACCATGAATTGTAGTCCTAAATTTTCTTGTTTGTTTCATTGCTGTTTGGCCTGAAAGGCAAGATAGGATGATAGCAGAAAACTTGGAATTTTGAAAATCCTCCAACAGTACATCCTTTGTTCATTAGATAATGATGGAGAGAGAAAATGGACAAAACATAGGAACAAGTGACTCATAAGTGCAGGCTTGAAAACTTTGCTAGGCATGTACTGGGCTGTAGGCTAAACCTATTAGGTAGGTACACAAGGCGATGGCTAGTGTGGTGGGGGATGGGGTGTGACTCTAAGGAGGTCCAGAGGCAACACCCTGCAGGGAAATCCAGGCCCCAGCCTTTGCATCTCCAGCTGCTGGGAAAAATGGGGATGGTGCAGTGATTTCTAAATGTGCAGCGATTTCTAAATGTGTTCTCTATTTTGACGTATAGAGCCCTAAATGAGTTGAGCTAGGCCTGCTTGAGAGGCCACCTTTCAATGTGTAACACTGCCATTTCTGCAGTCAGCATAGATGCTTTGAGCTGGAGCCCCCTTGCCGTGAAATGGAGTTTTCTGGCAGCGTGGCAGTAAGGGCTGTCAGCTTTGGAAACTATTTCTTCCTAACTGGTCCAAAATTTGTCAACATTCAGGACTTCCTGCATTGCGCATCTATTACCCTAAGCTTTGGGGGAGGGAAAAAGGAGTGTATTGTTTAGGTTTTCATCTAATCTTTGGTTAATTATTTTTTGGTGTCGAGGCAAGGAACTGATTTTGGTTAGGTTTGTTTTTAACGTGATTGTACTTCTAGTAGGGCTATCAATTAATCGCAGTTAACTCATGCAATTAACTCAAAAAAATTAATCACGATTAAAAAATTAATCGTAGTTTTAATCACACTGTTAAACAATAGAATCCCAACTGAAATTTATTAAATATTTTTGGATGTTTTTCTATATTTTCAAATATATTGATTTCAGTTACAACACAGAATGCAAAGTGTACAGTGCTCACTTGATATTATTATTTTTGATTAACAATATTTGCACTGTAAAAATGATAAACAAAAGAAATAGTATTTTTCAATTCACCTCATACAAGTACTGTACTGCATTCTCTTTATTGTGAAAGTGCAACTTACAAATGTAGATTTTTTTTTTTTTGGTTACATAACTGCACTCAAAAACAAAACAAGGCAAAACTTTAGAGCCTACAAGTCCACTCAGTCCTACTTCTCGTTCAACCAATCGCTAAGACAAACAAGTTTGTTTACATTTACGGGAGATAATGCTTGCCCACTTCTTATTTACAATGTCACCAGAACGTGAGAACAGGCATTTGCATGGGACTTTAGTAGCCCGCATTGCAAGTAGGGATGTAAATACCGTTTTAAAAGTTAGCCATTTAAATTATTTAAAAATATTTTGTTTAAATGGTTAACCGATGAAAGGGCCGGCAGCTGGGGCTGCACTGGCCGGGTGGCACTGCTCTGGGTGGTGCGGCTGGGGCCGCGCTGGCTGGTGCGGGGCCATTGGGATCGGCGGGCTGGCCAAAGCAGGGCCGCTGGGGCTGGCCGGCCTGGAGGTTAATGGTTAAGGCAGGTTAACCAGTAAGGCTAATGCTTACTGCTTAACCGGTTAACATTTTACATCCCTAATTGCAACATATTTACATGCCAGCTATGCTAAACATTCGTATGTCCCTTTGTGCTTTGGCCACCATTCCAGAGGACATGCTTCCATGCTGATGGCGCTCATTAAAAAATAACGAGTTAATTAAATTTGTGACTGAACTCCATGGGGGAGAATTGTATGTCTCTGGCTCTATTTTACCCGCACTCTGCCATATATTTCATGTTATAGCAGTCTCAGATGATGACCCAGCACATGTTGTTCATTTTAAAAACACTTTACTGCAGATTTGACAAAATGCAAAGAAGGTACCAATATGAAATTTCTAAAGATAGCTACAGCACTCAGCCAAAGATTTAAGAATCTGAAGTGCCTTCCAAAATCTGAGAGGGATGAGGTGTGGAGGAGCATGCTTTCAGAAGTCTTAAAAGAGCAACACTCCGATGCAAAAACTACAGAACCCAAACCACTGAAAAAGAAAATCAACTTTCTGCTGGTGGCATCTGACTCAGATGATGAAAATGAACATGCGTTGGTCCGCACTGCTTTGGATTGTTATTGAGCAGAACCTGTCATCAGCATGGATGCATGTCCTCTGGAATGGTGGTTGAAGCATGAAGGAACATGTGAATCTTTAGTGCAGCTGGCATGTAAATATCTTGTCACACCGGCTACAACAGTGCCATGCGAACGCCTGTTCTCACTTTCAGGTGACATTGTGAACAGGAAGCGGGCAGCATTATCTCCTGAAAATGTAAACAAATTTGTTTGTCTGAGCGATTGGCTGAACAAGAAATAAGACTGAGTGAACTTGTAGGCTCTAAAGTTTTATATTGTTTTGTTTTTTGAACGCAGTTTTTTTTGTACATAATTCTACATTCGTAAGTTCAACTTTCATGATAAATAGATTGCACTACAGTACTTGTATGTGGTGAATTGAAAAATACTATTTTGTTTTTTACAGTGCAAATATTTGTAATAAAAAATAAATATAAAGTGAGCACTGTACACTTTGTATTCTGTTATAATTGAAATCAATATATTTGAGAATGTTGAAAACATCCAAAATATTTAAATAAATGGTATTCTATTATTGATTAATAGTGTGATTAATCGATTAATTTTTTAATTGCGCGATTAATTGTAATTAACTTTTTTAATCGCTTGAGAGCCCTAATTTTTAGTGTACGCCACTAGAGAATTTGCGATTGGTGTTTTTTTGTATGTGTACTATACATTGAAATAAATAACAAGGGACTCTTTTCTCCAGTGCTGACTTTTTTGAAGATGTAGTCATTCAGCATGTTTTGAAGTACAAGCCCTGGTGGGTTGATGCTTATGCAAAAAAGATGGCTTCCCAGGGAAGGAGTCCTCAGGAACATGTTAGTCAAACAACGTTCGGTAAGAGTGTATACATTTCATTTAATTTTTATTGCTTCCGTTCCCCATTACTTGCCAGAAAGCTGTCTTCAAGATGAAGAGTCATGGTTCTAGCTAGCAATTTCCAATCATGTAATACTAATACCACCCTTTGTCATTATTTCAAGGATGATTATAATGTGTTTTTTTTTTTTTTTTTTTTTTTTTAAGAGTTGAGTGTCTGTTTGGATAGGAGATATATATTGGTCATCTCTCCTGCAGCATTTATATATAAACTACTAGAGTTTTGTGCAATTCGTTATTATGCAACCTCGTATCTTCAGACGAAACTATAGTTTTAGCTCTGTCATCTGTTCTCAAGGATTATATTAGACACATCAGTGATCTGTGAAGATGCAGCTCCCTTTTAAGTCTTTGCTATAGATTTTATGGACCTCATGGAAACCTCTCAAGAGTTGACAGTCATGAAATGTAATTTCAAATTAAAACTGTCTTTGTTTGGACATTATATTAACTAGAAGGTGCGAGTGCTCCGTGTGTTACTAGTATATCTCCTCTTTTCAGATTTTCGTAAGTCATTGTTCTCCTGATACCCGATTTTTCCTTTTTTGAAAATACAGTAGTAATTGATTTATGTATCCACTTGTGAATATGATGGACACTGTACTGTAAGTCTCATTGTTCAGAATCATTTGCATAAAACTGCCTTAATATCAGCCAATATTTCTATACAATATACGAATCATCTTTAGAAACTTGTATATTATATTGTTCCACAGGTGGTTATTCCACATATATTTTTTTATGTATCCTATGGGCTTCTTTCTATTCCTTGTTTTATGGCCTACAAGATGTGTTTCATCTTTAGAGGATGAACCTGTGACAGTACTATTAATGGGTATCTGTGTGAGATTACTACTTTTATATATAGTGGTTTTAGAGTTGACTGTTACCTTTATATATGTCCTCTGATCGTCATATCATCTCCTCGATGACTTAGGACAGGGTTGGGCAAACTACGTCCCGCGGGCCGGATCCGGACCTTCAGGGCTTTGGATCCGGCCCGTGGCGCCGCCGGCACCAAGTCCCTGTGGCCTCCGGGCGCGGGGGCAGAGGGCTCCGTGTGTTGCCTCCAGGCACTGCCCCCCGCAGCTCCCATTGACCGGGAATGGGGAACCGCGGCCAATGGGAGCTTCGGGGGAGGTACCTGGAGGCGTGGCAAAGGCAGCACACGCGGAGCCCTTCGCCCCCCCTCCCCCAGGGGCCGCAGCGCTTCTGGGAGCGGCGTGGGGACAGGGACAGGGCAGGCGGGCAGGCAGGCAGGGAGCCTGCCCTGGCCCCGGTGCGCGACACTGCCACCCCGGAGCCGCTTTAGGTAAGTGGCGCTGGGCCGGAGCCCGAACCCCTCCTGCACCCCGCCCCCCAACTCCCTGCCCTGAGCCCCCTGCCAGCATCTCGCACTCCTCCTGCACCCCTGCCTTGAGCCCCCTCCTGCACCCTGCACCCCTTCTCTGCCCCAATCCCTTGCCCTGAGCCCCTTCCTGCACACCGCACCTCCTCCTACACCCCGCACTCTCTTACGCACCCCAACCCCCTGCCATGGCCCTGCACACAATTTCCCCACCCAGATGTGGCCCTCGGCCCAAGAAGTTTGCCCACCCCTGACTTAAGAACACAGGATTTGCCATGCTAAATGATAATTGTTAATTAATCAAACATGGGATCCATATATATAAATATTACTTTGTGTTTCTAGGCCAGAGGTGGGCAAACTTTGGCCCGCGGGGCCGTCCTGGCCCCTGAGCTCCTGGCCGGCCCCGGCCCCTCCCCTGCTGTCCCCCCTCCCCCGCAGCCTCAGCTCGCCGTGCCGGCAGCACGATGGCGTGGCTGGCTCCGGACGGATGGCGCGGCTCAGGGGCAGATTTACCAGTTAACACAGGGTACTCTTTCAGGGGCCCCCCAACAACAGGGGGACCCAGGGCCAGGCACTTGGGCAGCTCAGCACTGGCACACCCGCCACAGGGGGAGGGGCTGCACTGCGGGGGCAGGGGAGCAGGCGGGAGCACGGGGAATGCGGGCGGAGGACTCAGAAGGGGCACAGGGCGGCAGCGCCGCCGGCCGGAGAGAAGCGGCGCTTTGAAGGGGAAACCGCTGCTTCTCTCCGGCTGTGTGGCTGCCCCTGCTCCTCCTGAGTCCCCCGCCCATGTTCGCAGGGCCACATTCTGAAAGGGGCGGGGAGGATAGATGGGGGGTGGGGCTCCAGGGGGGCGCTTAGGGGCAGGGGGTCCCAGGAGGGGGCAGTCAGGGGACAGGGAGCAGGGGGGTTGGATAGGGGGTGGGGTCCCGGGGGGCGGTTAAGTGCGGGGATTCCGGGAGGGGTGGTCAGGGGACAAGGAGCAGGGGATTGGAAGGGTTGGGGGCTCTGAGGGGGCAGGGAAGTGAGAGGGGGCGGATAGGGGGCAGGCTGTTTGGGGAGGCACAGCCTTCCTTACCTTGGGCCAAAAAGTTTGTCCACCCCTGTTCTAGCCTCTAGTTCCTTGTACTCTGAGCTTTTACACAGGAAATAGAAGGGAATCTGGGTAAACAGAGTGTGTTGCAACAGCTCTGGTGCATTCTCTCATTGATCTCCATCCAGCCATTGCAGTGAGGCATTGTTAACACACACGTCACATACATTGGAGACACAGTAGATTAAAGACATTGGACAAAAGTGCGAGAGACTTGGAAACAAAAAAGTAGCGAGGTTTATTTCTTTTGTTTGCTCTCACTGTTCACTTCTCGTTTAATAAAGTTGTGACCACATTTGGCCATGTTACAGAATACAACGAAAATGAAGAACAGTGGGCAGATTATATAGATAGAATAAATAGGGTGGTTTTTTTTTTTTTTGCAAATGATGTTCCTAAAAAAAAAAACCTTGGGCTTTATAGGAAATTACTCAGAAATTACTCAAAAGCCCGACAAGCCTTAGTGACCCAACTAGGAAAAGTTATGCAGCGATTGGGACAGTCCTAAGGGACCATCTCTTTCCCAGGCGGCTCATTATAGGGGAGAAGTTTAGTTTTGATGTCACAAACATGATCAGAACCCCTCAGTCTGTTGGCTGAATTTAAGAAACTCATGGCATTTTGTGAATCTCGTGTAAATTTAAATGACTCATTAAAGGACTGAATGGTGTTTGGATTATGTAATGACAGCAGCCAAAAGAAATTGTTGACTGAGAGAGAGAGTTGAGAAAGAAGCTGCTATTGTGTCAATGGAAACTTCAGCAAGAGATGACAGGGAACTGAGTGAGAGTCTGAAACCAATGGAGGCTATTGAATCCTGATTTAGATGTGATAGAAGAAATCACCATGAGAGGGAGTGCAGGTTCCACTTGGAGATTTGTCATTAATGCAAATGCATAAGGGGGCAGGAAGCCTCAAGGGTACAGAAAGTATGTACATGCTATGGAGGAGCAATCAGTGAGCAATCTGATGAGTTCTCTATGTTTGGAGACAGTATTAAAGCAATAAAATCCAAGACAGTTCAGCCATTTTGAGTTATAACGAAGATTCAAGGAATTCCTATTTATACAGAGTTAGGGGTAGCAGGGATGTCACAAAAATAGTTTACTGGGTACTTAAAAGGAAAATGCAAGTTAACTGTCTCCAGATCTGTATTAGTGATATAGTCTGGAAAAGAACTGATGCGTCAGGCTATTGCCAAAGTGGAAGTGATATCGAAAGTGCACATGTAGGAATTGACACTATATTGTGGAAAGGGAAGGATTTCTCTTACTGGTTGTGAGTGGCTGCGTTATCCAATAGGACTGGGCTGACATTTGATTGCAGTAGGCAAAGGTGCCATGTGTGCCTGAACCAAAGCTTGTTGAAATCAATGGGAAGGCTTTTAATGATTTCAAAGAGCTTTGGATCATGCCCATATTAAAAAGGAGGCTAGGGCCAATGCCCAACTGCACAGTGTCAGAGAGTTTAAAAATACAGGCACTCTAGTGGCACAAACTAATATTGCATGTATTATAATATCCTTTGAGATTGATTTAGATGATGCCCATTGTATGATAAACCTGTAGTTTGTTGGGCATGTCAGTTTGTATACCACTGAAAGTGTTTGTTGTGTGCCATACTGAATTTACAGCAGTGCCCATAGGGACTGCCCTGTGCCCTCCCATGCAAGGGCATAAGGTGTGGAGTCGCCACTACCCTCCCTTGGTTCCTTCTTACTGCCCTCCTACTGCCTTCAGTGAGAGAGAACCCAGTGAGTATCCATCCTGCTACCCCGGCTAAGCTTCAGACTTATTCCTTTTCAAACTATTTGAAGAATATTTCTTGAATGTTTCTTTTTTATTATATAGGGACAAGGTAGTGTTAAGGTCTCAGCCAAAATTCATCCTCAGAGTGGTCTGAAACTTCATCTGAATCAATCCATCAAAAGACCACATTTGGCATTGGGAGCAAATAAATTGCACACTAGATGTTTCCAGGACTTTGCTTTGTTATATTGATAGGACAAAACCATTGAGATTCACCCTCTCTGTTTGTGGCTATAGATGGGTGTTGTAAAGGTTAAGCCAGCTCATCTCCGAGAATATCAAAATTGGCTACAACAGTGTATCTCCTTGTGTTAACAGTTGGCTGGTGAATCTCTCCCACTGAACATCAAGACTCATTACAAAGTGACATTTGCATTCTTCAGACAATATAAGAGATGTACAAGGCGATGACATGGAGTAACCCCCTAACTTTTGTCAAACACTGTGGACTTAGCGGCTGGGTCAAGACTAAGTTTAGGAGAGCAGTATTACAATCAAGGTTTGACTGATGCAGCTGAAACTCCTCATTCCTCCCATCCTGAGGGGTAATTCTTGCCAGTCACCTGTAGTGGGATCCACACTCATGTAGTGGGATCCACCCTTGAAGAAGGAAGGACAGTTACAGTACTTGCCTTATGGTATCTTTGGTTCTTCAAGATGATGATGTCAGTGTGGATCCCCTAACCTGTCCTCTATCCCTGCTTTTCAGAATCCTCAGCTACCAAGGGCTTTGAATTGCAAGGGAACTGAAGGAGGGTTTGTGGTCACTGCTCTTGCATAGAAGCATGAGGAGGCACAGGGTGCATTTGCAGCCTTAAGGGACACTGTTGTGTTTGTTTAAAAATAAATAAATAAATAAATCTGATCTCATGCTCATCAGATGCAGGCACACCTACAGTGGGTTCCATGTTGACAACATCTCAAAGAACCAGTTACTGTAGAGTAGGTAACTACTTCTGTCCTTTATCAGCCTTTCTTTCCATGGCTTGAAAAGCAATGCTTGTGGAGTACATGTGTTAAGCTTTCATGTGTGTATAGTTTGTATGCTGTGTAGTTTTGTAGAAGAAAAGACGATACACATTTACTCTTACCATGTTATCTTATATAATCAGATTTTATATATATATGTGTGTATATATATTTATTTTAATACTGCATTAAGTTCCATTTTATGACTTTCGGCTTTAAGGGACATTTCTTTCTAACTGTGGAAGTACTCATTATTCCTGACAGAAATTTATTGAAAAAGGAATCCATTTCTATTTGTGCCACTTGTAAGAAAATTTTAAAAAGCATTATTACTTGTATTATATTTGTAAACCAATTAATGTTGCAAAATGTAAGTGATTTATAATGGGTGTATGACTCAGTCCATTATGGAGTGGCTGTATAGTCAAAAGCATTCTATTTTGGTGTTAGAGAGCACTTATTTGCAGAATTCAGTGAAAGTTTAAACTGAAAAGTGAAAATTTATTTTTTATGTAATTAGCCCACCTTCATCAACTTTACTATCTTTTTTACTTTGAATGAGTGACTGAATGGAAATTTGACCTAGCCTGATGGTACTTATACTTACACCTATACATACTAAATACCTATAGAGGTAATAGAAGCTCAAAATAATCACCTTTTTTCAGCCTAAAGTTGTTTAAAAATGGACCCGCATCTCCATTCTCTGCAAAATATTTTTTTTTAATTTAGCATTTTCTCTATAAGTCCTCTAAAACAAGGGCTTGCATCTGTGTTAAAAGTTCTTGCTCCTTATCTGGCCAACCCAGTGTGACCGGGGAGCCACGCTGAAGTTACTCAATTAGGGCAAACTGCAAAGAATGGGGCAGACAATCCCCAAAGCTGGTGGATATTCCAATACTTAGATTTACCAAGCCAGCACAATACAGCTTCTACAATACCTTAATGGTTACACAGAAGCCAGAAACTCAGTTCCCTTATAGCAACCCAGCCTTGGGCTTCCACACAGACTCTCAAGTCAAATATGATGAGGATTACTGAAAATCTTATTCATTGTATAAGAAAGTTCTACCAATCCCAAAGGATTGGACACATCACCTGTCAAGTTAATGAATATTTCAGATCTTACCAATTCTTATTAACTAAACTAAAATTTATTAAAAACGAAAAGAGAGAATGAATATTGGTTAAAAGATCAGTATACCCACAAACATGAGTACAGTTCTGAGATCAATTTCATAGAGATGGTGAGCTTTGCGGGTGCAAAGAGTTCTTTCAGAATAAGTTCATAGATTCAGTCCAGTGTTCATATCCAGGGTGATCCAGTGGGACTGGAGATCTTAGTCTTACGACTTAAGCTTCCCCCGCATAAAGCATCAAGCAGATCTGAGATAAAAAGGATCAGCAACAGTACTATAAAGAAGTCTCAAAAGATCTCAGTGACGAGGTCATCTTCTTCAAACGAATATATTCCACGAACTTTAAATTGGATTGCAAGCCAAAGGAATTGATTCAAGAAATACTCGAACTTAGACTCTCTGAGGTGTTTTCTAATATCACAATCACATTGCGTATTTTTGTCAGTTTGCCTGCATCAGTGGCTTCAGGTGAACGCACCTTCAACATGTTGAAGCAGGTAAAGAACTATCACTGTTCAGCTATGGGACAAGAGCGTTTGAATGGGCTCGCCATGCTTAATATCAACTGTGACATTGCACGAAAGCTAGATTTTCCCTCAATAATTAGTGCATTTGCACAGAAAAAGGCTAGAAAAGCATTTGTTAGAATGAGACACAATCTGAATTTTTTTATTTTTTTTTTGGTGCCTTATTTTGTTTTCATGTGTCATCTTCTTTTATTTTTATTATGGCTAGGGCCCTCAAAAAGCTGGAAGTGGCCTGGGCCTCTCTGGACCTCTGAGAGGGCCTGGTGTTGACTAAAAGTAAGAGATGGCTTGGTGCTTTTATCTATTACTTGTGACGCTTTTGCTGTTGGTCATCTATAGCAAATAATAACAATGTCATATTTCTTAGAGGTGAGACTTGTATGAATGCTCACTTGTTTATATTTTTCTAAGATACTAAGTGAAAGAGAATCTAGATCAGGGGTCGGCAACCTTTCAGAAGTGGTGTGCCGAGTCTTCATTTATTCACTCTAATTTAAGGTTTCGCGTGCCAGTAATACATTTTAACGTTTTTAGAAGGTCTCTTTCTATAAGTCTATAATATATAACTAAACTATTGTTGTATGTAAAGTAAATAAGGTTTTTAAAATGTTTAAGAAGCTTCATTTAAAATTGAATTAAAATGCAGAGCCCCCTGGACCGGTAGCCAGGACCTGGGCAGTGTGAGTGCCACTGAAAATCAGCTCGCATGCCGCAGGTTGCCTGCCCCTGATCTAGATTAATATCAAATGCAAAAAAATTGTGGATGAGGAATAAAACTATAGGTCAGGGGCTCAAATAACATGTTGATGGTAACTTAAGTAACTCGATAGATAAAGGCATGTCTGGAAGAGAACAATAAAAGCTGGAAAGGTTAGTTAGCTGGGCATCACATCTGATATCTCCAAAAATATTTTTAAAATGTCTTAAAACTTAAAAATATAAAGTGAAACAGGTCCATGATTTCATTCTTTGTAATATAGTGTGCAATAAAATACTACGGTATGACACTTCTGCCATGACAAATGCATGCTTTTCTTTATTTTAAAGTTTAAAAAAGTCACCATGACAAGTGTATAACCCCAGTAATGATTATACAGCTGTACATTACTGGCAAAGTAGTGGTGTCAGAATAAAATAAGAAGTACAGGAGAATAATGACTCTAGTTAGAAAATTTTCTTAATGATTCATCCACTGATACATTACTTGTGTGGTTTTCTCCCTTTGCGAACCTAACAGGATATTCTAGATGTATCAAAATAGGAAAGATCTCATCTCCTCCAGGCTCCCACTGGAAGTTCTTTGTTTCTTCACAGAACTGAGGGTAGCCTAGACTCACTCTTTCTTATTTCTTAACAAGACAAGTAGATCTCAGTTCTGCCAGATAGTTAAACATGTGCCTAACTTTAGGCATGAGAATAGTCCAATTGAAATCAATGGGATTATTCCCATGCTTAAAATTAAGCATGTGCTTGAATACCTTGCTGAATCAGGCCCATACCTAAGCAAAAACGCTTTCTTGGTACAAGGCTGTAGAAGCAAGAACTCCTTAGCAGAGCTTCAGAGAGCAATTTTGAAAACCCCCGTTCTCCACTTCTTTATACTCTCTGCAGCCTGCCTTCTTCTGTCACATTTCTGACACTATCACTAGGACAAATTCGCTGAAGTAGCACCGCTGTATGGCCTGGTCTATGCTACAGAGTTAGGTTGACACAAGGCAGCTTACATTGACCTAACAGTGTAAGCGTCTACACTGAAATATTGCTCCCGCCGATGTAACTTGCCCGCTACGCTGACGTAATAACTCCACCTCTGTGAGAGGTGGAGCGCTTAGGTCAACGTAGTTAGGTCGAGCTCTTCTTATAGCCCTGGTATCTGGCTGTTAAAAATCAGCAGACAGCTGTTTCACCTTCACCCTCCACCTTGGCAGAAACTTCTCCCCCTTTGCTTCAGAGATATTATAAAGTGCACAGCAGGCAGCTATAACCAGAGCTGTCCCTAAGGTAGGGCAAATTGGGACAATTGCCCGGGGCCCTGCGCTTCCTGAGGAGGCGGGCGGGGAAGTGAGGTGTGGGGGGTGGGAGGGAGTGAGGAGGAGCCCCCGTAGCAACCTCTCCCTCCCCCCAGCGCCTCCTGCCTGCTGGCGGGCCCCACCAATCAGTGCCTCCACCTCCCTCCCAGAGCCTACCGCTGAACAGCTGTTTCACTGCATCTGGAGCAAGGGCGCAGTGTGCTCGGGGGAGAGGGAAGAACTGGATGGGGAAGGGGGGGCAGGGCCAGGAAGAGGGGGATGGGAAGGGGGGGTGGGGGCAGGGCCTGGGCGGAGCCGGGGGGGAGCACCCCCAGGCAGATAGAAACTTGGCGCCTATGTCCTGGACCCCACACCCTCTAGGGACGGCTCTGGCTATAACCATGGGGATATTTTTTTTCACTGAGGTCTAATCTTGTGAGTAGACAGCACCAGAGGCCTTTCAAGCAGCCAAAGTCACATTCAACTGTCATTCTGTACCCTCTGTGGTTGAAGTGCTCCTAGCTGCTGTTGAGGTGGCCGATGTGTGGCTTCATGAGCCATGGGAATAAGGGTATGCTGAGTCCGCCAGCATCACTATAGGCATTTAAATATCGCCAATGGTAATTATCTGGTCTGGAAAGAAAGTCCCTGTTTACAGCTTTCTGAACAGGCCTGTATTCTTAAAGATGCGTGCGTCATGCATCTTCCCTGACCATCCCATGCTGATGTCAGTAAAACGTGCCCAGTGATCCACCAGCACTTGCAGTACCATAGAAAAGTAGCCCTTTCTGTTGATGTACTCTGTGGCAAGGAGGTCCGGTGCCAGAATAGGGATATGTGTGCCATCTATCGTCCCACCACAGTTCCTGAACCCCATTGCTGCAAAACCATCCGCTATGTCCTGCATATTGCCCTGCGTCAAACTCCTTCGTAGCAGGCGCTGATTAATGGCCCTGCACACTTCCATCACAGCAACCCCTCTCCCCCAGTGGATTTCCCAACTCCAAATTGATTCCCAGCAGATCGGTAGCAATCTGGTGTTGCCAGCTTCCCCACAGCGATCTCCACTCGCCCTCCACAGCCAGTTCAGCTCTCATTTTGGTGTTGCTGCACCAGAGGGCTGGGGTGAGCTCCGGACACAGTTCCAGGAATGTGGCCTTGTGCATCCAAAAGTTCTGTAGCTAGTAGCATAGCTAGTGGGGTGCAGGGGAAGCAGCCGCTTCCCCTCAGGACATTTTTCAAAAGCGGCACCTTAGGGGTTACCTTATATGGCGCCAGCGGGTGGGGCCTGCTTCTCTCTGAAGGGCAGCACGGCCGGAGGAGCCGGGGGGGGGGGGGCGGGGCGGCGGGCGCGTCCGGGGGAGCACGCCAGGCGGCCAGGTAGAGCAGGGATGGGCTGCGCTGCTGGGCCCGTTCGGGTCTGGAGCGCTCGGGCTGGGGGGAGCATGCGCGGCGGCGGGGGGCCGGGGGGAGCATGTGCGGCAGCGGGGCTGGGCTGGGCGCGTGCTGCCCGGCAATAGGGGGGCCGGCGGCCGGGGGGAGAAGCTGGGACAGGCTGCGCTGCTGGGCCCGTTCAGGTCCGGAGCGCTTGGGCCGGGCCGGGGGGAGCATGTGCGGCAGCGGGACTGGGCTGGGCGCGTGCCGCCCGGCAATAGGGGGGCCGGCAAAGAAGCGGGGCCGGGCTGCGCTGCTGGGCCCGTTCGGGTCCGGAGCGCTGGGGCCGAGCCGGGGGGAGCATGCGCGTCGGCGGGGGGCTGGGCTGGGCGCGTGCCGCCCGGCAATAGGGGGGCCGGTGGCCGGGGGGAGAAGCTGGGACGGGCTACACTGCTGGGCCCGTTCGGGTCCGGAGCGCTCGGGCCGGGCCGGGGGAGCATGTGTGGCAGCAGGGCTGGGCGCGTGCTGCCCGGCAATAGGGGGGCTGGCAGCTGGGGGGAGAAGCGGGGACGGGCTACGCTGCTGGACCCGTTCGGGTCCGGATCGCTTGGGCCGAGCCGGGCGGAGCATGTGTGGCGGCGGGGGGCCGGGGGGAGCATGTGCGGCAGCGGGGCTGGGCTGGGTGTGTGCCGCCCGGCAATAGGGGGGCCGGCGAGAGAAGCGGCGAGGGGGGAGGAGGCTGTGCGCCTCTGCAGCAGCCTTGAGAGAGAGGCTCCGTTTGGCTGGGCTCAGTGCGGCAACAGCCCGGCTGCCGGAGCAGGGGCGAGGAGCGCAGCCGGGCTCAGGCAGGCGGGTGGCCGCTTGCTGCTCAGCCTGCCGACCTGCGAGCCCGGTCCCGGCGGGCACCGGCAGCAGAGGGGCGGGGGAAGGGCTGGCCAGGGACAATGGCAGGAGGGATGAGATGGGGGGGCGTGTGAGAGGAGCTGGGTGGGCGTGGAGCAGCCAGAGGAGGAGCCAAGGGGGGGGTGGCCAGAGGAGAAGCCAAGGGGGGGGGCGCCTTTTTTATGTTTGCTCCCCCTGCTCTTAAAACCTGGCTACGCCACTGTCTGTAGCCACTGCTTGTCATCCCATACCTGCATAACGATGCAGTCCCACCAGTCAGTGCTTGTTTCTTGGGCCCAGAACTGGCGCTTCATTGTTTGCAGCTGCTCTTTGACTGCCAACAACAACCTTGAATTGTTTCTTTTCATGGTGCACAGCAAGCCAGCCTGCAAAGAATCGTCCTATTCCTTGGGGCTCTTCTTGGGGCTCTGGAAATGCTGCAGGATCAGGCACGTTGTGTTCACAACGCTCATCACAATAGTGCAGAGCTATGTAGGATCCATGCTGCTTGCAGAGATGGCGAACACGCAAGTTTGCAGAGCGTTTGAAAAGAGGCGTGCAACATTCGCGGATGCAGATAAAATTATGGGATGGAGAAAACTGCATCATGGGACATGATTCCATATTCCCAGTTACCCCTGTGTGACTCGTTTGCTCCCGTGAGGCATTGCAAACCTTTCTCAAAACACCCTGTGCTAAATAGTAGTGAGTTGCACAGTAGCGACCCATGGTGCACTGCTCTCTGCATTGATGCTAGTTGGAGACGCACACTGCTGAAACAAGGAGCATAATGTGGACATGCAAAAGCGATTTAATGACTGCGGCAGCTGTACGTCGATGTAACTTAGGTTGACTTAATTTTATAGTGTAGACTTGCCCTGTGTCTCATCACTACTCCCCTTGCTCAGCCTCCCTCCCACCTATGTTTGTGAATAACCTGTGCTCTCAAGGATTCAGCAGTACTGGAAGGAACTTGGCAGCTGGTTGGCCAACGGCAGGACATTGCTCGGAGAATGGGTGAAAACGGACATAATTGAAAAATATATTGCGTTTGTAAAAAAGCTTTTTTTTCTAAAAAGTTTCTTCCTTGCTTATTTTCCCTTGTTTTGTTTTTTATCTCTTCAGTTCTCTTAATGTCTCATTACAAGATTTTTTGGGGGGGGATCAGCTAGTCTCATTAGCATTTAATGCCTTTAGCTGTTTTCTATTCTTACCTTGAATCTACTTTTAATTAACCTTTTCTGTCTCTTCCTCCAGCTTTTATGCACACTGTATTTTTTGTCTTCCTCTAATTTGCTGTTTCATTGTCTTAAGTATTTTTTTTCTTTTTTGTCCCTTATATTTTTGTTTGTTGCAATCATTGCATCTCCAGTTCATTGTTTTCTTCCTGATTTTTCTTCTCCACCTGAATGGCAGTCATCAGGCTATACAGATCACTGAAAAACTGCTTTTGCTGCACAATGCCTGGGATGCCAGTGGAAACATTAGAGATTAGACTTCATCTTCGTTGCGTTGGTGGCAAAAGTATCATTCCAGGGATAGGCACCTCAGCCTAAGATTTTTGTTCATGCTTACAATGTCTAAGGCAAGTCAAATAATCCTCCAAAAAAAAAAAAAAGCCTAACTAATTACATAGCCGTTCCCATGAGGGAAAAGCTTTTGAAAGGCTCTCTTTCTTGCTGCTAAGGTTCACATTAGAGTCTTGCTTCTGCAGATTCCAGATGAAATGCTTTACATTTTGTAACAGTCACATTCAGCTTAGTTAAAAGTTCATTTTTACTCTATTTCAAAATGCTGAACAGTAAACCTCCTTTTTAGGCAATACAAAAGTCTTCAAAGACTCAGGCTGACACATGTATTTAATATAGCATTTACATGCTCCAGGGATCACTTGTTTTATTTACAGTAATCCATTATGCTTACCAGTGACCAGTCTGTCTGAACAGCAACAATTTTTCTTTTTAAAGACTGAACCGTTCCATAAGCCTGTAAATTTCCAAATAAATACAGCTCGTTCACCTGCACATTTATCAATGTGATATATGCCATCATGTGCCAGCAATGCCCCTCTGCCATGTACATTGGCCAAACTGGACAGTCTCTACGCAAAAGAATAAATGGCCACAAATCAGACATCAAGAATTGTAACATTCAGAAACCAGTAGGAGAGCACTTCAATCTCCCTGGACACTCAATAACAGACTTTAAAGTTGCCATTCTTCAACAAAAAATACTTCAAAAACAGACTCCAACAAGAAACTGCAGAACTGGAATTAATTTGCAAACTTGACACCATCAAACTAGGCCTGAATAAAGATTGGGAGTGGCTGGGTCACTACAAAATAATTTTCCTTCTGTTGATATCCACCCCTTCTTGTCAACTGTTGGGAATGGGCCACATCCACCCTAATTGAATTAGCGTCGTTAGCATTGACCCCCCCCCCCTCCACTTGGTAAGGCAACTCCCATCTTTTCATGTGCTGTATATTTATACCTGCTTACTGTATTTTCCACTCCATGCATCGGATGAAGTGGGTTATAGCCCACGAAAGCTTATGCCCGAATAAATTTGTTAGTCTCTAAGGTGCCACAAGGTCTCCAAATAAATACAGTTAGTTGGAGTTTCATAGGTTGACAATGTTGTGGCTGTCTTACTGTCTTCTGAAGTCTTCCTTGCATTCACTGCATAGGTGACATTAGTGGCACTGATCTGCCCTTCAGCAAATACTTTTTCATATGGTGAAAAATTATTATTTATGTACCGCCCCAAAATTTGCTAGGCTCTTTACTAATATATATGAAAAGCAAGTTCCTGCCCCTGAAATATTACAGTCTAAAAAGGTGACACAAACATAAAGGAGAAGAAAGGATTATATCTTTTTTGATATATCTTATAGGGAATTACAGGTTTGTTTTTCATGGACTATGGAAAAAATAGTTTTGGGGAGGGCTTGGAGGAAGAGAGAAGTTGAGATTCAGGGAGGGCTTTCCAGGTGTAATGGCCGCATGGGAGAAGGCATGGGAGAAGGCATGGAAATGCTTGTGGGAGGGGGAGGGGAGATGGACTTGGTAGGAAACAGGAGAGTGATGAATATTCAGGAATGAGAGGTAGAGGCATTAGCAGAAACTTGAAATTGAGACCAAGGAGTTTGAAATGGATGTGGAGGCATTAAAGGGACTGTAAAGAGGGTGGTGTGTTTGGAGCGATGGGCAAGGAAGATGAGCTTGCCCGCAGCATTTAGAGAGGCTGGAGATGAGCAAAGATGTTTAACTCAATGCACTTTGTATTTTTTAGGTTTCCAATACGATATGTTGTTGAATATCCAGAGGGTAGAGACTCTTTCTTATTGTCTGTTGTACAGCATCTAGCACTTGTGGGTCCAGGATCCTGAGTTGAGTATCTGAGCACAATTGAAATCACAATAATAATAATAATAATAATAATAATAATGCATGTTGCTGTATAATATCATAGAATTTTGAAAACCATAGATGTGTTCACTAGTGCATAAAACCTTGCTAACTTTACCCCATGGATCACTGGTGTTACTGACACTACAAATATAATGAACGCTGTAACATCTCAATGGGAGATAAGTGAAAATTTCATGTCCAAGTTTTACAAAGGTAGAATGGAAATGTTTTTAAATTTGTTTATAAAATACAGTGACCA
Source organism: Emys orbicularis (assembly GCF_028017835.1). NCBI lineage: Eukaryota > Metazoa > Chordata > Testudines > Emydidae > Emys > Emys orbicularis. Next base: position 120,705,940 of record NC_088689.1, read on the forward strand.
GTCCTCCAAGGTGAAGAACAACTCTTGGGGAAGTGTTCAGCACCCACAGAATCAGGCCACTAGTTAGGATTATTAACAACACCCTGCATTTATATAGCATCTTTTATCCAAGAACCTATAAAAGATTTATGAGCATTAATTCATAAGTGTCACTACTGCTCTGTGAGGTAGGTATTGTAGCCATTTTACAGCTGGGTAGACTGACACGAAGAAGGTTAAGCAGTTTGCTCAGTGTCATAAAGTCATTGGCAACACTGGAAATAGAATTTACAGTGAAACACTCTGACTGTTTGATAATTATTCCCTCCCTTTAAAGGATGTTAAACTATACTGACTCTAATATTAAGAAGCAATTTGAAACATTCATATATGTTCCTGACAATGTGCAGCCACTCCACCCCCCCACGCCCCCCAAAAAAACCAAACAAATGGAAAAAAAAAAAAAACCCAAACCCTATCTGTGCAGACCTATGTCATTGCTGGTTCCAATACATGTTACCATTGAGGAAAGGGTTTTTTTTTTTTTTTTTTTTTTTAAGTTTAATTTAAACAACTTTTTTTAAGGAAATGATCAAGTTGCTCTATAATAGGTGCCTGATAATCTCTTGTAATATTTGTCTTGTTTTGAGTTTGCCATGATAACCATTATTTTTGTTCTGTCTCTTACATTTTGAGCTTGTGAAAAATGCTCATGTTTTAAATTGTAGCAATAAGAGACATAATTTGGGCACTGACTAATATATAAAATATTTTAAATCAAGTTTAAGAATTTGTGTATTTGGAACACAGCAGGTGATAGCTGATGCTATTTTGCAAGAGATTAACCTTCAATACTATGAAAATATTGTTAGACAAAACACACTGGTAATATAGAAGCATGCATAGCACACATTTAAAGTGGCAGAAAATGTAGTTATGCATTTATTGTTCTGCTAAACTTAAATTATGCAGAATTTTTTAAAAAGTAGAAAGAGAATATGGATAACTAGCTAGGTGTTTTTGTATGTTAATGAGCAGTCTCAGGCCTGGGTAATTTATAATTCAAAGTCCTTGATAAATGGAAAGATCTTTATTTGTCAACTAGAAGAAAAATATTTTCTCCGGGGAGAGATTTTATTAAGAACACCTGGCACTTTGTATCCGCTAAATTAATGAATGTCTCACCACTGTACCCTTGGGGAATTGTTGCAAATCTTTTTTGCCAACCTCTAGTGAACTTAAATTTTCCCTGTATATATTAGTTCCAGTTGAATATACTTCATAAGATACACTCTTGTCCCCTTCAAAACATATACCTCTTCATATCCTTCATGCCCTCTCACTGTTATGGCTTGGGGAGCTTGATCACCTTTTTACATAGTTTGTTGCTTTTCACATAAACAGTAAGAGATGTAGTACTCATTGCACACACACTCTTACTTATGCCTCCTAAAATGCAGATTTCAGATACAGACTCCAATTAATTTTTGTTAGTGGTAAACTTTTTTAAAAGTCAGTTTACATTTGCCATTTGTTACTTTTTCCCACTGAGATAGGTAGTGCAACTTTAGGAGTATAGGAATTACTGGGGCAGACCAGAGCTGACCTGTGGTCCATCTAATCCAGTTACCTCTGTATGACAGTGGGCAGTGCCAGATGCTTCTGAGGAATTATTTAGCTTCTCTGACATATCATTCTCCTTAATAACTCTCTTATTGCCTGGTAGCAATCTTCTGTAGACTTTCAGACTCTGATATTGTGATGCTCTGATTGTACATAGGAATCAGCCAGATCTGCTGCTTCCTGTTCAGAACTCAGGGATTGATCCCAAATGGCTTCTCTGATCTCCTTAGAGCATATGCTCAGGAAATCGTCTTGTGCAAAGAGGTCAAATAAATGGTCATAATTCTCAGTCCCTTTCCCCTTTGCCTGTTTTCTCATTGAATCACATACCTTATATACATATTCTCTATGACTCATCATTCTAAACCTTAATGTATACATTTTGGGGGTACATTGAAATATTTGCAATACAGCCTTTTACAATTCACTCGTTTCCATTTAATTAAATACACTTAATGCTTTACCGAAGAGCTTTGCCGCTAGCAGGGAGACGGCCATGTCTTCTGGAATTTTATGTAATTCACACAGTCTCTTTACAGTAGTGAAATATTATTTAATAAAATGTATCTATTTGTAGACAGGGCTCAGTGTCCCCCAACTGGGTGTTTTTTGGGGAAGATCGATTACTGCTTGAGGATTTTCTGTTTTTAGTTCCCATATATTGAGTTCGTGTTGGCATTGCTTCTCTTTCTCTTCTTGCTGTAGTTTGATCTGAAAGGTTTCCAGTTGCAGTTTTTCTCTCTCCAGCTATATACATCCTGGGCTCCATTATAAGCTGGAGGGTCTGTCTCCTCCCATCACTGTAGGCTCTGGAACTGCAGATATGCTTTGGGGAGCCGGGTGCACTCCATGGAGGCTGTCATACTCCGACCTTTTACCTGCAGAGAACAACTCTTCTAATTGCTTTCTGGTGTATTTGGCATAAGTTTCTTTTTTCATCCTGCCCTTGCTGCTGTTCTGTTTACCTTATGCTTTCCTTTGTTCTATTTCATTTATCCAAAATAAACAGAAAGCAACAAACTGTAGCCTTATCTTACTGTTCCCAGCCTTCTCACTCTGAATCACTTAAAAATCTAATTTACCAGTGCTTGAAGTGTGAACTTCAGTCAACCAGCAAGCAGCATGTAAATCCTACAATTGACTATGCTACTGATGCGCTCCTCAGGACAGCCCAGAACCATAAACCACTGTCTTACCCTTCCGCCTTAGCAAGAATGAGCTTTGATGAAGATTAGACTGTATCAGCTTCCTACCACACTAGTCTGTCCACCTCATCAACAAACACCTTGAGACTTTGCCAGTCTTAACCTTGACTTGCAGGTAGCACTCGGTGAACCCGTTCCTGAGTTCCCCAGAGATTTCGCTCTGCAACTGTCCAATCCCTCTCACTGGGCACGCTCAGAAATTAAGTTTGCTTCCTCAGGAGAGACAGGCTAGCTGAAGACTTACTGTTTACTTCAATGTAACAGCACTGAAATGGTTTATAGTAAAACTAAGAATAAGTTTATTAATAAAGAACACAGGTTTAAGTGATACTAAACGAGAGAAAAAGACACACATGTTGCAAACAAAACATTTTTTAGAGACTAAAACTTAATTTTAGCAAGTTACAATTTTTGCCTAAGTGATTTTCTTTCTTTCATCAAATTACTAGCATCTCTAACCCTCCAGGCCAGAGGATCCAATGTTCACAGAATCAGAGGGTGCTGTCCCCTTTGTTCCCTAAGTGACAGATAACTAGAATGCCTTTTTTCTCCCCTTATGTTTCCCAAAGTCCATTGTCTCTGCCTACAGAGCCAGGAAGACTTCCTGGGGAGTGTGGACTCTGTCTCCCAATATGCCCACAGTGCTGTTTCCGCTGACACTTATTAGCTTGATTCCTTTGTTTACCTTATATGTAAATGTACTTTCATTGTCCTTTGCCTGTAATCAAGCCAGTCAGACAGGTAAATCCACATTGCTTTGTCTAGGGCAGGCTTGACTTATGCACTGTCTCCAAAACACATTTTAAGAGCATATTTCCAACACACATACATAACTTTTTATGCACAACCCGTACATTCGTCACGCAATAATATTCATCACCAACATGTCACCAGCTTTCATAAAAGACCTTAGTCAATACACTTTTGTAGTACAATAATATTGTATATAATCAGTTGATTCCGTTGCTTATTCTTTGGGGTTCAGACCCTCTGGTCTCCCCCTGTGTGTCTCGACCCTGATTGTCACAGATGTACTTAACCAAAGACTTGAAAAGATAAGATTTGTTATTTGCCCTTAGGATACATCTACACAGTTTGTGGCAGACTGCAGCAGCAAGTGTCAGAATCCAGGACCATAGACTCGGACTTGGGTTACCATGCTAACAATAGCTGTGTAGATGTTGCAGCTCAGGCTGTGAATCCTAAGGAGGGGGTGGGTTTGCAGCTTGGGCTGGAGCTTGTACTCCAACATCTTCACAGCTGTTGTAAGCGTAGCAGCTCGAGCCTGTTGACCAAGGCTCTGAGACTTGCTGCTGCAAGCCATGTAGACATATCCTTAGATTCCCTCTTACGCTTTCATCTTTTCCGTCTTCCATTTTGACATAGTTTGTGCTCTTTTATGTTGGCCTCTATAGGGTGGATTTTCCATTTATACATGATTGTGCAATAGATTTTACTGAGGGTTCTCTATTGGAAGCTAGTTGAAATTTGAAAGTAACTTGTTTTTTCCAATTTGATGTTACTGTAAGTGTGGACACCCTGATGCAACAGCTTCTGATATCACATTAGAGCCCACCCTAGCGTAGCAAAATGTAAATGTTTTCATGTTATGTTCTTTCAGAAATCAATTTATTTCAAATGTATTAAAACATTGCACATGTGGGCTTATAGATAAGTTAGTGTAAATGAACCAGATAATTCACTGAAAAAGTCAATAAGAGTTTATAAGCAGATCTCTTTGTAAGTTTTGGAATCTAGATATAAGGAATAGATGCTAAATCATTCTGTACTGATGGAGAATAAAGGTTGAATTACCATCATTCTTGCTAAATTGTAATTTCTCACTAAACCATGGCAACAGAAGGAGATCAACTTTCTCAAGATATGACAAGCTTGACTTTCTGGGAATTTAGAAATAAGTTGGCTTCATTCCTAAGAAATATTTAGTTCACAAAGAAGTTTGCTAAGAACTAAAATCAAAGCATGTAATGCTTATGAAGCAGATAAAGACAGCAAAGATTTTCAAAAAGAAGCATGTACAATTTTTTTTCCATTTGCAGTCTGATGCTTTAAGAGAGTGTGTGTGTATGTGCTGGAGCCTTTGGTGTCCATTACGTTTGTAACATTTTATGGTATGTTTGGATAAACTCTTGTGCCAAGCTCCTGGGATAAAGGAGACTGCATGTCTCATGGAGAAGATTGTAACCATGAGGATGTGGATTGTATAAAAACTGTGAGCAATATTCCAGTGTAAATACACATTTCCTGGATTTACTGGATTTGTTGGAGGAATGTGACATGGTTGTGTTAAAGAGAAGGGGTTTATGCATAAAAGAGAAATTTGTTTACGCAATGTAACTATGAGAAATACTCTAATAATTCTAAGGAAATGTACTTAATGTTTTCTAGATTAGGTAACTGAAATGCTAAACAACACTGCCACACCACCACCAGCACCACCACTCAAACACTGACATAAAGTTTCTAGATAGTCTTAATGAAAATTTTTAGATCAGGTTCCTTGGCTTCTTAATTTGACTTACAAGAGATTCCTGGTTGATGTAGCCTGAGGTTTGCACAAGGATCATTTGTGGTCAGTCATTTATCTCTTCAGTAGTTTAAGGATAATTTCAGAGTCCTTTTGCATTGCATTTAAGCAGTGATCAGAAATATTATAACACACTATCTTTGGGTTCCTTTAAAAAACAAGTCTCGTGAGAGCAGAAATTAGCAGACAATTTTCACTTGTGTTATTTTATATGTGGGACTAATTTTCTGTGTGTACACTAGAGATTGCATCCAAAATTGACTGTAGTGGCACAGATAGAAATTTTTTCCTGGAAAATCTAACAGCAAAAATCTTTTACTGATATGATGAATGGCTAATATCATGTATCAAGTACTAAATTATATTGGGTTTCATCTATCTGCAGGACCCAGACATGTTCTTAGTCTTCTGCTCCCAGCATCTAATCAGAACACATGATTTTTACTTGACACTTTAAGAATCCTAGTAGGGCAGCAAATGGGGTTATTCATATCTGTTCTTGGACTAAAACTGAACAGTGTATATGTTGTATTTATTCCTATTTATAAAAGTGCCTGTAACAGTGCACTAGTTGCAGAATAATAATTTTACATACAATCAAAACTCAGTTAAAATGATCATAAAAGGACCTTCCAACCCATTGAAATAGGCTTCTCCTGCTTCCTGCAACACAGATTAGCTTCTTTTCCTGCATTGTGGAAAAGTATGGGAAAGTAGCATATATTGAAGATAATCAGATCTGAATGGTGTCAGAGCCAAGGAGGAAGTCGGTTCCAAAATTCCAGACAGCACCTTGCCACCAGAACGTTTTTTGTTTAAACCTAATGGCTGTAAGCTTGAGCGTCTCAGAAAGTTGCAACTGCAACATTAATACATAAGGAATAACATGACCCCTCAAATAGCTGAGACTGAAACAATTTACCGTAGTTCTTTTAACTCAAAATCAACAACTAAAATGGCAGATCATGCAGATCACGGAGTATGAGTGTAATGTTTTCCCTACTGATAATATAGTAAGCAGGCAGCCTCATTCTCTACCAGTTACAAATTCTGAATGGGTTTAAGATACAGCCTCATGTGAAGCACATTGGTGTAATCCAACCTTAAACTGTAAAGAGACAGTTGGCTTTGGTGATGTCTGTATCTGAAAGAAAAGGCCGTGATCTTCTTGACAAGTACAAGTGATGGAAAGAGAGCTTGGCAGCTGCTGCTACCTGACATCTGAAAGCAGCTGGAGAACAAAAAAGGCACTCAAATTGTGAACCTGAGTCGCAGATGGCAGGCTTGCGCCCTCGTTCGAAGGCGCTAATATAATTGTGTTCAGTTTTGGGGTACTTTTTGCAGTATGTAATAACTTCGGTTTTCCTGCATGCTTACCGTTAATTAACTCCAATAACTCAGTCTTACCTCAGTTTAGTCTCTACCACCTAGCCCTTATCTAATTCCAATCTCCGTGGGCTCTGGTTCTGGGTGAATTTTTCAGTTGTGTCAGATATCTCCAGTGATTTGAAAAGCGAGCAGGGTGTTGACAGCATGCTGAAGGCAGGTATACCATGCCTCCCCATTAAACCCTCCTCACAGCCCCCATAGTGAACAGGAAGAGAGAAAATCGAACCCTGCGTCAGAAAATCCTCCGCTCAGAAGGGTAATTGCCCAGTCCTCCCCTCTGGGTAATGTAAAAAAGAAAGGAGAATAGCTGTTCTAGAGCCAGTCCCATCTGTTCCCGTGAAGGTCTGCAGACCCGTTGAGAGCACCAGTATCAAAAGCAACGGACAGAAAAAAATTAGTATGAACACTGGGGGTGACAGGCTGAATGAATGGCGAAATAGGCTTCAGTGCGGACCGGATTTCACTCTTGATCTTCATTCAACACTGGGAGGAGATTGTCAGCCAGTACAACCAGCACAGCTCCTAAACCTTATCCAGGTCTAAAATCAAACTTGACTGGGTTCAGAGTGACAGAATTACTCTTGTTTTCTTCCTTTCTCTTATCATTTCTTTATCCTGCCACTGCTCTGGGAATGCTAATATCTAGGTTCCTTGGTAAGAACTTCAGAAATTTTCAGTCACTGTCTTTGGCTCTGATTTTGCATAGAGCGCTGTACAGGATACCCCTGCAACCTCACTGAGCCTGGTATTTTCAGAAGAGTTCTAACATGGGTACAAGGGTCTGCCTAAACAGAGTAACTTGCATGATTGGGGTGTTGGCAATTCTAAGAGCCTATGCGCTTGACTACATGGGGAGAAAGCCCACAGTAGCTGGTATGCACAAGTTATGCCACACAGCTCCCTGTGTGGGCACTTTAGTGTGCACTGACAGAGCCTTTGTGCTCATTAGCTTAATGCCTTTTGGAAGTGTATTAAGTTAAACCACCTGAGGGCACTCTTAGTGCACAGTAAGAGTGTCCACAGAGGGAGTTAGTGCGGAGTAGCTACCATTGTGCTTTAAATTCACACTCTGGCTTACTGCACACTAACTTCCCCGTTAGGGTGACCAGTCAGCAAATGTGAAAAATTGGGACAGGGGGTGGGGGGTAATAGGAGGCTATATAAGAAAAAGACCCAAAAATCGGGCCTGTCCCTATAAAATCAGGACATCTGGTCACCCTATTCCCCGTGTAGTTAAGCCCTAAGTCGAGTTAATAAGTGTTCAATAAAAGATTGATAATAATCAAAGTAAGAATGATTTAGGCTTTTTCTCTCAGAGATATGTAATGTTTTAAATATGTGATTGGTAACCAGTTTGCTTTCATGGGTTTGTGGAAGAAGTATACTTCTTTGTAAAAGGAACCTTTTGGTTTTTAATTTGTAATCTGTTGTCCTTTTACTTTTTTTAGTCTCCTTGTCAGAAGAAGAGAGAGAGCAGCTGAGAAAATTCACAAATAAATCTTACCTGCTAGATAAAAGAACCCGTCATCAAGTGTATTTCAGTTTAATTGATATCCTTCTGGCATACTGCTATGAAATTTGTATTACTGAAGGAGACAAAAATGTAAGTATTTTTTTTCCTTAATGAAACTTCAGAAGTGGCTCAGCTGCCTGTCTACAAGACATTGCATTGTCCCCCACAAGGCAGGGCTTTTAAAGTGGACTTTGTTCCAGAATTTAAAAAGTGAGGATTGAAATGTTACATTTCTAGATTAGCCTGTTGGGCAGCAGCTTAGAATTGGTATCATTCCAAATGACTTTTACGCTGGTGCTACAGGTCTGAAGCGTCCCACAGCTGTGGGAGCGAAAAGGAAAGAGGGTGTGGTGCAGGAGATATAAAAACAAATGAATCACTTCAGGTTATTTCATAGGTCACTGCTATGCTATGACTTGATTATCCAGATAGGGACTACATCAAAGAACAGCTGTTTAATACTGTGTTTTGTTTTTTTTCTGGGTAGTTTTATAATAGCTAGAATTGTTTGTAACAACAGTGTTTGTTTGGTTATGTAAAATGTCATGGGTGGGCGTGTAGGATGAAGGACAGGGTTCTGGAGTTCCACAGAAGCTGCTATGTTGAATTGCTTCTGTTCAGGGAATTCCATAGCTTTGAAGCTTTAAAACAACTGTTTTTTGTTTTTAAATGCCACTTAGAGCACAGGTAGTAGTTATGGGAAACAGTCAGTAAACTAAAGGAAAACTTTTGAAGCCTTCAGAGTAGCCACAGAAAACTTTGGCCCCAATTCTGAGTACTCCCTTTCCCCTAGCTCACCACTGGTTGTGGGGAGGGAGAAAGGTCGCTTTGAACTACCTTTGCCCCTCTGGTATTCTAGGCTTGCCCTTCCCCTGCGTAAGAGTAATCATAAGTCTCCCCTTACTTACATTCTGTTTCCCATAGCCTCTGGTGGGCCATAGGAAACAGAACAGCCAGAGCACTATGTTCTTCAGCTATGTTCTCCTCTGTTCCCCAAAACAGCCTTAGCGGCGCCCCCCCCCCCCCTCCAATGGCACAGATTGAGAGAGGGGACAGCATAGAGCTGTACTTCGGCCAGGAAAGTGCCCTGCAGACCACTGTTGATATTCTCTGAGAGCTGTTCCTTCCCATTTTTTTTGCTACCAGAGTGGAACAGATAAACAATCCTGCTCTCCTGATTGGAGTGAATCCTTAAGGATAGACATTAGAATTGTGTGCAGAACTTTGCAGGTCTGTACAGTTCAATGGTATAATAATAATACTTATTATACTAATATAGCACTTCATATTTTCAGTGTGCTGTACAAACACACACTAATTTATCCTTACAATAGCCCTGTTAGGTAAGGGAATAAATATTGTTGTGCTAATTTTTTAAATGGGGAAACAGAGACATGCAGAAGTTAAATGATTTGTCCAAGGTCACAAATCAAATCTGCATCAGAGCTAGGATTATAATTCAGGAATTCCTGGCTCCTAGCCGTTCTCATTCCACTAGAGCATACTACCTTACAAATCCCATGAATCTGCCTTAAAGACTAACAGATTTATTTGGGCATAAGCTTTCATGGGTAAAAACCTCACTTCTTCAGATGCATAGAGTGAAAGTTACAGATGCAGGCATTATATACTGACACATGGAGAGAAGGGAGTTACTTTGCAAGTGGAGAACCAGTGTTGACAGGGCCAATTCAATCAGGGTGGATGTAGTCAACTCCCAATGATAGATGAGGAGATGTCAATTCCAGGAGAGGAAAAGCTGCTTCTGTAATGAGCCAGCCACTCCCAGTCCCTGTTCAAGCCCAGATTAATGGTGTTAAATTTGCAAATGAATTTTAGTTCTGCTGTTTCTCTTTGAAGTCTGTTTCTGAAGTTTTTTTGTTCAATGATAGTGACTTTTAAATCTGTAATAGAATGACCAGGGAGATTGAAGTGTTCACTTACTGGCTTTTGTATGGTACCATTCCTGATGTCCGATTTGTGTCCATTTATTCTTTTGCGGAGGGACTGTCCGGTTTGGCCAATGTACATGGCAGAGGGGCATTGCTGGCACATGATGGCATATATAACATTAGTAGATGTGCAGGTGAATGAGCCCTTGATGGTGTGGCTGATGTGGTTGGGTCCTCTGATGGTGTCGCCAGAGTAGGTATGGGGACAGAGTAGGCAACGAGGTTTGCTACAGGGATTGGTTCCTGGGTTGGTGTATCCCTGTAGCAACCTCCTCATCTATTATTGGGAGTGGACTACATCCACCCTGATTGAATTGGCCCTGTCAACACACTGGTTCTCCACTTGCAAAGTAACTCCCTTCTCTCCATGTGTCAGTATATAATGCCTGCATCTGTAACTTTCACTCTATGCATCTGAAGAAGTGAGGTTTTTACCCACGAAAGCTTATGCCCAAATAAATCTTAGGGTATGTCTACGCTACGAAATTAGGTCGAATTTATAGAAGCCGGTTTTATAGAAATCGGTTGTATACAGCCGATTGTGTGTGTCCCCACATAAAATGCTGTAAGTGCTCTAGTCGGCGGACCGCGTCCACAGTACCGAGGCTAGCGTCGACTTCCAGAGCATTGCACTATGGGTAGCTATCCCACAGTTCCCGCAGTCTCCGCCGCCCATTGGAATTCTGGGTTGAGATCCCAATGCCTGAATGATGCAAAACAGTGTCGCGGGGGGTTCTGGGTACATGTTGTCAGGCCCCTCCCCCTCCGTCAGAGCACCGGCAGACAATAGATTCGCGCCTTTTTACCTGGGTTACCTGTGCAGACAATATACCACGGCAAGCATGGAGCCCGCTCAGCTCAGCTCACCGTCACCATATGTCATCTGGGTGCCGGCAGACGTGGTACTGCATTGCTACACAGCAGCAGCAGCTAACTGCCTTTTGGCGGTAGACGGTGCAGCATGACTGGTAGCTGTGGGGCTGGCAGCCGTAGGGCTGCATTGCACCAGCCTCTTGCCTTTTGGTAGAAGATGTTATATTACGACTGGTATCCGTCGTCATCGTACTGCAGTGGCTGTCAATCATGGGCACCTGGGCAGACATGCTCAGTCCTATCGAACTGTCTTGATGATGATGGCTATCAGTCGTAGTATGCTATTTTCTGCCAATCGCCCAGTATTTTCTGCTAAGCACCCAGAAGAGGCCGAGGGCGATCTGGGTGCTGGCAGACGTGGGGCTGGCAGACGTGGGGCTGCATTGCTACACAGCAGCAGCCCCTTGCCTTTTGGTAGAAGATGGTATATTACGACTGGTATCCATCGTCATCGTACTGCAGTGGCTATCAGTCATGCTGCACCGTCGGCTGCCAGCTTAAGATGTAAAAAATAGATTTGTTCTGTATTCATTAGCTTCCCCCTCCCTCCGTGAAATCAACGGCCTGCTAAACCCAGGGTTTTGAGTTCAATCTTTGGGGGGGGCCATTCTGTGTGACAGTTGTTTGTGTTTCTCCCTGATGCACAGCCACCTTTCTTGATTTTAATTCCCTGTTCCTGTACGCCATGTCGTCACTCACCCCTCCCTCTTTCCCCGGTCCGTCAGATACTAGTTTCGCGCCTTTTTTCAGACCAGGCGCCATAGCTAGCACTGGGATCATGGAGCCAGATCACCGCGGCAATTATGAGCACTATGAACACCACGCGCATTGTCCTGGAGTATATGCAGAGCCAGGACATGCCAAAGCAAAACCAGGACCAGCCGAGGAGGCGATTGCAGCGCGGCCACGAGAGTGATGAGGAAATTGACATGGACATAGACCTCTCACAAGGCACAGGCCCCAGCAATGTGGAAATCATGGTGTTACTGGGGCAGGTTCATGCCGTGGAACGCCGATTCTGGGCCCGGGAAACAAGCATAGACTGGTGGGACCGCATCGTGCTGCAGGTGTGGGACGATTCCCAGGGGCTGCGAAACTTTCGCATGCGTAAGGGCACTTTCATGGAACTTTGTGACTTGCTTTCGCCTGCCCTGAAGCGCCAGAATACCAGGATGAGAGCAGCCCTCACAGTTGAGAAGCGAGTGGCGATAGCCCTGTGGAAGCTTGCAACGCCAGACAGCTACCGGTCAGTCGGGAATCAATTTGGAGTGGGCAAATCTACTGTGGGGGCTGCTGTGATCCAAGTTGCCAGGGCAATGAAAGACCTGGTGATATCAAGGGTAGTGACTCTGGGAAACGTGCAGACCATAGTGGATGGCTTTGCTGCAATGGGATTCCCAAACTGTGGTGGGGCCATAGACGGAACCCATATCCCTATCTTGGCACCGGAGCACCAAGCCACCGAGTACATAAACCGCAAGGGGTACTTTTCAATGCTGCTGCAAGCCCTGGTGGATCACAAGGGACGTTTCACCAACATCAACGTGGGATGGCCGGGAAAGGTACATGATGCTCGCGTCTTCAGGCACTCTGGTCTGTTTCGAAAGCTGGAGGAAGGGACTTTCTTCCCGGACCAGAAAGTAACCGTTGGGGATGTTGAAATGCCTATCGTGATCCTTGGGGACCCAGCCTACCCCTTAATGCCATGGCTCATGAAGCCGTACACAGGCAGCCTGGACAGGAGTCAGGACCTGTTCAACTACAGGCTGAGCAAGTGCCGAATGGTGGTGGAATGTGCATTTGGACGTTTAAAAGCGCGCTGGCGCAGCTTACTGACTCGCTCAGACCTCAGCGAAAAGAATATCCCCATTGTTTTTGCTGCTTGCTGTGCGCTCCACAATATCTGCGAGAGTAAGGGGGAGACATTTATGGCGGGGTGGGAGGTTGAGGCAAATCGCCTGGCCGCTGATTACGCGCAGCCAGACACCAGGGCAGTTAGAGGAGCACAGCAGGGCGCGGTGCGCATCAGAGAAGCTTTGAAAACGAGTTTTGTGACTGGCCAGGCTACGGTGTGAAACTTCTGTTTGTTTCTCCTTGATGAACCCTCCGGCCCCCCCACCCTGTTCACTCTACTTCCCTGTAAACCACCCTCCCCTCCCCCCTTCGAGCACCGCTTGCAGAGGCAATAAAGTCATTGTTACTTCACATTCATGCATTCTTTATTAATTCATCACACAACTAGGGGGATAATTGCCAAGGTAGCCCGGGATGGGTGGGGGAGGAGGGAAGGAAAAGGACACACTGCAGTTTAAAACTTTAACTCTTATTGAAGGCCAGCCTTCTGATGCTAGGGCAACCATCTGGGGTGGAGTGACTGGGTGGCCGGAGGCCCCCCCACCGTGTTCTTGGGCGTCTGGGTGAGGAGGCTATGGAACTTGGGGAGGAGGGCTGTTGGTTACACAGGGGCTGTAGCGGCGGTCTCTGCTCCTGCTGCCTTTCCTGCAGCTCAACCATACGCTGGAGCATATCAGTTTGATGCTCCAGCAGCAGGAGCATCGACTCTTGCCTTCTGTCTGCAAGCTGACGCCACCTATCATCTTCAGCCCGCAACTAGCTCTGTTCATCCCGCGATTCAGCCCGCCACCTCTCCTCTCATTCATATTGTGCTTTTCTGTAGTCTGACATTGACTGCCTCCACGCATTCTGCTGTGCTCTGTCAGCGTGGGAGGACATCTGGAGCTCCGTGAACATATCGTCCCGCATCCTCCGTTTTCTCTTTCTAATCTTCACTAGCCTCTGTGAAGGAGAAACATTTGCAGCTGGTGGAGGAGAAGGGAGAGGTGGTTAAAAAAGACACATTTTAGAGAACAATGGGTACACTCTTTCACGTTAAATTTTGCTGTTCACATTACACAGCACATGTGCTTTCGTTACAAGGTCGAATTTTTCCTCTTATATTGAGGGCCTGCCGGTTTGGTGTGAGAGATCACTCACGCAGTGCCAGGCAACCGATTTTTGGCTTGCAGGCAGCCATGGTAAGCCACAGTCTTTTGGCTTTTTTAACCTTCTTAACATGTGGGAATGGTTTCAAACAGCAGCGCCCTCATTTCCCATATCAAGCATGAATTGGGTTGGCCATTTAAAATGGGTTTGCAATGTAAAAGGAGGGGCTGCGGTTTCCGGGTTAACATGCAGCACAAACCCAACTAACCCCACTCCCCCCCCCCCCCCCAATTCTCTGGGATGATCACTTCACCCCTCCCCCCACCGCGTGGCTAACAGCGGGGAACATTTCTGTTCAGCAGAGCAGGAACGGGCACCTCTGAATGTCCCCTTAATAAAATCGCCCCATTTCAACCAGGTGACCGTGAATGATATCACTCTCCGGAGGATAACAAAGAGCGATAAGGAATGGATGTTGTCTGCATGCCAGCAAACACCGGGACCATACGCTACAATGCTTTGTTATGCAATGATTCCAGACTACGTGCTACTGGCCTGGCGTGGTAAAGTGTCCTACCATGGCGGACGGGATAAGGCAGCCCTCCCCAGAAACCTTTTGCAAAGGCTTTGGGAGTACATGAAGGAGAGCTTTCTGGAGATGTCCCTGGAGGATTTCCGCTCCATCCCCATACACGTTAACAGACTTTTCCAGTAGCTGTACTGGCCGCGATTGCCAGGGCAAATTAATCATTAATCATTAAACACGCTTGCTTTTAAACCATGTGTAATATTTACAAAGGTACACTCACCAAAGGTCCCCTGTGTGCCCTCAGGGTCTGGGAGCACGCCTTGGGTGAGTTCGGGGGTTACTGGTTCCAGGTCCAGGGTGATAAACATATCCTGGCTGTTGGGGAAACCGGTTTCTCCGCTTCCTTGCTGCTGTGAGCTATCTACATTATCTCCATCCTCATCTTCCTCGTACCTCGAACCCGCTTCCCTGTGTGTTTCTCCAGTGAGGGAGTCATAGCACACGGTTGGGGTAGTGGTGGCTGCACCCCCTAGAATGGCATGCAGCTCCGCTTAGAAGCGGCATGTTTGCGGCTCTGCCCCAGACCTTCCGTTTGGTTCTCTGGCTTTGTGGTAGGCTTGCCGTAGCTCCTTAATTTTCACGCGGCACTGCTGTGCGTCCCTGTTATGGCCTCTGTCCTTCATGGCCTTGGAGACCTTTTCTAATATTTTGCCATTTCGTTTACTGCTTTGGAGTTCAGCTAGCACTGATTCATCTCCCCATATGGCGAGCAGATCCCGTACCTCCCGTTCTGTCCATGCTGGAGCTCTTTTGCGATCCTGGGACTCCATCACGGTTACCTGTGCTGATGAGCTCTGCGTGGTCACCTGTGCTCTCCACGCTGAGCAAACAGGAAATGAAATTCAAACGTTCGCGGGCCTTTTCCTGTCTACCTGGTCAGTGCATCTGAGTTGAGAGCGCTGTCCAGAGCGGTCACAATGAAGCACTGTGGGATAGCTCCCGGAGGCCAATAACGTCGAATTCCGTCCACACTACCCCAATTCCGACCTGCTAAGGCCGATTTTATCGCTAATCCCCTCGTCGGAGGTGGAGTAAAGAAACCGGTTTAAAGGGCCCTTTAAGTCGAAAGAAAGGGCTTCGTCGTGTGAACGTGTCCAGGCTTAATTCGATTTAACGTTGCTAAAGTCGACCTAAACTCATAGTGTAGACCAGGCCTTAGTCTTTAAGGTGCCCCCAGACTCCTTGTTGTTTTTGTAGATACAGACTAACACGGCTACCCCCTGATACATGAATCTGCCACACTTTAAAAAGAACAACACTGTACATGTACTGCTGGACTTAGGTCCCTCTTTGGAAGCCAAAAACCTTGAACAGTTTTCAGGAAAAAGAGGCATTTCAATTTGAGCTGTGTTGATTCATTGGGCAGACATTCAAGGTGCTGTTGCTTGGAGGAAAGTGTGTTTATTAAGAGAGAGAATTCTACTAAAATGCCGTTTTTCTCTGATTGCTGTTGTGTTTTAAAGGCTTTATGCATAAGCTAGATATTCCCAGTCATTTAAATACACACGTTACTATTTCATATTCATAAATATTCTTAACCTTTGCAATTTTAAACATTTAAATTACTACTGGCAGAATATTATTTGAAAATAGTTTGCCAGCAATTTTGAATGTTGAATTAAATAATATTTGTTTTATTCTATTTCTCTTCCCTCCCCCACCAAAAAAAAAAATAAAAAATCAGGTCGAGTCATCATGGAATATCAGGAAACTGAGTGCAACTTTGTGCTGGCTCGAGGTAACGTGAATTTCAAGAACTGTAGTGTTAGTGGTTAAAATACCATTATTACTGTACTGTATGTTATGTTCTGCTTATTCATAACTATAGATCTATTGAATGTTTTAAATTTCCTTTTGCTGTATGTAGTTATTTTAATTAATTACATGTTGTAACTTCCAAAACTGACTACAGAATTATTTAAAATGGATCTTTTAGTAAGTGCAGTATACATTTGCAGGCTAAGCTTATTGTAAGTGAGATATTTTTGGGCTACATAGATATCTGGTAAAGTTTTGATATCATTGTCACCAACGTGGAGCAAACTGTAATATCCATTCGGTGGAACAGAAAGAGAAAGTGAAGCGGTATAGAGAAAGTGAAACAAATACTTTGGCAAGATGTCTCAATCTGATAAATAAGCCAGAACAGATCAGGTGCTTTCTCTTGCTCGCATGAACTGGACTGACACTCTGAAGAAGCATTAAATATATCATTCTTACCACATAAACATTTTTCTTTAAATTAATAAAGCTTACTTATCTGGTTGGATGTGGTTTGTGGTATGTCAGTGAGGATATTGGAGCAAATCTATGGTCTGACTAAACTAGGATTTTTCCTCCTGTTATGAAAAAATAGTAGTTCCTTTACCAGCTTGATATTGTAATATAGTAAAATATTTGTCAAGTAGGCATATTAAGTGCAACCACATTCATAGCACTAGAAAATAATAGTATAAAACTCCAGCTGTTTGTACAAAAGCCAGAGATAATCTTCCTATTTCACTGGCTGAGAGCAACATTGGATGGTAAGACAGCAGCTGTCAATCAAAATGTTTGAAAAATACCTTAAAAATTAACTACAGAAACTGGCAAGTGGCTTTATTTTACTGGGCAATTAGTTTTAGAAAGGATTATTCTAATTATCTTTTTCACACTGAGCTCTTACACACAAGCAAATTACCTGTTTGAAGGGATACTGATCATGTATTACTTTAAAACAGTTCTGTAATTCTATCTTCATGTTTCTCTGATTAAATTCTTTGATTTAAAATGGTTTTAAGACATTAAACTTTATTTCTGTCAAAGAAGGTAATCATGGCATGGGAAAATGGAAGCAAGAACAAATATAATAAAGAGTACACAAATTGCAGTATTATGCAAATTCACTTTAATGACTAGAAGTCCCTTTTTTAATGAATGACTGATGAACAATCAAGATAAAAACATATGGATGAGAGGCATTTGATTTGCTAGAAAATCCTCTCATCCTGAGCACCAACTGACAGAAAACATAAGATATGAATGTCAAATGTTGTAATGATACTCAAATAACTTTACTTTATGAAGATGCACATGTATGTCTTTATAAAGTTTTTATATATAACAGAAACATTTAAATATTAAACCAAATAAATGTATACTCTTTAAACGGAGACATGATAGAAGCTAGTGTATTATGTAAAGTGATGCACTATAAAAGAATACTGTCAGAATTGACAGGCCAAGTTATCTACTTAAAATGTTCATATTTTACTTCACCCTTCCTCTCTGATTCCTAAAAACTGGTTTATGTCAGCAAACAAAGATTGTAGCACATTGGGAACTGAAACTGTTCTTCTGAGTGATATAATAATAAAAAAAACCCATAGTAAAGAGTTTCTCCACAATTGTAAGGGCATAAACCTGATGCTGTGTCCATTCCACGCTTGTGAGCGGGAATCTTCTAAATTGTAATAATCTGCCTAAACACAAAAATGAGAAAAGCAGAATGGAGAGGCTTTGTCAAAACACATCTGGGCCTATTAGTTCTGACAATGCCCTGTGAATTTAATTTGCTTCCGTACTATTTTTGATAGTTAAATTAGTAAATTCTTCACATTTTGAAGTGTGAGTAATTCATACTGTATTTTTATAATCAGTCCCGTGTACTACATGACACAATGGGACCAAACTGCAGCAATGGTTAAATTCTGCTCCAGCAACTTCTAAATTCTGCGGCAACAACCTCTAAATTCCATAGCAACATTAATTTATTTCATCTCTGTGCTATATTCTTCATTTCCCTCTTCCCATCTCCACACAAATACACACAGCTATGGGTCTGATTTTAAAAAACAAAAGAACTACTTCAGGTTAAATGTGTTTAAATATGTTTTACAGTGATTGCTTTTGAGGATGGGTTTTTTTCCCCTGTACTCTTTTGGAAGCCCATTCGGTGCACTGAAACTCAGCTCTTGCAGTGTTTCCTTGATAGCCCAGCTCAGGACCACCTTTGCCATGTGTGGGCAGGGACTGTCATTTATTAGGTGTTTGTACAGTGCCTAGCACAATGTACATAAAAAGAGAACGACTGCCAGGAAAACAATCTGGCTATGCCCTTTAGGCACTATGGCAATATACATGTAATATAATAATAATTAATAATTTGAATCAGGGAAGGCAGGTACTTGTAGCCTGCTTCAGCCTCTCATCTCCGGAGCTCAATAGGTCTTGACTGCTGCACTGTTTTCCAGGCTTCATAGCCTACACCAGTCTGCACTTTTGGCTTCCTCTTTGGACTGTAATTGGACTGTAATTCTGGCTCCCCAATCTTCTGCCACCTGGCGTCAAACAACAGCGCAGGGAGTATGCACTGTAATCCAGTTAACTTCCCCTTGTGGGGAAGGATGGGAAGCAAGCAGCAACTGCAGCCTGGTTGCAGACAGAAGACAAAATGTTAGGCTCTTGGCTGCAGCAAAACAGCAAATTCCATGACAGAAATAGTGAATTTCATGGCATCTTGAAAAATATCCCAAATTCCATAGTTGCAGAATTGCAGAATCCACAGGCCCCTGATTGAGTTTACATCTCTCAGAGCTATTGTTTCAGGGTGTCTGCAGACGTGGGCAGTGGATGCTTACATTGATTTGTCCTTGGTTCATATTTTCAACCATGCTTCCTTTTTTTTTTTTTTTTTTTTAACTCCTGTGAACCTTACAGAGCCAGTACAGCCAAGATTGAGTGAACTGAATTCTATTCCATTTTGTGCATCTTTCAGTGGAATTGTTCACTGCGTTTCTGATACACCTGTATAAAGCAGTAGGGTTGCCCAGGTGTGACTGAGGGGCTTATCTGCCAGCGGAACCTTTATTTCTGGTGAAGATAAAGAAGATAGAAAGAACCCAGCTGAATTGTCTGAGCCAAGACTCTGTTTGTAGGGTTGGCAATTAAAAAAAAAAAAAAATAGGGCCTAATCTTGCAAACACTTCCAATGATGCACTACTCATGATAGAAAACACTATTCACTAGTAAGAGTTTGCAGGGATTGGGCCTTCGGTTCTGTAGTTTTTAACATTTCAATGCATGTGTGTTACTGTCTAACACTGTAGTTAGGCGCAACTGATGAAGTTATAAATGCAGTGGCAGTCTTGACTTTTTCACAATCCTAACTTATTGTAATGAAGAGGTTTTCTTATGGGTGTGCACTTACCGTACAATGTAGCAATTGGTGCCTCAGCTGCAGGCAGCAGTAGACTTTACACCCAGGAAATTCAGTTGTCTGGCACCAAGTTGTTCATATCAGATGAAAAAGTGCTGAGTGGTCAGCAATGGTGGTTTTTATTGATTTTAATCAATTGCAAATTCAGGATGAAAAGGGTTTTTTTTTAAATTCATAAATGGAAAGTTTTATCTTTGAAGAGTGAAAGATGGAAAGGAAATCACTCTTGAGAGAATCTTTAATAACTCACTAATGCCTCTGGCCTAAGTAAACTAGAGGTCTTCTTCACTCATAAAGGAGGACAATGAGCTGCCTTCCCAGGGGAGATATATTTATCTCTCTCTTCAATATCCATAACTTTGCTAAAAGGCAAAGGCATATATCATTTTTAGAGTTCTTGTGTGTGTACACATGGATTCTGTTATCATATGTTTTTAATTTTTATTTATTCTTAAAAGGCTTTTTATAGCTCTCTTTAATATACATAATGTTAAGGGACAGACTTATTGCTGTAATGTAAAGAATGGCAAAGACTTCAGTTAAATGTTTTATTGTAATGTGCCCTGAATTCAATATTTTTCAATTAAAAACCACTAAAATTTATCAGATTTTTATAATTGTACCATGCACGTTGAAAGTGCTGGGTCTTGTTTCTGTTTAAAATTAACCTATTGTTTCCATAGCTGTTAAAACTATAGACCTTTTTGTGCGTGTTGCAATAATGTCTTAAAAAAAAATTACGATGTGCTTTTTCTTATTCAAGTAAATTAATCATACAATTTCATTGATGCTCTCAGAGTTTCACTAGTATTCCTGAGGTCCTGGTATCCTTTGGAAGAAGAGTTTTATGTTATCCACTCTACAGACATTTCAGATTAGTGACACGAGCCTTCAGTGATACAGTCATGATATTGCAACTAGGTGAGATACTTAATTTTTTACTATATGTGTTAATTAGCCATATACAGTGAAGTTTGGCTGTACTATATATTTATTGGTATGGGGGACGAGGGGGCCTTTCTACACAGAACATTAGTACACACCAGCCAGGGTGTAAATTCTAGTGCACACCAACGTGTCATAGACTAACTGTCCGTTTGGCCCTTGCTGACACGCACTAAAAGTTCCTTAATGCATGTTGACATAATATTATGAGACCGTGTCAACGTGCACTGGGGAACAATAGTGTATGTCAGCAGGGTCAAAATGGACAGTTTGTGCATCACATGCTGGTGTGCACTAGAACTTACACCCGTGCTGGTGCACATTAACACACTGTGTGGACAAGTCCTGTGTGTGTGCACGCATGTACGCGTATTACAGTGAGGAAAAAGGTTTTCCTTTACTGGGCAAAAGTATAGTTATGAAGCTACTGTCATGCACAGTTAGGTGTTATACTTTTGTATTGTGCCCTGTTTTAAAGTATCTAAAGTATACTTTTAATTATAATTACATTGTATTTCTAATGGTGGATCATGGTCAAAAGTTTAGATGCACATCTGTAGTTTGTTAGCTCTTCCTGTGTTATTTAATTGCCTGATCCAAAACCTGCTGAAATAAATGAAAGGACTCCCATTCGCTTAAATGAGCTGTGAATCAGGCTCCAAGGGCAGTTTTGAAAGCGCCCCCTGCATTTGGTTGTGGCTGCCATTCTGTTCAATGAAATCCAGGTGATCCTGATATGGAGTCCCCCACTGGAATACATACGTGCGTGCTACACAATCTGGATCATCAAAGCAGCTTCCCTACCTTGATCCATGATTTGGAAGAGCTATTCCATTAAATTAACACTTGTGAATGGTGCTAAGAATTGTTCTGAAAGTAAATTTACTTTACTGTTAAATTCATTTTCTTAGCAAGCTAGTTTCCCAGAGGTAGAGCTTCTGCTGATTTTAAACTGATTTGGTCCCATTAGCTATGACATTTTTTTTTCCTACTTCAAATAATCATATTAGACCTCTGAGGTCCCTTCGTTCCAAAAATACGCTGTCACTTGTGCCAGATTAATACTGGCATATAGGTGCACTAATTTTTAAGAAACAGTTTTGGGGGCTTTTATCTGTGTGGTTCTTTTAGTCTGAGAGGGGCCACTTCCCTTATGGGTTTAGAAAAAATGGTTGGGACAGCTGTGTATTAGGTGCAATGATGGAATGATAAGGTCAGAAATATAGATTTTTTTTTTTTATAAGGCCATGGCTAAAGATATTAAGCATGAACAGGTTAATGGAGCACTCCTATGGTATAACTGTATTGATACAGCACTAAGATGGAATAAATTCTAACTGAACTAACATATTGTTTTATCAGTGACCCAGAAAGGGCTGAAATAACAGCTTCGTGATGTGGAAAGCATCAAAATAATGCAGTATGCATCATAAAATGTTTTTATCACTTTCAAAGTCATAATTATATCTTAGGGGGAGAGGAAGACCTCTATAAGCTTGTCTTTTAGTGCGCTGCCTCTGCCTTTACCTACGCAAAATCAGGCAGTGTTAAATAACCAAATAGTGCTGTGTAAACAAAACATATAGTAGTGGGATTCCATATGGACAGGTTTCGTTTATTTTAAATTGAATTAAAAGCTGAGTGCACTACATATTTGAACCTTTGCTTTGTTTCACACTTTAGTGGTAGAGCTGTCATCTTTTTAATGTCTGAAAGTAAATCTCATAGCAACAGAGTATTTATTATATATCCTGTGTACCATCTTTCACATATGTGCAAATTTTCAAAACTGCTATCATGTCAGTTTCAATTGTACAGTTGTACGCACTTGTGTTGATATCCTGGGTTGTTAAAATTACTTACAACTATGCTGTGTATTGTGAATTACTACATTCAAAAAAGCAGTTTCTTCTATATTGATAACTGTTAATTCTTTGAAGAAAAAATTGTATTAACAGATTATTTTTCATGGTGTGTGAGAGTTGCAGGAATCGAAAATTATACTGATACCTGGAACTTGCTAAATTAATTCTGGGCTAGTGTTTTAAAAAAAAAAAAAAAAAAAAAAAGTGCTACTTGTCCAATTTACCACTGACAACATAAAGGTCAGGCAGTGAAGTTAAGCAGGGAAAGTATCAAGCCTCCTTTCCAATTAACTCCATTGGATCTGTGTAGCATCTCTTGAGTGCGGAAAAAATTAAATGCTTATGATATAAGACGTAGTGTAGAATTCAGGCAGTCTGTCAGGGGATGTCTACACAGCGAAGCTGCGTGTCAGCTAACCTAGGTGAGCTAGCTTGAATCCAGCTGGTGTGAGTATTGGTAATGGTGAAGACAGCGCAATATGGGCTTCACCACAGGCTAGTGAGCCGAGTACCTAGCCAGGGTTTGTGCTGGCTTTGTACTACTTGCCCTGAACCCATGCTGGGCTGTCTGCTCTACTGTTGTTACCTATGCCAAGCTAGTTCAGGTAATCTAGCACCCTCTACAGCTTTTGCTGTGTACACATGGCCTCTGATTTACTTGGGGAGGGACCTACAACAGAGATACTATGTACATTTGTATTTTAATTTTGTGGCACAAGAGAGATTTTACAGAATGAACATTCAGTGACCCAAGAAATAAATATTAAAAAGATTTTGGTAACACAGACGGCACCCATGTTCTAAGGTCTTAAGTCTAGGATTGCTTTGGTGGACTCGTGTGAATACTGCAGGAAACCAGTACATTTTTTCAACTTTTGTTGCTTGACCCATCATCACCAGAAAGAAGAAAAACACATGATTTGGGAAGTACAACTGTGTTGTACTGTGATGGTATACTTGAAATAGAAATGAGAGGATTGTTACTATTTAATGTTTATAATAGTAATGCCTAGAGATCATTCAGTAATGGGGCTCTAGTGTGCTAGGCACCGTACAAACACAGCAGTAAGCATTCCTTGCCCCAAAGATCTGACAATTGAAATACACAAGACAGACAAAGGGTAGGGGAAAGGAATAATAACGTATAGCAAAGAGTGAATTATATGATGATCTGTGAACATCATGTTACTGCCATGATTATTATTTGTTTTTGGTAGGGTTTTGTTAGGAGGGGTTTAGCTAAATGGAAAGACAAGGAAAAAGAGAGAGGAACATTTGAAGAGAAGTGATGAGGGGAAGAAGAAAGGATGCACAGAGTAAGGTAGGCGGGACAGGTGTGGAGTGCAGCCAAGATGAAGAGAGTATGAGGGAGGAAGCGCTGGGAGGTGGTTGGAGCAAACAGCCAATCAGAGCAGAAGAGAAAATTTCTAACAAACTATAGGACATATTCTGATGATATCTTCACTTTCCTTGCATGACAGACTCAAGGCCAAACTCTCTGTTTGTGTGAATTGCTGCAGCTGGCTTAAATTCAGCCAGAACACCAGCAGAGAATTTTACCCTTTGATTATTAATTCCTTGTTTAAAATGCAGGCTGAACACCTATGGTGCTGTGTCAATAAAAATAAATAAATAGATGTGTTCATTAAAAACAAACCAGACTCACTTTCACATAAGTCCCTGAGCAGTAGCAGCCTTGTCATTACCAAACCTGGGTGGGTTCTAAACATCCTGATCTTAAAAGGAGCAGAGCACCTTCAGTTCCTGTTGAAGTTACTAAGGCCCTAAGTGGATAATTTGGAGCAGAAATGCTGCATATG
The DNA here is from genome assembly GCF_028017835.1 of Emys orbicularis. Lineage (NCBI taxonomy): Eukaryota > Metazoa > Chordata > Testudines > Emydidae > Emys > Emys orbicularis. The sequence goes on from NC_088689.1 coordinate 120,730,381, forward strand.
CTTTCATTAGGGCCCTACCAAATTCATGGCCATGAAAAACACATCACAGACTGTGAAATCTGGTCTCTCCCCATGAAATTTTGTGTGTTTTTACCCTCTACTATACAGATTTCACCGGGGGGGGGAAGAGACCAGCATTTCTCAAACTGGGGGTCCTGACCCAAAAGGGAGTTGCAGGAGCGTTGCAGTACTGCCATCCTTATTTCTGCGCTGCCTTCAGAGCTGGGCAGCTGGAGAGCGGCAGCTATTGGCTGGGCGCCCAGCTCTGAAGGCAGCGCCCCGGCAGCAGCAGCACAGCAGTAAGGGTGGCAATACCATACTAAACCAGCTCTGAAAGCAGAGCCGCCGTCAGCAGCAGCACAGAAGTAAGGATGGCATGGTATGATATTGCCACCCTTACTTCTGGGCTGCTGCCTTCAGAGCTGGGTGGCCGGAGAGTGGTGGCCGCTGACTGAGGACCCAGTTCTGCATGCAGCGGCCTAGAAATAAGGGTGGCAATACTGTACTATGCAATCCTTACTTCTGAGCTGCTGCTGGCGGTGGCTCTGCCTTCAGAGCCGGGCTCCCAGCCCGTAGCCGCTTCTCTCCAGCTGCCTGGCTCTGAAGGCAGTGCCGCCACCAGCAGCAGCACAGAAGTAAGGGTAGCAGTACCGCAACTCCCCCCCCCACACACACACAATAACCTTGCGACCCCACCCCCCACAATAACCCTGCAAACCCTCCCACCCCCAAAAGTTCTTCTTGTGTCAGGACCCCTACAATTACAACAGTGTGAAATTTCAGATTTTAATAGCTGAAATAATTAAATTTATGCTTTTTAAAATCCTATGACCATGAAATTGACCAAAATGGACCATGAATTTGATAGGGCCCTAGCTATCAAGTATCCCATGAGCCATCTAAACTTTAATCAATTTAATACTTAACAGTGGGAAAGCATTGGAAAAAGTGGAAATACGACAGGTTTAGTTTCATTCAGCTGCATACCGTGCATTTCTTGTGCTGTATTGGTTACCTAGGAAACCATTGCAGGAAGAAATGTGATTGGCTGTATTGGTAGGTTGATTGTCAGAGTTGTGGGTGGAATTTCAAGAGCTCAGATTGTGCATGTAAGGCACAAAAAGTGAATGCTTGCCCATTTCATCATGTGTTTTTATTGGTAAAAAGAAGGAAACTGCACTGAAGATAAGCCATGATATTCTCTAAATATTACCTGAGACGTTAAATAGATTCTAATAGGTTAATTTAGTCAGAAGGGGAAAATAGTCTTAATCTATTGGGCGGAGGGGCAAAATAGTTAATATAGTGGTGGTGATATAAACAAAGATGATTAATATTAATAGTCTTGAAAATGCCAGTATTTATGTGCTGAAGTTATTTCTTACTATTGTAGTTGAGTGTGTGTGGTATATAAGGCCTTAAATTCTTAAATTAAAAAACCACAAGAATATAACTTGTGTTATATGTTAAGTGTATTTAATAGATATATACCTTACCAGAAAACAGAATGAAATAAATAGGAACCTGTATATGAATTTGAAAAAGGAGACGGATGTTCAAACCATATTAACTTAGTTTTGTGCTTGTACTGTCTAAACAGCATACCACAAATACACTCAACAAAATGTTTACTTCTTCAAATTCCATGGAAAATCTAAGAAGATCTTTGGGGCCTTTCTTTGTTTTTGTATAATGCCTAGCATATTGTACATACTACTGAAAGCATAATACAAGTAAATACAATATTATATGGTGGGTTGTATGTTTATAGTGTATCATATTTATTTTCGGAGTATTGAACGCACTGAACCACCAACATCATGCTTTTCAACGTATCCAAATGTATACATTACACACAGGTAAACGTGACTTGCTTTCATCAATAGAAAGCTAATGCTAGTAATAAAACTTAGCCATTAAACCATTCCTTTTGACCCAAATCCAGCAAAACACTTAAGCACGTGCTTAACTTTCGACAGGTGAATAGTCTGATTGACTTCATGCTCAATTGAGGCCTTTTCCTATATGATAGATGAAGCTGGAGCGTAGTACAATAATATATTTGGAATTTAAAGTTGAATAAGATATTTTGGCAAGGAATTTCATTGCAGCTCTGATAGTGTCTGATGTGTTCAGTTTGTTGATAACGTACACAAAATGCATAGCCCAAAGTCTGAGACTCTGTGTACTAGATGGACACTTTCCAAAGGCACTTTAACAGAGCATAACCCTGTGAATGTTAAGGAACAACTCTTAGGAAACCAGTTATTTCTACTCATTAAAAAGTAATTTGTCAGTTTTGCCACAAACAATTAACAAGCCTAGAGATCAGTCATTAAATGAGTTATTAACCAGTTTTTCAGAAACTATTGCTTTTCCAAAATATTATTCAGTTGACCTAATAGAAAAATGTACATAAAAAGAGAACGACTGCCAGGAAAACAGTTGGACAGGTAGCTCATGAAGGAAAATTGTGAGTGAATTTGTTTTAAAAATGTAGAGTTTACTCAACGTTCACAATATTGAATTTTTTTTTAATCTGGTTGGTAAACTAAAGGACGCATGAGACATTCGTTTAAATTAGAAGCTCATTTGTATTAAGACCTCTAGGAAGATGTCTCACATGCTTTGGGTGATCAGTGCTTTGAATGTTTTAAAATGCTTTTACATAAAAGCTATTTAAAATTGAATGCTTTGATTGCAGTATCCTGTCATATCTGTTATCTGAATACATTTACAAATACTATTGGTATTGGATTTGAGAAATTTCTGATTTGTGAGTTATTGGTACATACAAGCTATAAAATTGCTTCAGAAATAAACATATATCAAAACTGACAGATGATTAAAGCACAGATTAATCATATGTAGCTTTGGTATATTTATATAAACATTGTTTTTCCTCTTCAGTAAACCTGTAGGCATCCATGTACATTTTTTTCGAAATATTGGAGATGTACAGTATTTCTGTCACTAGGTAATGCTAGTTTGTGTATTTTACATTTATTAGCTGCTTGTAAAGATATAAACCATTTGCTCCTTTGTGTGAGGTTAAAGAATATCCTATGCTTTTTTCAGCATACATGTGAACAATAAATAATTGATGACTAATTATATATAAAAAGAGATTGATTTGTAGTTCTCAATTTCTTAATTTCTTCTGATGGATGTTGGCACCAAGAGCTTTCTGCTTGTTTTGTAACAGAGTGGTGGCTGTAGGTGGCAGCACTTCATGTCTGGTTTACTTTCATTGGACTCTCCTGTAGGACACAGAGAAATGTGATTGATTGAACCTGCCATCAAATTGTAAAACACATTACTGTAAAATTACCATGTTTGCCAACAAATCAAGGATCATATTTGCCAACAAGGATCTTTGAAGAGTCAGAATTGCACAGAAATTCTTGAGCCAGTAACATTAAATATTGCTTTTGACACTTCGAAATGAAATTTTAAATTAATCCAAAATAGATTAATGTTCATTTGCATTAATTCATGTTAACATGTATCTGTTTGTCATACATATACACTGAGTTTTTTAGTATACTTCTCTCTGCTTAAATATTCTTGAGATTTTGTCTCTTAGAATCTGAGGACTATATTGATGCAAACACAAGGGGTTAGTGACATCTTTTATAGTCCTCATATATTCAGTTTCATGCTATCCTTTAATGTCTTTAAGAGGGAGACAATAAAAGTTCAGTTTATTTCTTTAGATGCAAACTCATTTTGCTGCGTGCAAGTATGTGGAAAAAATACATAGAATTGTCTTTGGGAAAAGAGCTTCATTTACTTGATTTGATGCTGTAGTGGGGAAAAAAATCAGATTGAGGAGATAAAAAATAGCTGAATGAATTGTATAGTCTCCTGTTACTTCATAAATGTTTTATTTTCAATGCATGAGCCACTGAGCCTGTGAAAAAGTTAGATTACAGTGACTTTATTTCTGTTATATCAAATGACTGATGTAGATTTAGGCCCGAATTATATCCTCCTACACACAACCTCATAGGATAGGAAAAAGTCCTTCTGAAACTCCATGAGTTTAAAATTGTGGGATTTCTGCTGCAGGCAGTCATGGCAGTGAACTCCTGCAGAGTCCAACAATCTGAGAGCAAATGCGCTGGCTCTTATGGCACTTTTTGTGTTTAATATAATGAAATCTCATAAATATTTATAAGATCATTGTTTTCAATTGTCTTACAGATGTGGGATCTTTTTATATATTTATTTTAAAATCTGTCCCACTAACTTTTAAGCAATCAGAAAACATCTGTTCAATAAAAGCAGTTTATTAACTGTTCAATATAATGTAATACCGTAACTTTACAAATAAACTAAATCGTTACAGGTTAATGTTTTCATTTATTTAAGACACCTTAAAGTTAATTCCATTTACCATACTTAGGCTTGTTTCTGTGATCATTGTATGACTTGGAAAAATTTTGGTGCAGCAAATACCTGTGATGAAACAAAGAAAATCTTTAGTTCACAAACGTTTACATTGATTTTGTGCACATTCTTAAACACTTATCATTACTTTCTGAATAGATTGTTTCCTTCTTCAACCTTGATTTGGGTCTTTGCACTGTACAAAAAGATTGAAATTGCCCATGCTTGGTACTTGGTAATCAAACTGATATTCAGTCCTGTGTTTCCAAACTACAGAATAAAATTAACTGCAGTAAATGACTTGAAGAGGAATTTAGAGCCAAAACAGTGGCATGGTCTTCATAGGCCATGAAATCTTAGACGTGAGTAAAGCACTGATGTTACTAAAGGCCAAAAACAAATGTCCTTGGACAGAATTTAGCATTGGGAATATCATGGTGGTAGGCCAGCAAATGAGTTACACTTTCTAGAATAGCTACATTAAGGTTTGGATACTATTTTTATGTGCCTCTTATTTATTCTTTGAGTATAGTCCCTATAGATGTGCATGCCTCTGTGCACTCTTGATTGGAGACTGCAACGTAATGTCCACCATCTCACGCCTGCAAAGAACAGTGCCTCGTGCTCTGAATGAGGGCACATAGGGAGGCGTGAGCCGACCACCACTCAGTTCCTTCTCAATTGCCTGCAGCTCAGGACAGAGAGTTCTGCTGTATTTGCCTTAACTTGTGAATTCCCTACTCCCATGATCCCTTTCATGAAGAACATCCTAGGGAATGTACATTGTAGGCCCAAAGATTGACTATCTCTGAGCTCCCTTCCCTTATCCCCCTCCCCAGTGGAGTTATTGGAACTTATGGGGCCCTACAGCAACCAACTCTATCGGGGACCTAAGTGAAAACCCCATCACCCACTGGTACCATGTCACCTACCGGCATCTCTAGACTGTCCTGTGCTACGTCACATGTTGGTACCACACACTTCTCTGGTTTGGATGATATACAGGAGGAACAAGAATCTCAGGTGGAGGAGATTTCACCTCCATCTCTGGATAAGGTGGTAATGTCACCACTGCCCTCCCACGCTGATGATTTTAAGACCTTCCAGGACCGCAGGAAAAGGCAAGCAGACTCGCTTCAGATCCTGCTGGAGGAAGTGCGAAAGTCTAAGCATTCCTTGATGGATATCCTGAATGTCAGTCCCCAGGGAAAGATTGCCATCACCTCAGTGAGGTGGACAGGGGAGCTGGGAGTGCTCATTGTGAGCCCACGATGTATCACCTTCTACAAAGACATCTCCATCCTTGCTTCTTCCCAAAGGTCTCCTCGGAACATAACATTAACCAGGAGATTCACTATCAGTTTTCTACTCAAAACCTCATGCCTCTAGAGAAGAATCAAACCTTTGTTCACTGTGTTAGGAGGGCCCTTGCTTTCTATGTGGATAGGACTAAATCATTCAGGCCTCTCCTAGACTATTTGTATCAGTTGCAGATAAGATGAAGGGCCAGCCGATTTCCATACAAACTAAGTAGGTTTCGGGTTGCATCATTACCTGCTATGAAAATGCCAACATGCATCCCACCTCACAGAGCAACAGTGTATTCTAAAACTCAGCCCACATCGACAGGGCTACTGAAGGACATTCCCATAGGAGAAATTGGCAGGACTGCTATTTGGTCTTCCATCTATACCTTTGACAAACATTACGCCATCTTACCTGCTTCTAGCGATACCACCACCTTTGGTGATGCAGGGTTTTGAACTATTCTGGACTTACCACCTCAGCACTTCTCGATGGGTTACTGCTTGGGAGTCTCCTATGGTGGAGCACCCATGGGACATATACTTGAAAAAGGAGAGATTACTTACCTCATAGTAACTTGAGTTCTTTGAGATTTTTTTACCTGTGGATGCTCCACCTCCCACCCTCCTTTTGCTCTACTGCAGAGTTAGGCTTCAAGGTCAATAAGGAATTGAGTGGCGGTGGGCTTGCACCTCCCTATATGCCCTTGTCAGAGCATGAGGCACTGCTCTGCACAGCCGTGGACTTGCAGACACTACTTTGCAGTCTGTGATAGAGAGCACAGATCAGAGTTCAGGAACCTACTCAGGGCACTCATTCTCTGAGGAAAGAATTGACTGAAAGACCTTAATTAACAGGCTCTGGAGGGAGTTAGATTTACCTGGCGGGTTGCTGTAATGAATGGACTTTAGGTATGGATAGGAGAACAGGCTCCAACAAGTCCCCTTTTCTCTCCCCAAAAATGCAAAAGAAAAGTGGGATTGTGGGACAAGAAAGCTGTTAGAAATAAATTAGATTGGAGGTGACGGGCAAGAAATGAACATACAAAGCAAATTTTTTCTTTCACACTGGAGGAAACTCTGTTGAAGTCTGGACTGTAACTAAAAGCAAAATATTCAAGGGAGGAGAAAAGACAAACACCCACCAGAGGGGAGAAATATTAATAGGTTAATTTAAGGTTATATATTTTAATTGAGTTTCTTCTTTGAGTAGTGTTCCTATGGGTTCTCCACATCATGATGTGCGTCTGCCTGTGCACACTTGATCTGCGATTTTTGCCAGCAGTGTCTGTGGGGTCTGCCTTTGCGCCATGCAAATTCTCATGTTCTGGTACAAGAATATATAGGGAGGGTGGGACTTGCTGCCACACTCTAGTTCCTTTTCAACCATCTGCGGCTGGAAACAGAGCATTGTGGTGTCAGTTAGCTAGCTACACAGCTTGCTACCTCTTCCCCTTAAACTTTTATTTTCTTTATTTTATGGAGGGGGGGTTAAGTTTGTACTTTTTTGGGATGGGATTTCTCTCTTCCCTTCGTCATTTGCCCAATCTGAGCCCTTGTGTTTTGTTTTTTTTTGTTTTGGGCCTTTATCTGTGTCAGATAGTTAAGCCGCCTTGGCTGCCAGGGAGGACTCGCATCCCTTTCAAATGTAAGGGTATGTCTACACTGGCAAGTTTCTGCGCCACAAGTTGGATCACTTTTATTAAAACGCTGGAATTAAACTGCTGTTGCATGTCCATACTGTGCTTCTTGTGATGCTGGAGCACATCCACATTAGCAGCTCTTGCAATGGCAACGACAGCGGTGCAGTGTGATAGCTATCCCACTGTGCAACTGGCTGCAGGGTGCTTTGGGAAGGGCTTGCAATGCGCGCGCACACACACACACACACACCCCTGCCTCTATGTTCAACAGCAGGAGCATTCCACATTAATGGTTTGCTTTGTGTCCTGGAGCAGATCAGGACAGCACGCAATAGCTGTCAGAAACCATGCTTTGAAGGGGGAGGGACGCATGTCTCCAGGGCAGCCGAGTTCAAAACAATGAGCAGAGTGGTCACTTGAGGCATTATGGGACCGCTCCGGAGGCCAATTACAGCACAGAACGCAATCAAGTGCCTACCCTGGGAATAGAGCACTGGAGCGTCTGCGGAAATAGCCTTACGACTCTCATCGAGGCGGTTCTTTTGCAGTGCTGCAACTGAGGAGTTTCTGCAAACAGAGTGGCTTTGCAGTGTGTACACGTCTGCAGTTTGAGCGCAAAAAGCTGCTTTACTGTGCCGAAACTTGCCAATGTAGACAAGGCCTTAGATCTGTTCAGGGTTTAAAAGCAGCTCTAAGAAATTGAGGGAGGACAGACTTAAACGCCTGTTGGTTGAGTGAGTGCTCTCTGAGACCCATGAGGTACAATTCACCCCCTGTACCTTGGACCCGGTTGCTCACAGACCCCTGGTGACCATGTCAGTTGCAATGGTAAGCAGAGACCCCGAGGGCCCTGCAGAACCATCCAGACCCTCAGAGAAGAAAAGGCCACATTCTTCAGAACAGGCTAAGAGAAGGGGAAAGTTACCCCCTCGGTCTGGATCTCAGGAGACCTTGCATCCTGGTTCCACTGAGGCTCCAATCATCTCATAATGAGACCAGAGCACTGGCTAAGAAAACCATGCTGCATACTGAAAAGCCATCAGGTAAACAACTTAGAACAGCACTAGCATCAAAGCCACAAGGTCTCTAGAGCCACGCCAAAATCATTGTCAGTGCCATCTTCTGTAACCAGATGAGAAGGGCACACCACTTGCCCTTCAGTCCCCTCTCCAGTACCGCTCAACATAAGGGCTCTTCAAGCTTCCTATCCAGAGTCCCCGGTACCATCCAAGCTGCTATTCAGTGATGATCTTTGAATCCTGGAAGGACCTGAAATGATTTTACAAACTATTCAAAATTTTCATCTTTCATTGAACACCTGCCTCGGGATCAGAGGGAACAATTTCATGCCTCCATAAGAGAAGGGCAGACAATTGCCAAGATGTCTCTTCGGGCCTCTCTCAGTGCTGCTGATACAGCTGCACAGTCCATGGATAGGGCAGTAATCATGCCCCAAGCTTCTTGGCTGCCTCTGACTTCCCCTGTGAGGTACAGAATACGATCAAGGACCTTCTCTTTGGGGGAGGGCACGTTATATAGTGATTCTTCATATTCTTACGCCCCCAGGCAACACTACAATCTTTGGGCATCTATACATCCCAGACAAGGAGAAAATACAGTAGATTGCAGATGCCTCAATGTCTTGCCGAGGCCACTCCCAGCCCTGAGAGCAGCTGACCTCTTACTCATGTGCAGTCACACAATGTATTCCTTCTTTTTCTTTTTGCCAATGTAAACAATATGCGACTTGAAGGACAGTGTGAGGAAAATGAAATCCGTGACAACATCCATTTGTGTTGTAACTAAACCGAATAGAACTGTAACAAAGCATACTTCCCCTTCCTCCTGTCTTAGTGTACTGGATGGCTCCTGACTTTGTGAAATCATTGCAGCAATGTATAAATTGGGTATGAAATGAAAATTCCCCTTTCTATCTGGTGTACCAGGACACTAGACAAATGCTATGGAATCATTACGTTGATGTGCTGTTTGCTGCAGCAGGGAACCAGTCAGAAAAGCAACCAAATGAATATCAGTGAAGTAGAATCAAATGATACGGGGGCATTAGAGAGAGAATCTCAAACCCAGTTTGCCCCCCCTCTTTTATGTGTCATGAAAACTTTTAAAACCTGTTTTATACTCTTTTGTTGTTGTTGCTAACTGCGAACTGTTCTGGCTGGCAGTTTGACAGCTAAACAAGGTTTTCACTTACATTGTCATTTTTTAAAGAAAACGGGTCTGCTTCTTTGCAAGTCGGAATAGTTTGTCTTCACAGATATTAAGAACGATAAAGTTTAGAAGTTATAGTTCAGCCCCATGCTTGTGCGTCTTAATTTTTATCTGATTCTCTCTCTAGTTTTCTGTTTGACTAGTTCCCTTCCAGTGCAGCATTTCTCCAGCTTCTCCACACCCGCCACTGTATAACTTCTCCTTCCTCGTTCCCCTCCCCTCCGGGTAGACACACTCAGACTGGCGCTCTTCTGTGCAGAGGTACTTCTCTGATAAAATCTTTGGTTGGACAGCAGGGGGAGTTCTACAAGAGATCAACTCAGATCTTAATTTTTTATTTATTTAAAGTGTAACCTTGCCAAGTCAAGATTAAATAATGTAGGAGGAGCTCACCCCAGCAGAGGGGGCTGGTAGACTCCCTCTGCACACTTGATATTTTTTATTAGCCATACTTGTTTTCACTGTCTAACAAAAATCTATTTTAAAAGTGTTCTCACTAGCACTTAAGCCTTAGTGGTTTTGAGGCTTTTGAAAAAAGGGTGCAAGGAAGTGCTAAGTAATTAGGAAATGTTTGTAGCTAAACATCTGCTTTGCAGAAATGGTGACATATGAAAGAAAAATGAAGCAGAACAGGTCTCTTCTGGTTGTGAAATAAGAAAATGTATTTCTGCTGCCAAATAGTCATCTTTCAGAGATTTATCCAATGTTTTTAAAAATGGGATTTTTTTTTAGTTATTAGGAATGTTTGATGATTTCTTTTTTATCCCAGACATTTGAGCTGCCAACCAGTCTGTCACTAACAGCAGCAGGAAACAGTCTAATGAATTCTAAGACTCCGATCCTGCAACGAACTCTAAATGGGCACGCTTTCATTGACTTAAGTAAGGCTCAGTGTATGCAAAGGAGTCCAATGGAAGATAACTTGTGCAATTGGGACCTAAATCTCTCCTCCCTTTATTTTGTTTTTTAAATGAGAGGGAATGGGAGAATTCCAATCAAATGATCGAGGCACTAACTCAACATAAGGTAGTAAGATTGTGCCAAACCTGCCATATATATAAAGTGTTGCAATGAAATGTTTATTAAGGTGTCAAGTGTAAAATTGTAATGTTTTAGTTTTCATTTATTTATTTTTCAAAAAGCATAAATGTTTTTTCCAGGTAAAAGTGCTGTTTTGAAATGTCTGTTGGACATTCACAAGATTTTTCGAGAAAATGACCCTGCCTACATCCTTAATGATCTCTACATTACGGACTATTGTATTTGGATTCAAAAAACCAAGTAAGTTTTAAATCAGTTGCTATTCTGAGAGAGTTTTTAGCATATTGTATCCAGGAACAAGTGTTGATAGTTTGTAAACTTCTCAAAATGGAAAAAAAAAATCCTTCCTTAAAATCATAAATGGAAATCTGTTCAATCTTTCACTTATTAAACTTACCTAACATGCTATTCATGCAAGACAAAAGAAGGCATTTTATTTTTTTAATAATGTCGGTGGTAGTAGAAGAATGGAAGGTTTGTTTTTAAATAAAAATATAAATTCCATTTGTTTGCAGACTGCTAAAACATAAGGGAGGTGAAACTTTATAGGAGTGTTCATGTAACTGCACAGAAATCAAGAAGCTTTTTCAAGGAATTAAAATGATTAAAAAACATTCACGTAATATTTGAAAAAAGTTTGTGGCAACTCACAAATCCTGAATTGGATGTCTTGAGCTAACGACACACACACAATATTTCATCTGCACTGAACAGCTGACTTAGGCATTTTACATTTACTGGTTGTACTAATTGGTTTCAGCACCTAGAATGAGGATTGTAGCACAGCTCCAGCTGAATAAGTGCAGTCTACACCGGTTTCTTCCTGGGGTAGAGAGGAAGCTGCTATGGACGGTTCAGCTGGTTCTCCACCTGTCAACGCAGTGTTTTGCTACTTACTCCAAGCCGCAGTGTAGGGTACAGGAGTCTGAGTAGCTCCAGAATGCCCTGGTACAGTCATGGTTGTAAAATGTACTGCATGTGGATGTGTTAAAACTGCTCTGGGAATATCTTGCTGCTGAAGGCATGGTAATTGATATACAGTATAATATAGTATCATCCTGATATGGCTTGATGGTCTGTAAGCAGCCTCTAAATCTTAGTCTGTAATTTAACATAGAGAGATTCACAAGAAATTGTGAATCCTTTAAATCCACCAGTCGCAAAAAGCAGATTATATTGGATAACATGCCCAAAAAAATTTCAGAGCAAGTATTGGGGCAGGAAGGGAAATACGAAAGAGAATTTTTTATTTTATATAAAATATGGATCCAACTTAAATAGGCTAATATTAAATAATGGCATATCTCTGAGTTCTGAGGGTGTGTGTTTTGTATTAAAACATGTAGTTTGACATCACCAGAATGTCTCAATGAATAATAGTCCTGCAATTCACCACTGCCTGTTACTAAATGCTGTGTATTACTTGATTGTTTATTCATTTGCTCTTCAGTGTATTTTTTAAATGATTAATTTTGCTCCCACTATGAAGAGTGGGAAAAAATCTGTTACAGTATAAAAGACTGTTTAATCCCAGTATAGCAAAATACTGCTAATTCAGTCAGTTTTCACTTCTTTGATTAGGCCAGTTTAGGCCAGTAGCCTAAAGAGAGCCACTGGAGAATTCATAAGCAGACTGAAGCTTTAGTGGAGAAAGTACAGTAAATGAAGACAGAGGTCTTTTCATGCATCTTTCACGAAGAAATGAGTCCTAGGAGAGAAGTATTGCTGCTGTCCACGTCCGTGAATATAACATCTAGCAAGCCAGTCATTGGAACTTAGCCTTTCTTCAAATGCAGTGGAGGAAAATGTAGGGTTGATATAAGGGACTGATGGATTAATACATTTACTGCAAGACACATACATTAGGTACCAGTTAAGCAGAACTGACATCCTCTGGAAAGAGGCAATTAAGCTATCTTACTGTCATAATGATATGGCACAATAGTTGCCTGTCATTAGGAGAGCAAGAGACAGAGAAACTGCAGAATCAATCTCCTATTTTTAGGTCCCGAATCAGGAAAGCATTTAATCATGTGCTTATGTCCTTTTCTATTCAGGATAACAGTGAACCATAAACTTGAAATTAAGCACGTGCTTAAGTGCTGGCCTGAACAGAGATCTTTTCTTGAATCAGAGCCTTAATGTTTTCCACTAATAAATGTTGTAGGAAATTGTTAGGTTCACATATGATTTCAAATAATATATAGGGGAATCAAAAATAGGCAATGGCTGGTCTGCTAACAACGGGGGGGGGGGGGGGGCACATCCTAATAGAATGATCACATGAGCCCCCTGTACTCTCATGCATGGTCACATAGCATCCCTGTGGCAGCTGCCGCAATTGCTTACCTTAAAAGGGTATATGGGGGTGGGGAGGGAGGGTGGGAATATTTAGGTATTTATAGCTATCTTTAATGAAGTATTTCATTCTTTTTGAAATCGGTTGATGATACTCTACTTTTGGTCTTCATTTTATTGTTGTGTCATACCTGTTCTTTGCTCCTCTGAACACGCGACTAAAATGCTTTGTTCCCTTCTTCCCTGGGTGTTCCTCTGCTCTTGTGGCTGGCAGCCTCAGCCCCACTGATGGTTCAAAGTCTATGAAGGCAGGTCCTGTTTTTTTGCCTCAGATTTGTAAGCAACCCGTAATAGAGGCTGAGCCCCTTTTGTTTCCATCTGCTTTTACAGGTCTCCTGGTTCCTTTTTGCAATGAAAAACTTGGATACTTGTGAAAGTGGAGACACCTCCATTAGTTCTCCCTGGGTCTGCACCAGTAGAAAACAGTTTGGGAGCCCCTGGTTTAGGACAATTTTATATATTAGTGCACTTTCAAATCCTAGATTAGAAGAGTGTCTTGGAGTTCTGATTACACAAGGCTTCCAGTTTAAGGCCTTGTCCACAGTACAGTTGTGTATTTGTAACCAGTTATTGACACTCATCTGACCCAGTCAGAACACAGTTTGAATTATGTCCACAATGCAGCTTTTCTGATTCAGAGCTGGAGATAAATATGCTTCACATCTCTGCCTACCAGGCACTCTGCTTATGTTTGCATCTGTGATTACTGGGAAAACCTGGGCAGTTATCCGATGTTGCTTCAGCAGGGGAGAATGTGCCCAGAAGAAGCTGTGAGGTTTCTTAGGGTATATAGGACTGAGAGTCACTTTGTTACCCCCCATGCCTCCAGCAAGCGGGAGACTTGTTTGTGCTTAACTGAATGTCAGATCCCTGACACCATCAGCCTGTTTGCCACCCAAACAGACATCTCTGGGCTATGCCAGCCCTTATTTTGCCTTGAAGATTAACAATAGGTGCACCACAGTCCCTGAGCCCCTTTGAAGCATTCCACTCTAGTGGCCAGCCTCTTCTCCACCAAAAGTCATAGATATACCAGATTTGCTGTGCCCATGGGAACAGTGTACACCAGTGGTCTCCAACCTTTTTACGCCCAAGATCACTTTTTGAATTTAAGGGCAATCCAGGATCTACCCCGCCCTTCACTGAGGCCTCACCCCTTCCCCAAAGCCCCACCTTGCTCACTCCATTCCCCCCTCTCTCCATTGCTTGCTCTCCCCACCAGGCTGGGGCAGAGGGTTGGGGTTCGTGAGGGAGGGAGTGCTGGCTCTGGGATGGGGACGAGGGGTCCGCAGTGTGGGAGGGGGCTCTGGGCTGAGCCTGGGGCAGGGGGTTGGGGTTCAGGAGGGCTTGCGTGCTCTGGGAGGGAGTTTGGGTGCAGGAGGGGGCTTCAGGCTGAGGCAGAGTGTTGGGATGCAGTAGGGGATATGGGGTGCTGGCTCTGGGAGGGGGCTCAGGGCTGGGGCAGGGGCTTGGGATGCAGGAGGGAGGTATGGGCAGTGGCTCCGGGAGGCTGCAGGTTGGGTGGTGGAAGAGAAATGCTTGTGTATGATTTTAAACACAGTGATGTGGTCATAGTTGAAAGCAAATGAGCTGTTGAACAAAATGGTGATATATAGGTAGTTGATAACAGTCTGATTTGGTGAATACCATCTGGTTATTTTGCTTATATTAGAGGTGGTTCTTTGTTGATCCTGTGTATTCCATTGTGGAATGGGGATGGCACCTGTCCCGGGATGGCACCAAGCCAGAAGCTGCTGTCCTCCTGGAGTTCATCATACATGGTTCTGAGTCACCTCCCCTAGCAGTGGAGCCTACATTCTTCTTTTCAGGGGAGTTGGATTTTATTGAACTGGGCTCACCTCCTCAGGGACAAGATCTAAGCCCAACCAGAGGGTCCAGAATTTCTTGGGTGCCTTTGCAATTCTACAAGGCTGAGTTCATGTGGGACTGCCATGAGGACTTCCCCAACCAGTATTTGACCCCTCACACTTGCCTTATTGGTGACTTTGGGGCCCAATAGAAACCATGAAGAATCTGTACAATCCCCTCAAGCATCATTGTGTCATTCCCCTCCCAGAGAGGAACCCAAACTTCCTCAAGAGGCTATGCAGGAGGAAAGAAGGAAAAAGAACCAGAACCAATGGTACCGGCGATCCCACCAAGAACGTTTTCATTTTCTCATGACAAGGAGGTTGCTCCAGCCTCTCCTTCTCCACCTGATGACAACAAGCAGTTTCAAGATCTACCAAGGAGGGTGGCAGATGCATTCCATTTCCCCCCAGGGGAGGTCCAAGAGACACCTCAGAGCTCCTGGACATTCTACAGAGTGCTGTGCCTAATAAAATACCACACCTCATTAGTGATGCTATTCTGGAGCCTCCCAGAGCTGTCTGGCACACACCAGCAGCATGTGCCCCCATGCCTAAGGGGCAGAAAAGAAATACTCCATACCAGCCAAGGGAGCAGAATATTTATTTACATGCCCTGTTCTGAACTCTTCAGGTTTGCATGCTGTTACAGAGCAAAGTAGACAATATCAGTAACGTTTTCTCTCTAACAAGGAGGCTAAATGACTAGATCTCTTTGGGAGAAAAATCTTCACCTCAACCATCCAACAATTCAGAACATCAAATTACCAAGTGTTGCTTTCTAAATATGACTGTTAATTACTCAAAATTAACTGAATTTGCAAACAAATTCCCACAAGAGAATAGTGAACAGTTCAAACTATTATTGGGGAAGGTGAAGCTGATTGCCAGATCCTCCCTCCAGACTACGGCTGATGCAGCTGACACAGCCTCCTGTTCAGTGGCTACGATAATCATCATGCATAGAGAGTCCTGCCTCCACTTGTCAGGATTCCCCAGGGATGGTCAGGCCATAGCAGACGACTTTGAAGGACTCAAGGGCTACCCTTCATACCCTGGGGATATACACCCCAGTTCCCTAAAGGAAATTCCATAGGCCACAAACATAAAAACCCAGGCTGCCACCTCAACTCTTCAATGATCAGAGAGGATACAAATCACCACAAAAAAGAGAGAGAACACAGAGAACCAAGCATAACACTCCGCTTCCTCCTTCCTTCCAACCACCGCATCCTGCTAAAAAGTTCTTTTGATGGTATCTTTGAGAGCTGTGAATCCATCCAGATGTCGCATCCTTCATCTGAGAACCCAAATACTCAATTTGGTGGCCGCCTAACCCACTTCTCCCACATGTGGTAGACAATAACAGTGGTCAAATTGGGTACTTGACATCATTCACTCCAGCTGTCTCATAGAATTCATTTCCCTTCTCCTTCCAAAGCCGCCTTCCCTCTTCAAGATCACCTTTCAGGAGAGGTTGCCCAGTCAAGAAGTAGACTCCTCTTGGGAGTCATAGAGCTGGAATCCCCTCAACACCAAGGAAGAGATTCTATTCACAATATTTTCTCGTCCTCAAAGAGAAGGGAGGATGGAGACCCATCTTGTCTCTCAGACAGCTCAATGTTCTTTATCCACAAAATGATGTTCAGAATGGTCACGCTAGCATCAATAATTCCATCTATGAACAGAAATGATTGACTCACAGCTCTTAATCTGAAGGATGCCTACTTTCGTATAGACATACACCTCTCACACAGGAGATTCTCATATTCATAGTGGGCAAGAACCATTACCAGTAGAGAGTGCTCCCTTTCAGCCTCTCCACAGAACCAGAGGTATTTACAAAGATAGTCTCAGAGGTAGTAGCACACTTTGCAAGAGGTCTTCAGTTTTTCCGTATGTGAATGATTGGCCATTGATGGGGGAAGTCATAACAAGAAGTAGCGATAACAGCTTCTTCCCTAATCAACTTCCTGGCATCTTTAGGAATCCGTGTGAACACAGAAAAGTCTGTTTTAGCTCCCACACAGACTGGAGTTTATTGGCGCAGTCTTGGACTTTGTTACCACCAAAACATATCTCCCTCATGACCCATTTCAAAAGAATCTTGTCCACAGACAGTTGTCTGCTTATGCCTGGTCCTTGTAGGTCACGTGGCATCTTGCACTTGTGTCCTCTTTCATGAGACTTCTCTGTTGCCTACAAGCTTGGCTATGCACAGTCTGTTTGCCAAGCAGACGTGGCATAGACAAATTAATTACACTCCTTCCGGGGCGTAAGACTGGGCTTTGGGATACATCTACACTGCGCACTCCTTGTGGTGGCATGTAGAGTACCTACACTGCACACTCCCCTAGCACGAGTATAAATAGCAGTGCATATGGTGAGGCACTGATCAGGCAAGTCAAGACATGCCTGAATGCACCCATGAATTGCCTCCCCTGTCTACATTGCTGTTTGTTCCTCTGCCTCCCCACTGCTGGGATCTTTCCACACTGTGGGGAAAGGTTCTGGCAGGGGGGGAAGGCTCTGGTAGCTCCCTGCTGCTAGAGCCTTTCCCTGATGCAAGGAAAGATTCTGGCAGCAGAGAGGCAGTGGGGAAAGGCTCCTGTCAGCTCTCTGCTACCAGGGCTTATCCCTGCTGCCTCCCCCCTGCCAGAGCCTTTCACTGATGCATGTAGCTACACATTGCAGTGTGGAAGCAATTTAGCTTTTCACTGTGGCACGTAACTACACAGACCCTACACGCCTCTGCCAGAGGCGTACAGTGTAGCGATGACCTGATTGGACAGATAGAGACCATATATGTGTTGGAGTTCCATTTTCTCCCCCTCCACCCGCGAGGGCCCTGATCATGAAATCTCTTTGTTGGGATGGGGTGCCCATTTGGATGAGCAGACCATACAAGAAACATGGACTTCCCAGAAGTCCAGGATACACATAAACCTCTTAGAGCAGAAAACCGCTTGAGTAGCATGCAAACATTTTCTACTGCACCTCTACCTCGATATAACGCTGTCCTCAGGAGCCAGAAAATCTTACCGCGTTATAGGTGAAACCGTGTTACATTGAACTTGCTTTGATTCATCGGGGTGTGCAGCCCCGCCCCCCCAGAGCACTGCTTTACCACGTTATATCCGAATTCGTGTTATATCGGGTCGTGTTATATTGGGGTAGCGGTGTACTAATACAAAATCATGTTTAGGTGATTTTGAACTATGTGACAACAGTGTTCTACATTAGCAAACAATGGGGTTTAAAATCCCCCCCCACCTTTGTATAGAAGCGTTAACATGTGGAACTGATGTATTCACCACCAGATTACTCCCTTAGCAGTGCACTTCACAGGAGACCACAGTACACTAGCAGATAGCCTCAGCAGGCACTTTGTCACAGATTACATGTCGGAACTCCATGACTTGGTGGTCCAGAGCGTTTTCCAACTATGGGGAATTCTGTCTTGCAACCTGTTTGCATCCCCAGGGAGCAAAAAATGAATAATGTACTGCACCAGGGCAGCTTGAGGTCAGGACTCTGTGGGAGAGGCACTCCTAATCCTGTGGTCAGGACCCGTAGTGTATGCATTCCCACCCATTCCACTTTAATGTCGGGTTCTGAGGAAGAATCCAGCAGGATGGAGTGGTGGTGATCCTGATTGTGCCCCAATTTTTTTAGTCTCCCCGTCCCATACAGTTGTCAGCATGTCCGCCGATCACAATCTAGTCCTTCCTTGTCTTTCTGATCCAGGACAAAGGCAAAGGCAGGCATCCCAATCCAGATTTCCTCCATCTCACAACATATTTGTATGGGCATCAGCACTAGAGAAGGACATGTTCAGAAGTTGTCCAGAACATTCTCAATAATAGTAGGAAGAAGTCCACTAGAAAGTGCTACACTGCCAAGTGGAACAGATTCTCCATCTGATGCCAACATCATCTGTTGGCTCCAAAGGACTCTGACATCCCTACCATCCAAGGCTATTTACTCTCCTTAAAGGCATCAGGTCTGTCCATCAGTTCTATTCGGGTACACCTAGCAGCCATTAGCAGTCACCCGCCCATTGACAACAGCTTAATTTTCACCCATTCAATGACTGCATGGTTTCTGAGAGGCCTAATCAGGACTTTCCCACAGGTGACAAAACCCACTCGGGCATGGGATCTCAATGTAGTTCTTTCTGTGTTAACAGGGTCTCTGTTTGGGCCCTTAGCTATCTGCTCGCTGACGTACCTATCAGTAAAGGTTTCCTTTCCATCACCTCAGCTAGAAGGGTAGGGAGCTGAGGGCCCATATGGGTGATCACTGTATACAGTTTTCTATAAGGATAATGTTTCTTTGAGACTGCACCCCAGATTTACCACCAAGATGATCTCAGACTCCTTTGAACCAAGCAATTCATTTATCTGCCCTTTTCCTGAAACCACATGTCAGCAATGACAAGAGACTTCATTCTCAGGATGTATGCTGAGCTTTGGCACTGTAACTACAGAGAACAAGACTGTTTAGGAAATTGCCTAGACTGTTTATGTCCCTGGCAGGATGGATGAAAGAAGAAGTGATTTTCTTTGCAGCGATTTTCCAAATGGATCTCAGGCTGTATTCTATGATGTTGAAAGTTGGCAGATACCCCTCCTCCACAAGATGTGAGGGCTCACTTTGCCAGGGTCCAGGCATCCTTGGTGGTCTCTCTTTTTGAGATGTTCCACTCATTGAATTCTGGAAAGCGGCAACCTAGGGCTTCATCAATACCTTTACAAGATATGCATTCGTACAAGCATCCACAGCTGATGCATCTTTTGGCTTGTCAGCCCTGCAGTTGCCAGTGTGACCGAGATCCTTGCACCCTTCTCCTATAATGAGCACTGCTGGTCAGTCACACACCGTGGAATATACTTAGAGACCACATATCTTGAAGAACTCCGATTACAATAAGATAAGTAAACTCTCCTCCTTGAAGTGTTGGTCCCTATCTATATTTCACTACCTGCCTTCCTTCCCTCTGCTTAGGATCCTTCACTCATGATTCACAGTAGAGAAGGAATCAAAGAGGTGGTCAGTCACCGCTGCCCCGTACACTCTCAGTCCACAGCACGTGGAGAGGAAGGTAGGCATGGACCAATGGTCACTGCTAAGAAAAATCTTCCAGACTCAGATGCATGGAGTGCATGTGTACCCACAGTGAAATACAGATAGGGACCTCACATCTCAAAGAACTCCAGTTACCATGAGATAGATAACTTCTCTTTTCAGGCACTCCCATTTCAGAAGCATGTGGCGGTTACGCATGTTACTTTTCTCTCATTAGATTGTCGTCTTAAACTTTATAGGAAAACAGTGTAAGGCATTAGCAGATGCAGCCTGGCAGATTATGCAATTCATAATTTTAAAGCAAGTTTTACCTGCCTAGGAGTTTTCTAATGAATGTCTTCAGGTTGCTTGTTAAATTAGTACTTAATGCAATTACTACATTGAATACAAAAACCACGAGGAGTCTGGTGGCACCTTAAAGACTAGCAGATTTATTTGGGCAACACTTATGCCCAAATAAATCTGTTAGTCTTTAAGGTGCCACCAGACTCCTCGTTGTTTTTCTGGATGCAGACTAACATGGCTACCCCTCTGATACATTGAATACACTGTATTGTAAGTAACTAACTTGGTTTTTAACTTTCCATTTGTTTACTGGGGAGGGAGCATATTACACAACAAAACAGAGGGAGAAATAAATGTTACCTTAGTCTTCAAAAACTACATAGAGAATAGTGGCGGCAGCTCATAGTAAACCTCCGCAGGTGGTGTCAACATTTATGTTGAAAAGCCAGATGCAGCCAGATGGAAAATTGCATCTTTAACCCCTGAGGTCATAATGGCATGTCATCACTTCATTTGATCCCCCTGCTAAGTGAGCTTATCATACACCCTGCTGTCATTCTTGTTATTACTTTCATTTCCATAATAAAATTACATTTAATTTGTCTGGTGTGCTTGCTTTTTTTTTTTTTTTTTTTTTTTTTTGTCAGTGCTTTTACAAACTATGATGTAGATTAGGGAATGATGGCTGCCTATCCAAAGCTGACTAAAAGACCAATTTTTTCTCCCTTTCCCTCCAAAATAAAATCATTGGGTCTCTGCTGTGAAGGACATAGGGGAATGGAGAGAGCAGAAGAGCTGTGGGGTAACAATTGTTTATCTGGGGGTGAAGGGGCTGCTAGGAGCAAAGGAGTCTAAGTGCGGATGATGTAGGAGAAGAAGGGAGCAGGAAGCACTGATGCTGAGAGAACATCCTGTGCATCAAGAGAAGAGACTCCTGCTCTGTGACCCACAGGAGTTTTGTCAGTTGTTGAAGCCAGGGAAGCACTAGTGTTTTTTTCTCACCTGCTCCTGCAGCCCTGATCTACTCTGTGGTCCCCCATCTAGCTCTTTCTGCTCCTCTAGGCCCCGGTGTTCCCCTTGCCAAAAGATTGCTCCCTGTCCACAGTCTCCCCCATACCCTACTCTTTCACATACCCAGCTCCTAGGCCTTGGTGGGGTGGGGCTCACAAGCATGATACCCAGAGTACTTGGGTGGCCTGATGTGGGGCAATTCTGAGCTGGATAAAGAGCCTGAGGAGGGCCACTGGGAGCTGGGATTGGGGAGTGAAACAGACAGAGGGATGACTGGAGGTCAGGGAGAAAGGCGAGAGAGATTGGATGAGGAGCCAGAAGGGAGAAACCGGAGCTGATTGGGCAAGGAGACTGGAGATAAGGAGTTGGGGTGGTGAGAAACTGGGACTGAGTTGGCAAGGAGACTGGGACTATGGGGCGGAGAGGGCTTGTGAGAAAGATGGAGACTGTACCCAGAGCCGACGAGAGGGGGGGGAAGCCGGTACAAATTACCGGGGCCCGGCGGTCCGGAAGGGGGCCCGGCTTCCCCGGCTTCGTCGGCCCTGTTTAGCCGGTCCGCCCTTGCTAGGGGGCCCGAAAATTTTTTTTCACCGGGGCCTGAACCCGCTCTCGGCGGTCCTGACTGTGATCCAGAAGGGGAGACTAGGGCCGGCTGGGATGAGAAGCCTGAGGAATGGAGACTAATACGAGGTAGGCAAGGAGACTGGGACTGGGATGTGGAAACAGGGATGAGGGAACGACAGGACTGGGACAAGGAACAGATTGGAGTGATGGGATAGAAAGATCAAGCCTAGGTGGAATAGGCGGAAGGGTCTGTTTCCACTAGAGCGCACTCTATTCCAGAGGTTGGAATGGAACCTAAGATTCTTAACATTCCTTTGCTGTCAGCAAATATCTGAACCTCACTGGCAAAGTGTGTGTCTCATCTCCTGCTAATGCTGGCCAAAATAGAGATTGACAGCCTACTAGTTACCCTGTTAGCTCACATGGCAGAGGTCTGACTGGTGAATTTGAAGGTTCCAACTCTGCTGAGGAACCTTATGTATGTCAATATGATGGAGATAGTTTTTCATATGTAAGTTTCGAGGTTTTTAAAAAAACAATGTTAAAAGAACATTAAGGTTTCAAAGTAAAACATTAGAAAGTTAGGAAAAACCACAATGAAGGTTGCTTGTGCAACATTAATTTGGCCTTCAATGTGTGTGCACATTATGCAATAGTCTTTAATTGCATGATCACATAATATATTTTCCACAGGATTCCTGCCACATTTTTTGTAATCTTCTACTTTATAGCTGTCTCACTGAACTTTATGTACGTAGTGGTGTTGTAGCCATGTTGATCCCAGATATTCGAGAGACAAGGTAGGTGAGGTAATATCTTTTATTGGACCAACTCACTGAACTTTACTTAGTCCCAAACTTTATCTGGAGCTGTTAAATTTTGTGCTGTTTTGTAATGTAAATATACTTCCATGAAGGAAGCAGGTTGAGACCAGCAAGTTTATTTGACTTGAGACAAATACCCGGATTAGAACTCACCATTGTTTGTATGCCTGTCATCTTTGTGTGGATACATAATAAACTTAAATCCCACTTGATTTGAAATTGTTCCTGGTAAACTACTTAGACTGATGTAAGCCCTGTATAGGTATTTATGTTAACTTAACCCCACAAACACTTCCTGGTTGCATGGCATTGTTTATCTTGCACAAAGACTAGTACTTGCTGGTATCCATTTAACATCTCTTCCTTAACGCCAAGACTATAACAGGGTTCAAAAAAGAACTAGATACGTTCATGAAGGATAGGTCCATCAATGGCCATTAGCCAGGATGGGCAGGGATGGTGTCCCTAGCCTCTGTTTGCCAGAAGCTGGGAATGGGCGAGAGGGGATGGATCACTTGATGATTACTGTTCTGTTCATTCCCTCTGGGGCACCTGGCATTGGCCACTGTTGGTAGACAGGATACTGGGCTAGATGGAACTTTGGTCTGTCCCAGTATGTCCGTTCTTATGTTCTTGTGTTATCTTGCACAAAGACTAGTATTTGCCGATATCCATCTACATCTCTTCAGTAAGGATAGATGTAGACAAAAATACTTAGTGGCCTTCTACCTTATCACCAGTTGCTTAGAAGTCATTCTTTTTTCATTACACTTCTTTTGTAAAGAATGTATCCATAATTTAAAGCATAATAAATGTCTGAAAAGTTTTAAAGCTAAAGCCACCTTTTATAAGGAATCTGAGTGCAGTATAAAAACCGAAGGAGAAGCTTGACTGAGGAATAGAAGTTTTTTCTTTCCTTTCAAGTCTTTTCTTATTATGACTGTATAAAGTCAGAATTAACTGGGGCATATTTCCTCCTCATATTGTGGATGGAGCTGCCCATTAATATTAATAGGAACTTAGTGTGCAGAGTATTGTATTGACATGCATAGGTATAAAAAATGCAACACTCAAAATGATTTAATTCAACAAAACAATATCATGTACAATATATTTTGGCTCACAGGATGCCAACGTGATGCCTTGGAGATGAGAATACCCAGGATGGCCTACAATACATAAGCATCCAAACTTTAGTAATATTAACCACTAGGGATTCCATAGGAACACATGGTTTGCCTTACTGGATCAGAACCCAGCTCCATCTAGAGCACTGTCATGTCTCCGGCAGTGCCAAAATCATATGCTTCAGAGAATGGTGTCAGAACCCTGCAGTAGACGTATGTGGAATAGTCTGCTTTCCACATAGCTCTCATCCTTATCTCTGATAGAGGTTGGCTTAAATCCTGAATCACAAGGTTTAATATCGTTTCTAAAATGTTTGTCATTAATTATGATAAATTTGGATATTTTTATATCCATATAAATATCTAATTCCTTTTTGAATTTTGTTAAGTTCTTGGCCTCAGTGATTTCCTGTGGCAATGAATTCCACGGCTCAGTTACATTTTCTGAGGAAAGAATATTTTCTTCTATCCGTTTTGAATTTCCTAGCTTTTAATTTAAATTTGAATGTTCCTCTTGTTCTCGTCTCATGAGCCAGGATCTCCCTTCTGTATATCATTAATTTATTTTCTTTTATCATATCCCTTCTTCTTCATTTCCTTTCTAAGACAAACAGTCCTCCTAATCTTTTCACTTTTTCTTCATATGAGACTTTTTCCAGACCTTTGTTCATTCTCCTTGCTCTTCTCTGAACCTCCTCCAGTTTTGCAATATCTTTTTGAGATGGGGTAACCAGTACTATGCACAGTATTCTAGGTGTGACCACACTATTGATTTATATAAAGGCATTATAATGTTTTCAGTATTCTCCATTCCATTCCTTATACCTCCTCACAACTGGTTAGCTTTTCTTGACTTCTGCTGTGCATTGAGCATATGTTTTCAGTAGCTGTGTATGGTGACGCCCAGGTCCCTTTCTTGGGTTGATAGAGTTAATTTAGAACCCTATAAGGCGTAAGAGTAGTTTAAATTTTTTCCTCCAGTGTGCTTTACTTTGCAGTTATCAATATTAAATTTCATGTGCCATCGCGTTATGCATTTACCCAGGTGTAAGTTCTCTTTGAAGTTCCACACAGTCCTTTCTAGTCATGACTAGTGTAAATAACTTCATGTTATTCCATGTGTATAAGGAAAACAATACGAGAGTCAAGTCAAGAGCCCTGTATGGATCAGAGAGGAGCATTTTGTCCTTCAGACTTAGGCTATGTCTACATTAGCACTTTTGTCAGTATAACTTATGTTGCTCAGGCATGTGAAAAAAAACACACACACCCAAGCGACATAAGTTACACCAACAGAAGTGCCAGTGTGGACAGCGCTATGTCGGCAGGAGACGCTCTCCCACTGACATAGCTACTGCCACTCCTTGGGGGTGGTTTAATTATGTTGACGTGAGAGCTCTCTCCCATGTAGACATGGCCTTACTGTTAAGTCTGTGCCAATGTATTGTGATGCTGAGAGGTACTGGTGACAGCTTAGCTCACAGTACCTCTTTTAGATTCAATTAACAAAACTGTCAGGATGAGTTAATCTGACGCACCCCACTTACGACAAAAAGGGGTTGTAAACCCACCCGGGAGTGTGGACTGAGTGGGTGGAGGCATTTTGCTGAGTATTGTTGGTGGGTGTGGGAAGGGGGCAAGGGAGAATGCACAGAAATGGAGAACAGACAAGAACAGAGGGGGGCAGGGGCAAAAGGCAAGAAAGCCAAGCAGTAGCTGGTGAACACTGTGACCCTGGAAAAAGTTAAGGAGAAAACTTTGGGTCTGTTGGCTAAAGAGGCTTGGGGCTATAAGCTAAATAACTGATCCCTATCTTCTTGGTTCCTCCTGTATTTGGAGAAGCAGGACTTTGTACATTGCCTATAAATAAACAAGATTGTGTCAAACAAAATGCCAAACTCTGTCAATTTCTGCTTACAGCTGGAACATACCAAGGGCCCCAAACTTTGACTAGCTGCTGGGGTCCTACACATGGTAAAACACTACAGGAAGTGTGATGGGCATACAGGGCTTTCGGTGCTCCCTGCAGATGGGGTCTCAGCGTGTCTCATTCCATCACCATTATGCTACTAGGAGAAGGCTCCACCCAGCTAGACGGCAGCATAGTGCTTTGGGGGTTAAATCTTGGTAGGGTTTTCAGAGTTCTGGGTGGGATGACCTCCCTGAGCTGAACCAATCCTGTTCTGTTGAGCTAAAGTATGTTCAAACTCATAAAAAGAGGCCTGAAAGGAAGAGGAGGATTTTGGCTGTTCAGTTATGCAAATAAGCAGCTTTCAATGTAGCACAGGGCCAGTTTGGTTTTGTGTTCTTTTGGTTGAAAAAGAAGCCTGTATAATAAATCTGAAACTCAGGGATTTTTCTTGACTTGCACCTTCCATAAAGTTTTTCTTCAGTGTAGGCCTGTGTTGTCCTAGGGAGCATTATAGATAAAAGTAACTGGAAAAAATGATCAAATTAATAATCAGTGGATATTAGGCAATTATCTCCTGTCCTGTACTATTCTGATTGCTAGAATTTGTGATGGATTCTAATTCATATAGTTAACCCGTTTGGAGGCATGTTGAACACCTGAAAAGGTGTGCAGCTGAGTAAATCCCATATGTGCACAGTACATGTGTTGCTAGCAACTAAAGTATTCCGTGTGTTGATGGCTGTGTCAGGAACACAATTTGAATTATGTCAAAAGTAGGCTTTATGTAAAAGACACGCTTCTTAGCAGCATTTTCCTTTTTCATCCTCTCATTATGATCGAAACCCACTCATTGTTACAACATAATTACCTTGTCTGAAGCCAGCAGGGAGTTGCTGCTTTATGTGAAGGGTATGGAGTTCCCTAAATAAACAGAGGATTAATTACATTCACAGCATGTCATTGAGGTGATGAGATTGATTGATTGTGATCACTCAACTTTTCTACTTTCCTGACACTAGGCTTTGTGAATTACTTCCAACTACAGACAGTGGTGTTTGTTAGAAACTGAGAGCATACTTGGAAGTTAAGAGCCCAACCTTAGGCGTAAAAGCTTTAGTCCACTGCGTTGTGTCTAGTAGAAGGAAGGTTTATATATTCCCTAAACTGCTTGTTTTTAGTTTGGTTTTAGTTGGTTTCGAGTATTTATTTTACTCCTAATTATTTCAGTGGTCAGCACCATTAAGCTCCCACATAAAACCAGTAATCAACAGGTAAAAAGTGTACACTAAAAATTGCTCCCTGAAATATACATTTGAAAATCAGACAGACAACTTGTTTCTGTATCACATTTGCCTGAATGGAAACTAGCACTGGGACTAACAAAACAGATTATGAAGTGTTATACTTCTTTTTAAGCCCCTTTTTGTTTATTTTTAAACAAATATTAATACAGTTTCACATGTCCTATTCACTTTCAAATGAACTCTCACAGGAAAATGATAAAAGACAAAAACATTATCTGTGGGTGAACACTTTTCACAAAGCCATCACTCTAGATCTGACCTATTAGTCCTCATCCTCAAAGGAAGCCTGCACAACACTTTCAAAAGAGGAGCCTGGGAGCTTAAAGTCATTACTCTGTGAGACACTAAATATCATGGGCTGAAAAGACACCTTGGATTTATGGTTTATTACAACAGTCTGTAACATATTAACCCCCTCTTTTTGTCCTATGACTCACTGCAGGTGCTAACAGGCCACTCTACCTTGAATGGTCCCTTACTACTTATGCTAGCTACTAATGCTAAACAATGTGTTCCACCTTGCATTTTGCTGTGACACTGGGGGTAACTTTTCCATACCTGAAGCAGAGCTCTATGTGGCACGAAATCTTGTCTCTCTCACCAACAGAAGTTGGTCCAATAAAAGATATTACCTCGCCCACCTTCTCTCTCTAACTTTGTTATTCTCTCTTTTTCCTACTTCTGGGATGTTCTCTGAGCCCCAATGCTGCCTAGGGAGACCAGACATCTCAATATTATCAGGTTGGTCCCGATATTAGGGGCTTTGTCTTATATAGGCAATTATCTTTTTTTAGGTGTGTGTGGGGGGGGGGGTCCAGATTTTTCACACTTGCTATTTGGTCACCCTACTACTGCCCTATGCCCATTCCTTGCTATCTTGCTTTGCGTTTCCACTTACTAAGGCTTTGTCTACACTACGCACCTTTTAGCGACATGGCTGTGCCGCTACAGCCATGCTGCTTAAAGGCGCGCAGTGTAGCCGCTGTTCGTTGGCAGGAGAGAGCACTCCTGGCAACAAAGCGCTGTTCACACCGGCGCTTTTCATTGGCAAAACTTGGCTTTCAGGGAGTGTGTTTTTTAACACATCTGAATGACAAAAGTTTTGTTGTTCAGTTGCCAGTGTAGACAAAACCTAAGCCATTTATCTTTACTGTTCTTATGGCACAGGGAACCTGAATGCAGCTTATGCAAACACCGCTTTCCTGAAATAGCGAAGCACAAGTATAAGCATTTGCAAGATCTGGGCCAGGGTGTCATAAAATGTAATGCTTTCTAAGTTTGTGAAGTATTGTACTGTGATTTTATGTGAATATTCAAAGATTTCTAAACAAGTATTTAACAATATTTTAGAAGTTATCTTTGTGGAACTATTCATCAATCTATAAGCTTTACATATTTAATAAATCTTTTACTAGTTGCTGACACTTCCTGGAAAACTTTGAAAAATGTTTTATTTAGAAACTACCCTGATCATGTCACATTTCTGTAATTCTCTTTCCTTGATGTGATTTTTAATTACTTTCAGGATATTTGATTAAAAACCAGATCTTTATTTTTTGTTTTTCTGTTTTAAATTCACCTACTTTTATTATTTATCTCTCTCATACATTTCTAATCCTCTGTTTGTGACATTGTAATAGTTCCCAGAGTGGCTAAAATGCAATGTTTCAATCACAAGATTTAGCCCTGGGCTACAATACAGAATTACTGTGGTAGAACTATGTTGCTGAGGGGTGTGAATAATCTTTCTAATCTGAGCAACATAGTTATACCCACGTATGCACCAGCGTAGACACCATTATGTCAGCGGGAGAGCTTCTCCCACCAACATAGCTATTGTCTCTCACGGAGGTGCAGTTATTAAGCCAACAGGAGAGCTCTCTCCCGTCGACGTAGAGTGTCTTCCCCAGAAGCGCTACAGCCGTGCAGCTGGGCTGCTATAAATTTGTAGAGTAGACCTGCTCTTAGTTACCCTACAGCGGCACAGCGATGGAAGAGGTTCTTCCGTCGACCTAGCAGTGTCCGCACCAGAGCTTAGATCGGCTTGGTTACATCACACAGGAAACTTTGCCCAGCTCCGAGAGATGTAGTTAAACCGACCTACCTTTGTACTGCAGACCAATCCTATAACTTAATGGGAGGTATGAACAGTGCAATCCTGTTTGCCAGGACACTTCTGTAGTACTATAGAAAAGAGAAGCGAAATTCAGAAAGTAGGATTTACAGGTAAAATTGTTTTTGAACATGATTTTGAGAGGCTGAGGGAACTGGGATTGTTGAGTCTCCAGAAGAGAAGAATGAGGGGGGATTTGATAGCAGCCTTCAACTACCTGAAGGGGGGTTCCAAAGAGGATGGAACTCGGCTGTTCTCAATGGTGGCAGATGACAGAACAAGGAGCAATGGTCTCAAGTTGCAGTGGGGGAGGTCTAGGTTGGATATTAGGAAACACTATTTCACTAGGAGGGTGGTGAAGCACTGGAATGCGTTACCTAGGGAGGTGGTGGAGTCTCCTTCCTTGGAGGTTTTTAAGGCCCGGCTTGACAAAGCCCTGGCTGGGATGATTTAGTTGGGAATTGGTCCTGCTTTGAGCAGGGGGTTGGACTAGATGACCTCCTGAGGTCCCTTCCAACCCTGATATTCTATGATTCTATGACTGTGAGTGCTCCACTTCAGGTGCACACGTGCCTGTGATCAGAGACTGTAGCAGTGCCCATTTTGTCCGCACGTGCACCCTAGCTAGCCTCATGCCCTGTACAGAGGATATATGTAGGGCGCAATGTCTGATGAACCGCCCTCAGTTCCTTCTCAGACGCCTTGACCTGAGATGGAGCATCTTGTGGTGCCCGCTTCGTAGCTGTTTTCCCTTAGGGAATAGCTTTCTAGCTTAACATTTGTTGCTTACGTTTTAATTAGCCCTTTTCGTTTCTACTAGTTATAGTAGTTTTTGTAATTTTTGTTTGGGGGGGACTTCAAGATCTACCTCTCCTGACATCTTTTCTGAGAGACAAAGTCCAAGATGCAAGCAGACTTGTCACTCTGCATTCCTCCTGGTATGACCAATCTTGGTGCCTCCCCTCCTTTTCCTTATGGCCCCACCCAATGGCCATATTGGCAGCTGGGGGCTGCTTATCAACTACAGTTCTCCAGAGCACCCAACTACTCCCCTGGAGAGTGCCAGAGGCAGCAATCACCTACTCCTCCTGTTCCTCCACATCTGTCTCCAACTCAGGAGTGATCTTTTGAGCAACAGGAGAAAAGGGCTGATGAAGAATCTACACCACAAACTAACATCTTCTCACACCGTGAGATGGTGATGTCTCTTCCTCTCTCATATGTGGACGGTTGTAAGCAGTTCCAGGAACTTATGAAGAGGATCACTTTGGAGGAGGAGAACCATGAGACCCAGCATAAATTTTGGGCATTCTCCATATTGCCACCTCAGGTCAGGTAGCCTTGCCTATAAATAAGGCTTTACTTGAACCTGCCAAACAATCCGGTAAACCCCAGCCTCCAGACCTTCAACTTGTAAAAGAGCAGATAAATTCGGAACTTTAGCAGGAAGATAATACTTTTTATGTTCACACACCCAGCACCTAATTCCTTGGTCATCAATGCTATGCACGAGCATAGTTGGCAATGCCATTCTAAGGCCACCTTTCATGATAAAAACCAAAAACACCAAGATCTTTGGTCACAAAAGTTACTCATCAGTGCCATTGTTGTTTAAAATCTCCAGCTATCAAGCTCTGATCACAAACTATGACCATACCAACTACAGGAAGTGTAACTCTTCTATTGACTATCTGCTTCAAGAACATGGAGTGCAATTCCAGGAGATCATCTCAGAGGGTCAGTTATTAGCAAGGACTTTGTTAAGGCCTTCCTGGATGCGACTGTCACTGCAGCTCACTCTATATCTACAGCGATTATCATACACCGTGCCTCCTGGCTGCAATCATCAGGAACCCTGAGAAGAGGTCCAGAATATTGTTGAGGACATTGCTTTTGATAGGCTCAGTCTCTTTGGTGAGTCTCCCCAATGAATCCTTTCACTCTCTCAATGATTTGAAGATGGCTTTTATGGATATCTACATGTCTGCGAATAAAAGGAGATTCAACAGATAACAGATGGTGCAGAGTTCCTGCCCAGCCCAATTTCCAGCCTATCATAGACCTTAGGAATCACATAAGAAGAGATCTGGGTTCCAGAAGAGAACAGCATCTGCCACCACAATGACTGCTGCTACTCAGCCACCTTTGTCATATAAGTGTCAGTTTTGATGCTTTGGTTGAGGGGCAAGAACTGTCCCGCCTTCTGGATCTAAAGCTGCATTATCCTGCTGCATCTGTCATCACTCTTTTACCCCCACCCTTTGGAGATAGTCTCTTCCATTTTTGACTGTATGGGAGCAGATTACTTTAAACAGTTGAGTTCTGGAGGTCATAACACTGGGCTATTCCATTGGTATCCTCTCCCTTCCTCTTCTAGGAGCTCATCGAATGAACATCTGCTGAGACAAGAATTCCTATCCTTTCTTCGCATAGGAGTTATAGAACCAGTACCTGCCCAATTCAGAGGGAAGGGGTTCTAGTCCAAGTACTTTCTGGTTCCCAAGAAAAAGATTGGGTGGAGACCAACCTTAGATCTCAGGTTGTTGAATGCTTTCACCAAAACACAGAAGTTCAGGATGGTGATGCTCACAGCTATAATATCGTCTCTGGATCTGAGGGGCTGGTTTGCAGCCCTTGACCTACAAGAGAGATATTTTCACTTTGTGATGCATCCATCTCACAAGAGGTTTCTGTGTTTTGTGATTAGCCAGGAGCACTTTCAATATCAAGTGTTTCCCTTTATACTCTCTGCTACCCCAAGTTTTTATGAAGGTTCTGGCAGTGGTAGCCACTCAACTGCATCAATTGGGAGTAATTGTCTGCTCTTGTGCTCCCACAACAAAGTTCATTCCGCAGTAGGGAAAGCTATGATGCTGTTTTACAAGCTAGGATTTTAACTCAACAGAGAAAAGTTTACTTTGACACTTCTTCAGCAAATATCGTTTAGAGGAGCCACATTAGGTGCCACAACGTCCAGAGTTTACCTACCAATAGACAGATGTATGATGCTAATTAACCTGATTTCACAGGTTCAAATAAGCCCACAGACAATAGCCAGGACATGTTTGCTGCTTCCAGGTCACATGGCATCCTGCACCTTTGTTGCACTTCACAGGTTGCAACTGTGCTGCTTCTAAGGATGGCTGAGACCTGTTTACACCTCCAGCAAACTCAGTCTGAACAAATTAGTGTTGCTCCTCATCAGGTTCGAGAGTCGCTCATTTGTGTGTTGTATACCTATTTGCATACTGAGCGAGGTGTGACTTGAGTGATTGCGAAATCGACAAGAGAGGAAATATACAGGAGAAAACTAACAGCAGGGGAATGTCCCATTTATGAATAAAGACAAAGGATTGGTCTGGTATCGCTGAGTGCAAAAAGACACAGTGAATCCTTCACCTAGGAGGGAAACTGACAACGTGTTTGTCTCATGAAAGGAAGGTCACAGCCTGATTGAAAAGCGCTGCAAGGATTTTGGGTGAGCAATACTATACAAGACATGAGAGTAACTTGTTAATTAAGTCTGGGCTCTAGAATGCTTGTTATGATTTTATTTTATATGTAACCATTTGTTTCCAGTACTTTTACTTGCTACTACTTGAATATCTATGGTTTCTTAAATAAACCTATACTTGATTTCACCATAAACAAATTTAAGTCCCGTGAGTTAAGTGGAGGGGTGATCTGGGGTGAAACTGGTAAGCTGCTGTGTACTGCTTCTTTGAAAGCAGCAGATTGGTGAATACTTAGAGTATCCAGTGGGTCAGAGGTTAGATGATTTAGGGAGATTGTCGGAGAGCTCGAGGGTTCCAGGGTGCCTATCACTAATCTGTAGAGCAATGGTCCCCAAACTTTTAAGGGTCATGCCTCTCTTATCCCTGTCTGCGCCCCAGCCCCTGTCTTCCCCCCCAGCCCAGCCAGGAGTGGGGCTGTGGCTCCCAGGGCGAGAGGTCGGACACGGACAGGAGTAAGGGGGCCGCAGCTGGGGGTGGGTCTGTGGCCAAGAGCGGGGCCAGGGCTGGGAACAGAGCTATGGCCCGGGGCTGAGGCTGGGGTCAGGAGTGGGAGTGGAGCCACATCCGGGCTGCTGTGGGGGCCGGAAGCCAGGCCCATGGCTGGGGGCAGCTCTGCTCCAGGCCCTGTCTCTAGCCTTGGCCCTGGGCTGCAAACGGAGCCACAGCTGGGCCACAGTGGGGGCTGACAGCTGGGCCCGTGGCTGGGTGCGGCTCTGCTCCCAGCCCTGCCCCCAGACTCGGCCCTGGGCCAGGAATGGTACCACGGCCAGGGGATGGGGATGGGGACAGGGTCGGAGCTGCAGTCGGGACTGTGGACAAGTGCAGAATTGCACCGAGGCTGGGGTCAGGGCCAGGAGCAGAGCTGGGGGCGGGTGGGGTTGGGTGACCGCGCCACCCCGAATGTTCCCCTGTGCCCCCCCTCAGGGGGGTGCGCCCTCCAGTTTGGGGACCTCTGCTGTAGAGTGACAGCGGGACCTGTGAAGCCTTGAGGGGAGTGCTTGGGTTGCCTGTGGCCAGTGAAGTTGGGGAGCTGACCCACATCAGGTGCAGAAAAGGCTGTCTTGTGTTAAAAGCAGGTGGTAGCGAGGTGCCTCACAACCCTGGGTATCCACAGGAACCATCATAGAGGTCTCCTGTACGAGAGAGATTCAAGAGGTTTTGTTTAATATCAGAAAAGTGTCAACTGGAAAAACCTCTCTGCAGAAATGGAAGAGATTCCATCATTGGTGTAGCCAGTGGCACTTGTCCCCATTCGATCCTTCTCTTTCAGGCATTTTGGATTACCTATTCAGTTTGATGATATTGGGTCTCACTCTGAGCTCTATTAAAGTTCATTTAGCAGCTGTCACAGCTTTCCATTCCCCCGTTGAGGGATTTTCAGTGTTTGTTATCCCCACCATTTCCAATTTCACTGAAGGGTTAGTTAACCTTTTTTCCAAATTCGGGGAACCCACTTCTTCATAGGACTTGAATTTGCTTCTCTGTTTTCTGAGGAAGCCTTCCTTTGAGCCACTAGCTAAGTGTTGCTTTCTGCACTTTTCTGTAAAGATTTTATTTTTAGAAGCTATCACTTCTGGGAGAATTGGTGAGCTAGGAGCCTTAATGGCCGATCTCCCCTACATAGTTTTCTGTAAAGAAAAGATACGTCTCTGGCCAAATCCCTGGTTTTTAGTGAGGGTGACCTTAGACTTTCATATCAATCATGGTGGTGTTGGCTTTTTAATTGGACAGGGCTAAGCCCTTTAGGCCCCTTTTTTCACAGACAGAATTAAAGGGGCCTCTGTTTCTATACAAAAACTCTCCAAGTGGGTTTCTGGTTGTATCATCTCCTTCTATGAGGTCACATGTTAAGATTCGGGACCATATCCTGGAAAACCATGACTCTAAAAAGGACTTAGAGGTCTTGGTAGATAACCTGCTGAACAGGCGCTCTTACTGCAATGCTGTAGAGGGTGAATGCACTAGTTGGGTATGTAAGCAGGGGAACATCAGGTAAGGATAGGAAGGTGGTATTACCTGTTTATATGGCATTATTGAAACCATTATTAAAATACTGTTCTAGTCCTGGTGTCTACAATTCAAAAAGGATATTAAAAAATTGGAAAAGATTCAGGAAAAAACTACAAGAATGATTAGAGATCTGGAAAACACATGAACTAAAAAGGTTCAATGGTTTATGGAAGAGAAGTTAGAGGTGACTTGGTCATGTTCTGCAAGTACCTACATGCCAAAGAAGTTTCTGATAGTAGAAGGCTCTTCAATATAGTCGAAAAAGGCACAACAAGATCCAGTGGTTGGAAACTGACGATACGCACCTTATCTCCTCTGAATTCGTCTGTTTTTAACAGTGAGGGTAATTAACTACTGGAGCAATCTACCTAGGGACATGGTAAATTCTCTATCATTTGCAGTCTATAAGTCAAGACCAAATATCTTTCTAAAAAATATGCTGTAGCTCAAACAGAAGTTATGGGCTTGATGTAGAAATTATTGGGGTGAGGTCCTTTGGCTTGTGTTATTCAGGAGGTCAGACTAGATAATCATTTGTCCCTAGGTCCCCTCTGGCCTTAAAAACCTCTGAAAGTGTTATCACTTTCTCCAGAGAAGAAAACTTAGACAGAGAACGGATAAGTGACTTGTCAAATGTCCCACTGAAAGCTAGTGCCTATATTGGGAATAGAACCTGGTCTTTTGACTCAAATTGCTATGACTTAACTACTAGATCGTGGGGCCCTGATTTAAAAACAGTAGCTAACAAGTTGTGTGCACTTCCATAAGCTTTTGTCTCATCTGTCATTGTTGCAATGCCTGTCCTTTCATGTTTTCCCTTTTTTAATGTAATCTTGAAATACCATACTTCATGTAGATTGTATCCTCTTTAAAACCCATACCTGTCACAGTAAGTACATCTAGGGTTCTTTATAAATAATACTTCCCATGTAATCTAGAATACTGACTAGAGTCGAGGCTTCAAGTAACAACCTATTTGCGCTGCAGGCTTGTAAAAGTGACAAATAGTTGGAAACTCCTCTTTATACATGTTTTAGCAAACCCTGTAAAACATTGCTTTTTAATAAGGGATTTAATCTCTCTTCCCAGCTGCTGGCTGCAGTTGCCTTTGATGTTTTTCCTTTCTCATTTCTGTTTTTTTCTTTATTCCGTCACTTTTCTCTAGCTCGTATTCCTCCCAGGCAGTGTCTGAATGCACCTTGCCATGGGTAAATGGAGGGAAGAAGAAAGCCGACTTCTCTCCCCTCAGGCTTGGGCTTTGATTTTCCAAAGTTGCGAGGAGGCAGTTCCTGTTTGCCTTCAGAGGGCTCAAAGCTTTGGGTCGTGTCTTTTCAGTCAGCACATCTCTGCTGACTCTCCTGTTTTGACTACAGGAATGATGAGCCTGTGTAGTTGTTGCCTTTTTAAGCAGGTGGAGTGTGCAGCTGTGATCAAAGGGGGAAGCTGTTCTGCAGGCAGATAACATCTTCCTTTTCTGTTTTCAACTTTGTCAGTAGCTGGCTTGGTCTCTCCCTTTGGCAGTGATTCCACCATAAACCACAAGTGCGAACGAGGATGGAGTGAGAGGAGGAAAAGGGTGAAAGTTCTCTATTAATAATGTGCTGAGATGATGATTTGCAGTTTGTGGCCTAACGCCTATTAGCCACTATTCCCT
This sequence comes from Emys orbicularis, assembly GCF_028017835.1. Classification (NCBI taxonomy): domain Eukaryota; kingdom Metazoa; phylum Chordata; order Testudines; family Emydidae; genus Emys; species Emys orbicularis. Next base: position 120,766,623 of record NC_088689.1, read on the forward strand.
GGGGACTCCCTCTCTCAACAATTACTGCTCTAGGTCAGCTGCATCGAGTGTGGGCCAGCAGCTGTAGGTGTAAACACGAGATGGCCAGCAAATTCCCCTGTTATGGTCAGCCAGCAAGGGAACAGACCATCAACCATTTTAGGTGCAAAAGAGTATGATGATTATTCATTATTTGTATTACTGTAGCACCTAGGCGCCCTAGTCATGGACCAGGACCCCATTGTGCTAGGTGCTGTACAAACACAGATCAAAAAGACAGTAGCTAGCTATGCTGTTTAGGCTGTTCTGAGATGGGAATGGATGGACTCCTCCCCTCTACCAGGGATTGGTAAACTGGTAAAGTTTGGCACACCTCCATTTTAAATGTGCATGTTGCTGAAGAATCCAGGGTAACAGGTTGTGAAGGATGGAGGCTTTTTTCCTTTGTCAGGATTAAAGGTAGTAGTAGCAGTCAGGCAGAACTATTAGTCATAACTTCACTAGCATTTTTCTGGGATTGAAATGTACGCTTCCTTTGGATGCCTTTGGTCTCCTGGTACAGCACCCACATTACATACCATACTGTGTTAGGAGTGCTATGTCATAAAAAAGAACACCAGAGATACAAGGTGGAGACCAAAGCCTATATAAAGATGGCTCAAGAGATGTAGAAGGGATTGTGGGTTGCTGTCTGCCGTACTTATACTTAATACATTTTAATATATGGATACATTTTATTTCCCCTTATGGGAAAATCCAAGTAATGAAACTAAGATGTTACATCTTAAAGCTTTATCCTTGCTTAATATTTATAAACGTGCTTTGGCTAAAGCTTAGTCTTTAGAGTTGGTGTGAAAGGAGCACTGTAGAATTTCAGAATTACCATTGAGGGAGACAACAAGCATTTGAGACAACCAGGCAAACTCTTTAACACGAAACAACGCTACTGAATAGAAGCAATGGTACTGCATTTCAGATTTTGTTTTGCAAAGTTTGGTGCGCTGAGCCACCAGTTTGTTTACAGTACTGCCAGTTAGACTGTAACAAGTACACTTCCTTTTCTCTGCCTTCCTTGTCGTCGCCCTCTTAATTTCAGAGCCAGTTTATGCTCCCTTGGAAACGGAACTTTCAAAACAGAAGCCAGGTCTTGTGCCCCTCAGGGTCAGTGGATTCTTCCACTTTAGTCAGTTTTTCATATTAAAAGGGGCAAGTTCAGTTCCCATTTTCTAAAGCCAGATGATTGGTTCTTGCTTTGAAAAGGAATCTCCTTTAATCTAAACTGTTTAAAATTATGGAACACAGCCCTCCATGTACAGGGAGAGAAGTTAATCCTCTAGGTGTCTTTTTGAACACGATGCTCCAGTTTATATTGTTTCTCTTTTGGATCTCCTAGTTTTATAGTAGAAGAAGTGGGTTGAAGCATACTCTCCTGTAGCTCTAAGGGCTATTCTCAAGGAAACAATTAAAAAACATAAGCCCCATTCATAGGAGATGATGGGAAGGATGAAAGTTTACCAGTCTCTGCTCCCTGCAGTCACAGGAAATTTATATTGGCTAGGCCTATGTTATTCTAACAGCTGATACTACCAGAGGAAGCTCAAAACTCCAATTACTGGGAATGAATTACTACCTGCCCATAAAGGTGGTGATTGGTATAACCCTAGTTCATATGAACAAATATTGCAGTATGCATGTCATGTTTATGCTCTTCTGTCTTTTTCTTCTACTGCAGATAATGTAGTAAATAGTGTAAACTTTAGTTCAGTTTTCGTTTCAGCTACAATTTTATAATCTTTAAAAAACCTACCTTCTCTCTTGAACTCACTGATAAGATTTAGTAGGATGTTTTGGTTTGGGTTTTTTGGTTTGGGTAGGCTGTTTTGGTTTTTGGTTTTTTTTTATGGTCAATAAAAATATTATGTATTTGTTTCTGACTTATTATGAAAAATGTGTAATAAATATGTAAAACACATATTATTTGTGTTTATAATATCAGCCTTTAGCCATATCACCCCATTCTGTGATCCTGTCAGATCTCACAAGCTAAGTAGACTCATAGTAGGTCTCTACTTGGATGGGAGATCTCTGGGGAACAGATTTAGTAAGAACTGCTGGAAGCGGTGTTGGTGATTCAGTAAATGCTACCATTTTCTCTTTGTCAGTATTTTTTTGGTGTGCTAGAGGGCGTTGTGCTGTTGGACATGCCATGTTTCAGGGAGGATGTAAAACAGATCGTGCCCCCCCGTGTTCATTAAAGAACAACTGTTATTCTTTGTAAGCTAGTGATATAATTGTGTCTTTAGCACATTCCAACTCAGTAATTACATTCTGCCTACTTAAAAGTTTCAACTCCAGTTTCAGTTGGCTGTTTTGGGGTTCTTTGGCCTCCGTTTGTGTACTGTTGTGCTCTGTTAAATATTAGACATGTTTCTTGCTAGAGGTGGCTATATTCCCAGCAATGGATAAAATGAAACCTAGATATAGTTTGTGCTGGTATATCATTTTGTTTTGTAGAATACTTTGGGATGAAAAGAACTATATAAATGTAAGATCATATCATGTTCACAATATCAATAACGTTATAGCCATGCAAAGTGGTTGATTCAGATTATCTATAAACATTTCCAGTACAGATTCACAGGCTGCCTAATGTGATTTTTGTATTTCAGAGCAAACAAGCTAAATATACAGAATTTATAGGTCCTAATAAGCAATATAGGGCATATTTGTTGGCTAAGGGCTGGTCTACACTGGGGGGAGGGGGTTGGATCTAAGATACTCAACTTCAGCTATGAGAATAACGTAGCTGAAGTTGACGCATCTTAGATCGATTTACCTTGGCTCCTCACGGCATGGGATCGACGGCCGCAGCTCCCCCGTCGACTCCGCTTCCGCTTCTCGCTGTGGTGGAGTTCCGGAGTCAACGGGGAGCGCGTTCGGGGATCGATTTATCGCGTCTAAACGAGACACGATAAATCGATCCCCGATAGATCAATTACTACCCTCCGATCCGGCGGGTAGTGAAGACGTACCCTTAATGCTGTGCTTACTCTTTTTAAACCATTTGATTAGAGTGCCAGTGGCTGAGTATAAGGGCTTGTCTACACTTACATTTTATAGCGCTCTAACTTGCTGGCTCAGGGGGGTGAAAAATCACCCCCCTGAGCGCAGCAAGTTTGAGCGCTTTAAAGCCTAGTTTGGACAGGCTCCGAGCGCTGCAAGCCACGCTCGGAGCTATTCCCCTCGTGGAGGTGGATCACCAGGAGGTGGATCACCGCACGTGGCCACACTCACACTTCAGTGTGCTCCTGCGGCAGCACTTTGAAGTTTCTAGTGTAGACATAGCCTTTCTTGAAGGACTAATTACTTGAAATTGTAAAGAGCAGCATGGAAAGATGGCCTCTTATGTAAAAGGCATATGCCAAAAGGTATAATTGAGTCAAAGGTTTATCTCCAGCAATATTTTTAAGTTTTTTATTTTTTGTAACCCAGTGCTTTATAAAGAATAAGATCAGCAAATGGATGGTGTCTGAAGGTTGATGTTTCTTGTTGTTATAGTTCAATGTTCATTTGTAAGGATTTTTTTCTGAAAATTTACCCTGCAGTAATCGCCATTGTTGGCCTATTTATGCTTTTTCGTCCGTATTAATGAAGGGTCTACTTTTGCATGCCATCATCATCAACACTTATATTTCATTTTAATAGTACCTGATCAAGCCTGCTCTTTTTACTATCATTTTACGTCTGTATTTTATTGAAATCTAATTGAGCTCTTTCAGTGTCTTTCAGTTCTGTATCTCAATAATTAAATCAATGTTGATTTTCCTTTCCCAGCAGCTTGGAACTGTTTTTCCAGATTTGGAGGGAACTTTTACTGTTTCAGTTTAATTTCTAAGGACAGTATACTATTCTTAATCTATCATCCCCTTTGTCTTTTAAGTAGGCTTGGAGTGTTGAGTACTTCTTTCTAGATGTCAAAATATGCCATTGTAGTAACTTATAGTATTGCCCCAGGGGGCCAGCTTTTCATTATCAGCTTCAAGGGATGTTCCCAGAAGAACAGTATGATATCTTCCAATCACAGTTTTGGCTGCTGAAGCACCTATGTCGTACTTGATGAAAGGTGTCATCCAAATTTTAGATTGACAACTAATTTATTTTCCTTTCAAATACCTATGGCTATTTTGCCATCTGTTTCATTTAAGAATCAAATTCCCTTCTGGCCCTTTCCTCCCATGATAACATGGTCAACTATAACTTTGCCTGAGCCTTCTGTTTCAGAGGAGCCCAGCTATGAGATGTCTTGCCATATGCAAATTAATTTTCGTCAAAGTTCCTGTGCGAAATTAATGTCGACATTGTCTCATTCTCCCTAAGAGTATAAACCTAGACAATGGCAGGCTGGCTCCTTTGAGAGCCAGGTTCTTGGGAACAGGAAATAATAGTGCAAAGAGGCCGACCCTTTGCAGATGCGCTGAGATCTGTTTGACTTCTATTCATCATTGATGATTCATGTAGAAACATACATGATCCTACTGCTGTCTGTGCTCTACCTGTGTGGTGGCTAAGCAAATAACTTCATTGTCCTTTATAGGTTGATTTGTTATTTCATCATCTTTCCCAAACACTAAATTTACACACTCTCATCTCACCTTCCTTATGCCACAGGGACAAACGTATCACTAAAAACATGACTGGAACCACTGAGAGAATAATATTAAGACTGGAAGAGGCTTAAGATGTATGATGTGTCTACTCAAGGAATAATGGGGCAGTGGTGAGCAATGCAGCTTGGTATGATTCTGAACTGATTCCAGGCCTGACAAGCTCACTAATCTGCCATCGACTCTTTTATCTATCTATCGAAGCAGATATGGTGTGCTCACTTCCGTAGTGCATGGAAGTCTGAACTGTAACAGGCCGTACCAAGAGCAGCAATTTGTCTTCACCCCGTTTTTCACTAAACCTCAGTAACTTGTACAATAATGGTGTAAAACTTGGGTGATTGGAAATGCCCTGCAATCCAGGACGCACATCGCCTTTAGCTTGATAATGCAGCTACTTCACTCTAAGGTGAATCTCATGAGTCCAGATCCCCCGTAGAGTGGAGATAAGTTAAATAACTGCCCTTGGAAAATCAGTCAGCTATACTGATGGGCACAGCGTGATGTCATGTTGTATTTGAATGCACATCGAGGCATTGCAGGCTTGCCATGCGGGATGGCTGCTTAGCAATGTGACACACTCATTTTCCCAGATGGTGGAACCCTGGGAAACTATATGACGAAGCCTCTACCCAGGGACAGTCTGCCACATCTGTGAGGCTTGCCTGCCTTTTCTTTAAACATTTAAAATGCAGGTTTAAATTTCGGGCTTAATTTAAAATAGGGCTCATCTGCCCTACAAAACCAACTGAGTTAGGGGTTTCCCAGTTAGGGGTTTCCTACTCCAGGCACAACACAATTAAAACCTGTTGTATAGATTCAACCTGTTGCATTATTTGTAACAGGACCACATAATGAAATATAGCCAAGGCTTCAGTCTGATTATTAAACCTTGGTTACAGCCTAGTCAGGTCCCGTCCACACAACAGGTTAAACCATGCTGCACCCGGGATTGGGGGTAACATTGTTGCAACTAGATCCCCTGGCTTGGTTGTTTTTGTAATGTAGTTAGGCTCTTTCTCCAGTGAAAGCAGAAGAAAGTGGGAAATAGTAGCAGAATCAGACTAATGTTACAGAATTTGTCCAGAATATTAGGAAACATAGATGTAAAATCACATTAGCCATGTGATTTGTGCGATCCAACATGACAGCATCCACGCACCACACAGCAACTCAGTGTGACTTAGCAAGCATAGGTAGTAAGAATGCACTGTTGTGCTCACCTGTGATATGGTAGCACCCTGTTAAATAGAGAGATCTGAAGATTGTATTACTGTATAATGGTTCTCTAAACAAATACTCACTGTTGTAATGGTTATTGTTTTGTCCCTGATATTTGGATGGCACGGATTTGTAAACCTGTTAAAACTACCTCAGTAAATGAATAGCTATAAAAAAAAGCACTGTTGCTTTATGCATGTATTGTGCCATCCCGTGCCGTTATGGCTAATTTACAATGTAAACTTCTCAGGGTAGTGAACTGTCTTTTTATATATCTGTAAAATGCCATGCCAAACGTACGCTGCAGTAGAATAATCTTTTTGTGTGTGTGGGTTTTTTTAAACCATTAAGGTGTCGCTTTTATCTGCACATGAAGAAGTTTTATTCTGTTTCATTTAGTAGCAAAATGTCACTGAGCTATGCATTCAAAGCCTGATGTACCAACCTGGCCATTGTGTTTATTATACACACAGGTGTAAATATTCCACACGGTAATTTAGCTGGGTAACTCCCA